>NW_027635670.1:2282713-2767920 GCF_903797595.1 Erithacus rubecula | reverse complement strand
CTTTCTGATGGGCTGTCACTATCTAAAGTGTATAGGAAGCTTGGAGTGGAAAAAACAGATGGCATATGGGAGATAAAGTGTCATCATTTGTCTCTGCCTGTTTTCTCTACCCTTCACATAGAATTTGGTAAGTGGAGGAGGAAAAATGTCCGGATGTGATTCTTCTCCATCCCCACGTTTCTCCTAGCCCTCAGAAATCTCAGGAGACTCCAACTTTTCTTACAAGCTATTGGTAAAGAAGATTTCACCATTGCTGAGGATTTTGAGAGATTGACTTGGAGAATTGTTTCTTTCTGTGGGGTAAAAAGGTTGACATACAGGAATGCAAAGATAAGAGACGTTAAAAGCAAGGTCAGTAAGCAATTTAGTTGCACTAAGGCTTGGGCAAAGAGATGGAATGAGGCTTTACAATTTGTGTGTTTCAAGGGAAGTTGCTAATGGGCTGTGTGATCTTCTTGCCAGGCCTGTGGTGAGTTGACATGTTTCAGCCATGAGGAAAGGGCATTGGCATCACCCGTTGCAGCTGGCTGGTCAGCTGCCTGGAACAAGTTCATGGCTTTTGGCCAGTTTCCACTGAACTAGTAAAGCCTCCTTTAAAAAAATCCCCGCACCTGGCACTGTTCAGAAAAATAGTTAGTAGACTTATTGGAAAAGAAAAAGGCCAGTGAACACAGGCATTAAAAGCCCTAGAAGTTAGATTTTGGTATATTACACCTTTTAAAAAATTAGCAGCATATGTTTTTTAAAAGAGAGGATTTGTGGGTGGGGAAGAGAAAGAGAGAAGAGAAGCTGGTGACTCTGGAAGCAGGCAGTCTTCAGGTCTCTGCTGGATCTAAAATTCATGCCAAGATGAGCAGGACTTGCCTTTGTGCAGACAACCAGCACAGGGCTGATCTTTGCAGTGCGGGAAGAGTAACGCTGATGCAAGGATCATCATTTTAAAAGTGACTGTGACACTGTGGCTGTGACTGCAGATGTGCCAGGAGCCATGTGAAGTTCAAAGCCCCTTTTCCAGCTCCAGACCTGGATGCCTACAGAGGGGAAACCTGCTGAGCAGGCCGCTCCAGAGTGAGCCAGGAGTGTGTTGTGCTGGCCGGGTAGTACCAGGAGCAGGGCAGGATGTGTAGTGACTCTGCCTGTGTCGTGACGAACGTGAGCAATCTGGTGTTTGTCACAGGTCTTAAAACTAAAACTGAGCATAACTAAAGAACCCTACCGCAAGTGAGAAGGATTTTTATGGTGGTTTCCAGGAATGAAATCAAACCTAAACTACAAGGGAAATATTCTCTGCCATAGTCAAAGTTTGTGTACAGAACGTTTCAAATAAATGCTCTGTAAAAATGATTTAATTCTGCTGTGATTATGAACTTGCACAAACATGCTGTTTCACATTACTCTCTTAAATAAATTTGATTAGTAGCAGCTGTGACTACATAAGTCCCCCAAATTTTATTTTCTCAATAGAAAAGGGCTGAAGAAATCCTCAAATTATTGTAAATGAACATTTTGTTGGTATTTTAAGCTAAGATATCCTCAACAACAACCCAACAAAAATAACATGGGCATGCTCCTTCTTGGGGAGGCTGCAGTGAACTGCATTTAGTCCAGACAAACAGTCTTTTCTGTTTCTGGAGCACTCTGTATTAGCTGCTTTGTGCTGAGCAAGTACTAAAATCTGACCAAGCAGTGAGTGGTGCTGCTCAGTGGCAGGCTGACCCAGAAGCAGGCTGAGGCTGTGTGTGAGCTATTCCCTTTCACCCTGCAGACTAGGTGCAGACAGTCATCCCCTCCCACACACACGGGTATTGCATATGTTTTCTGATGTAGTGTTTGTTTACCACTCGTGACTGTGTTGGTTTAGGCACCGTGTTATGCTCTGTGGGACAGCTCAGTGTCCCTAGGCTGTAGACAGGGGCTGTCTTTCCCACCCATTCCTCCTGCAAGCAGAAATTGTTCCCAGCTGGTGGAGCAGGGATGTGCTCTGCCTGAGCTCTGTGCTGGTGAATCCTTTGCTTGGGTGCCCCCCAAAGATGCCAAATCTCGCTTCTCCTCGTGTTGTGCTGCAGAATCACACCTGCATTAGAGGACAGACATCCCTGTCCCCAGCTCTGCCACATGCTGCTGTTGGTGCCAGCACTGGGTGTCTTTCTGCATGCGTGACTGCAACCTACTTCTCTTCAGTCCTTGATGTCAGCAAGGGCTGCAGGCGACTCTCCTATACAGCTCTTCTGCTAATGAGCTGGTCTGCTAATTAAATAGAAAGGCATATTTGGCAGTGTCTTTGATATTTATTCTCAGTATGGCCCTTTTGACTTGTTTAGGATTTCAGGGTGGTCTTGAGGGAAAAGATATGGTAAGCAATTGCTGAGTTTGTATTTTGTTTTATCAACATTGAAATAAAGTATGTGAAATACTGTTTTGTTCCTTCTAAGCCAGATAATGCAATATAATTAAAAAAATAAAAAAAAGAAAAAAGAGGGAGAAAAAGGAAAAAGTAAAGCTTAGCCCAGACCACTCTTACAATTCAGAAGAAATAAAAAAAAGAAGTATGGGAAGGGCCTTTTCTAATGTTTTGTGTATGCCACATTGCTCAGCAACATCCATGATGAGTGACAGTCAGAAGTTAAATAGCATTTATTACACACTTTTTAACCACCTTACATGTATTTCCTAATTCTTGTTCTAGGTTACTTTTGACTATTTCAGCATTTTTGAACAGCTTTAGGCAGATGGCATTTTCTTACAAGGAGAAAAAACACCTAACAAGCAAACAGCTCAGTCTGAGATAGGAAGGTTGACTTTTTACCTGGCAAATGAAGAATATCCCACCTGGATGTACATTTGCCAAGGGTAAAACACATTTTTTTGCTGAGGCAGGAAATAGGTTTAAAGCTGAGATCCTCTGATCTGGTAGGGTGAGAGGCAGATGGCTGGACCCCCAGGTGATTTGTATCTGCTCACTCACTGCTCCCTATCAAGCATCAGTGCTCTGCAGTATGCAGAGACAGAGATTTCCATACCTCCAAGGAAAAACATGCTGTTTGCCTCCTAGCCATGTGACTTACAGAAGTACCAGAAGTATAGCATTAATGTGCCTAAAAGAACCAGACTGGGTCATTCTGAGGTTTAGAATTTTTAATTAGTTACAGATTTTTCCTTTCTCCCCCCTCTATCCAACTCTGCAAACAGAGGCAAGGTTGCTGAAGCACTAAATTTGTGTATTCACAAAAATATGTAGAAAATGGCAAAAAGCCATAAGACAGTTTAAATTTCTGAAATTCTACAAGTATTCAGTAGTGTTTCTGTTCTTGGCTCTTTTTTGAAGGTTTGTTCTGGATTGTTGCTAAAGATGAGATTGCAGGGTAGGTGAGCTGGTCCTAATGGCCTGCATCCCCATTCCAGTGCTCTGATAGTATATAGAGATTTGGACTTGTATTTGTCTGCTGTTCAGCTAAAGATTTACTGGTGGAGTTCTGTATGCCGATTGAATGAAAAAAAATGCTATATTACTACTCTGTCTTTTTGCTCAAAACAGACAACAAAATAGTAAAGGGAAATTTTGAGCTTATCATTAGCTACCTCAGTAACACAGTGATTTCCAAGGACATTCCATACAGCCCAATGACTCTGGCTTCCCACAGTTAACTTCATGATGCTAATTTCAAAACTAAAAATTAAAGGGCTGCTGGCCATGCAGTATTGTATAACACCTGAGAGAGTAGATCCATTTGTAACCTTTCTTCAGTCCTGGTAAGTGTTGCTGAGTGTGGCAACCATCAAGGTCGATGGTGCATTTGCAGAGATCAGGTGGAAGCAAGTGCTGCTTACCTTTGTGTCTTCCCTGTGAGAAAGTTTCAAATTTGGAAATTGGTATTAGGAATAAATTGCATTGAGATTATGAAAACCTGAAGACATTAAAGTTTGTGAATGGTGTTGAAGGGTTTGTGTATGTTACAGAGGATGAGCTTTCTGTTTCTTGGTAGTACATTAATATTCAGTGTGTATCAGGACTGATCTAGGCTTTGTAAAGTAAAATGGAAATGTGGCTAGATAACTTTTCTTTGAAAAGCTATGCAGAAGAGGAATGAGAGTTAATTGTCTGAGACCTATTCTTTACCTGTACATGGGAAAACTAGGCACACAGGGAAGGCTCTGTGCCTACAGTTATTTTCATTCTAATCCATTCAGTGACTGTGGCTTGGTGCTGACTACTAAAAATATTGTCCAGTTTTTTCAAATCACAGAAAAATAAATTTTTTCCACATAGGAAATGTAAAGAGGTTCACTATTAATTGCTTGCTCTGTATTCTTAACGGAAATATTAGGCAGCTGTAGGTTTTTGGGGTTTTTTTTTTTGGTTTTGGGTTTTTTTTTTTTTGTTTTGTTTTTTTTTTTTTGCTTAATAGTAAAGGTTAATGCTGAAGAGAATGTCTTCCTGGGATATATTTGATATTTTTTCCTCCCTTACAAATTAAGAGTTTTATTTTCTCCAGGGCTTTGCTCTTATTGTTTAGCTTCATTTGCATTTGTGGAAGCTTAAGGGAGGTGTCATGACTTTCAGAACTGCTGAATATTCAAGGAGTCCTGATGGCACTGTGAGGTGCAGGATGCTTTGGAAGGGCAGGGCAGGCCACAGACCTGTACTTTTTGCTTACAAGAATAGGCAGCAACTGTCTTTTCTTTAAATGGATCCTGCGCCTCCCGTTGATGAAAAGCCCCAGGAACCGGTGGCATCAGGGAGAATCAACCCATGTGGTGCTGCCATCCCAACCCGTCCGCCCCTCCCTGGGCTCTGCTGGCTTGCACTGGGCTCTGCACAACAAGCCCACTTCTGTCTGCAAGGAGTGCTGCTTGGAAAGCTCATTTCTATCAGTGGCTCAAATTCCTTAACCTGAGTCTCTGTTGAATGGTGATAAAATACGTCACAAAGTCTTTTGTAACATTCATAGGAGTGTTGTTTTTCTGGAGTCTCTGGAAATGTGAAGAGACATGGTGTTACCAAGCTTTCCTGACCAGATATTCAGATGATGAAATAGGGAAGCTTGCAGCATGTTCCTGAGGGACCAAAGGGTTCTCTTACTCCTGAAAAATTCATTTAATATCTTGGTTTCAGAAGCCAGAGCACTGAAAAACATACCCAATGTTATCTAGCCTTCTGATAAAAAAATTACAGAGTTTAGCAACACTGGCTAAAGATATAAAAGATATAAATATATAATATAAAGATATAAATATATATTGCATTAGCTGGCAAGTAATATTCTAGTGATTCTTAGGTTATCTTCAAAAAAGTGTACATCTTTGTCATCTGCCTCTTAAAACAAAAGGCTTGGTGAATAAAGAAATAAAGACTTAATAAACTTTGATGTTACTGTTCACTCATTGTCAGGTATGTCAGTGTAAAAAAGGAAACGTTCCCTCTGAGCAGACAGTGTGTGAAACTAATAGTGTGCCTTCAGACTCCAGGCCTGTTTTTTTGCAAGTCAATCATTGAATTTAAGTCATGTTTTAAACAGCTTTATTCATATTCTCAGAGACTGGAAAACAAGGTCAGTGTAGAATCTATCCTGTAGCTAGTTATTAAAGCAGATGGTTGAAAAATGCAAGCAGACATCTGCATCTGCTTTGCATATTTAAATGAAAGATAAACAAGAAAAAGCATCTTAAGTTCTGGGGGTCTTGTAGTGAGTGTGTACTTCTGAGAAGAAACTCTTAGAATAACTTAAAAAATTCAGGAGTGCTATGGCAGCACTAGAGGAAAATTGGGAATACTGTGTTCTCATGCAATTATTTTTTGCCTTTCATACTGAATATGAGACCAGCGACATTGCAGTTAGATTCGTAAAATTTTTACAAGAAATTTGTCATCAGCAGTCAGACTGTCACTGGGAAAAAAGAAGTATCATCTGTAGGTTACCTTTAAAAAAAAATAAAAATAGTTTCAGAACTTATATCTTATAATCAATCCTATTGTGTTTGAAAGTAGAAACCAAAGCTACTGAGTAAGGGCTGTCTGCCGGGGGGGAAAAGAAGTTAAAAGACTGAGGGTCCTTCCATAGCCCCCAGCACATCCAGTGACACACTAAAACCAGCTGCTAAATAGCTGGGAATTGGTACAATAAATTTGTCTGGTGAATGAATTTGCAGGTGCCCACAGCAGCAAGGTGCTCCTGTAGTGCAAGGTGACAAGGAGTAGTATTTTTGCCCCACTGCATGTAGGAGTTGGAGTGCAGAAACAGGAGGAGCAGCATCACAGCTCAGTGTGCAGAGGTTTACCAGTAGTCACTTGGTGATTTTGTGCAGAACCTTTATGGCTCTGTCAGCACAAGGCTCTGCCAGAGTCAAAAAACTGCTTTTCAGAGTCTTGTAATACACTCACTCCCTTGTTTGATGTAGGCACGGTTGTTTGACCTTAAATATGAAGCTTACACAAAACCATGCTTGTTGGTCCTATGGAATATTTCAGGAAATTAACTCATTGACTAGAGTATTTCTGTAGAGAAGTTGAAAAGGAGTATAAAAACTGTAAACATAGATATTTCCTGGTAGTATTCAGAAATTAATCAGAGATTTGTGGATGCTAGGAATGTGAAGATTTTGCTCATGTTTTCAATGACAAGATACGGTCTCCAGGTAAAGTAGATACATTAATATGATGCTAAATTATATTTTTGTTCCTTAGAAGATGACCAAATATTTGCTAATTACTTGTTATTGAAAAAAACCTTACCTCTTCAGCTCATCTAGAAACCATTTTTGCAGTCACCATTGTAGCATTTGAGCGCTTTTGAAATAAAGTCAGTTAGTGGGAATCAATTTCCTACTGGAATTCATGGTGGTTAAAAGGTATTGTTCAATCCAGTCTCACACAGCTAATTTTCAGTGCTCTGAAGCTCCTTCCTTAAGGAAGTAACAATGCTGTAATTTTCAAGGTTTGAAAGGAGTGGGGGAAGCTATAGAGCTTGACTGCAGACTCTGCAGGAGAAAGTCCCCATTGCCCGTAATAGCTTGTAAGATTCCTGAAAGTGGCAGAAACAGGAGGAGAGCATGAGGACCTCTTAGAGCAGCCCTTGGTCATGAAAGCCTGGATCAGGGATGTGCTGGGAAGGAGTGTGTGAAAACAGTGTCACAGCCTGGGGCCGGGCACACTATTCCTGGAAATCGGTTGGACACAAGAGGAATTGCTCACAGCCTCTCTCCCTTCTTTATTTCACATACAGTGGTGTTTTGGGAAGCAACAGTTAAGGACACAACCTGGCAGCTCTGTGCCAACGTCAGACAGTTCTGAAAGCAATCTCATTGCAGCTCAGCTGCAGAGATCTGTGTCCAGTTTACCCTCAGTGCCCAGATGACAACCCTGAAAGGGTCTGAACCTCTATGAGCTGGACAAAAAGTGCTGTTGATGATTTGTAGTTCAAAAGCAGAAATAGTTCTTCATTATCAAACAAGAATGTATAAGGAAATATTTCTTAGCTTTGTTTTATTTTTCAACTCTCTTTAACTTTAGAACACATTTTTAGCTTTTGTTATTCTTTGCACATAAGTCATACTAAACTGACAGACTGAAATTGGAAATGTATTAAGCAGACTTCAGCATTTTGCATGTCTTATGGAGTACAACACCTGCACTCCACAGCACTGAATTCTCTGCTGATAGGTCTGGAGCCTCTTCTATCAGGGTAAATAGAGACTTCAGACATGACTGGCTGGAAATGGTGGAACCCCACATCAGGCAGTTGTTTGTACAGGCTGTATCCTTATCAGAGAATTCCACAAGTCATTTGAGAGAAGGAAATTTCATTTTATTTGTTCAGTAAGGTCTTGTACTTTACAGTAAAAAAAATCACAAAAATTTTGTCTGAAAAGAGCAAGAGAAACAACCAGCTTGTGTGTCCAGGTGTCACACAGGTAGCTGGAAAGGAAGAAGTGGTACTTGCAAAGTTCTGCTGTCAGGCTTCAGGTGGGAAGCGGGTTTGTGTGTGAAGGAACAGTTGTGTCAGAGTTCTGTGCTCTTACAGGAACAGGGGAGGTGAAATATCCTGTGCTCTTACTTGAAATGCCTTTGCTTCTTTCATTATTTCCTGTAGTAATGCACAGGATATCCAGATGATTAGTCACAGCAGGCTATGTGATCTTCACATCCACAGGAACCTTCTAGGATGTTATCTCTTCCTGAATCTGCAGAATAAACTTTTACAATTTACCAGAAACACATATGCAGGTTTTGGGGAAACTGAGTATAGGTTGTCAGGGGATAAGGATCTCGTTGCTTAGGATGGAGTCCCACCATTATTTTGCCAAAGAGGCTTTTTCAGGTCTCTTATCTTTTCAGGCTTCTTATTTTCCCTGTGTCTTATTTTCTTATATCTCCACTTCTGTATGTCACCATGTGCTTATTCCTCAGGACATAGATAGGTAAGACTCATTACATACAGCCAGGTTTTAATTAAAATGCCTTGACCCCTGTATGAATGATCTTATTCTGAAGTAGTCTTAGCACAGCTTAACTCTGCATGCTTTGGAAGATTAGTATATTTTAAGAATTACCTTTGAATTTACATCTCACTTCAATTGCCTTGACTTTTCTCAGTATATCTGTACTAGGTCCTAATATGTACTGCAGTTCAACCAAATCCTTTCTTCCTCTACAAGTTTCTTATTTCAAGCCTTCTCCTTCTCCCTCTGTAATTACAACTTTCTCTCTACATCTTGATTGCAATGGTGGTGCTGCCTTCTCCCTCTTTTTTTTTTGAGTAATTTCTGACTCTTTACCTCTTGATTATTTGCTTTTGTCTTCTTAGGAGGTATCTTAGTATCTTAGGAGGTCTGATCTTCAAGCTCTTTGAGAGCCTGAAGAATGAATCTTTGAGGGAAACCTGAACCCCTGAGTTTAGGAGATACCTGAGAAGAAGAGAATTCATTTGCTGATCCCTACATTGTATTAATAGACATACTTACTTTGAAAATAATAAGCTCAGCATAGCAATGAAGCATTATATTTGCAAATGTGAATAAGATGTGGATGGGGTTCAGGATTTCAGCTGGAGTTCCAGTTGCAGCTTGTTCTTAATTTTTCCCAACACCAGCAACTATCATTAAACCAAAAATTTACTGCTACATTGAAGGAAAAGACTTGTGTTCGATTTTTCTGTATCATTGAAAATAATTTGATAATTAACCTGCTAATACTAAATTATCACAAGCAAAACTGTTTTGGTGATTAAATAGTTTTTAATCATGCCTATTCTTGCAGCAGTATAAAATGTGAGCTGTGGTGTGTGCTTGGAAGTGAGCGTCAGAGGAACCAGTCATCTCTAGCTCTGACTACATTATTAGCTGCAAAGCTTGCATCTTTTTTAGCTTTTGTTTAGGTTATGGGCTTTATGTACAAAATAGGCAGAAATATCCACCAGCATATCCTCATCCTAAAAGAATGGGTGCTTTGCTGTTCTCCATCTTAACGAAAAATGGGTGCTTTCCTGTTGGCGTCAGCGTGAGCGTGAGCCTCACAGCAAGACACCAGCACTTGTTCTTGTGAGGTCAGTGGAAAAACTCTCAGTGACTGTGGTTTTGTTCCAGGTTCTTGGCAGACTGTTCCGAACGTGTGGATTTATCTGGGGGTGAAACAGCAGGGGTGCCCCTCATTACTCCCTGTCTGTGCTCTCAGGCCTCTGCACTGCCTCTGATGCACATCCATCTCTTCTTGCTCACACCTGGATCAAGGCTGCCTTCTCCTCCTCTGAAAGCTGGAATTCAGAAGTACCAATGCACACATCAGTTGTGTGTATCTAAGAGCAGTCTATGCTGTTTCCTTGTTTGGAAAGCGTGTAGTAGTTTAAGCATTTTGATATTACCTGTATGTATATATCTTGCAGTTTCTTCTGTTTATTTTAATGATGGACAAAGGTGAAAGCAGAGATAGAGGTAACACTTCAATTGAAAGCAAATTCTCAAAAGGGAAAGAGAAATGGAGGATGAGAAAAACTGGGCTTATGATCTTTGATGTCCCAGGTTGAGCTTGCAAGTGGATCCCAGAAACAGCCCAGCTGGAATCCCTAGTGACAGGGGTTGTTTCAGTGCATTAACAAGGAGTGTATCCAAGATACTGTTGCTCAGGTTTGGCCAGAAAAAAATAACAAGCACACCCTCTCCTACTCTAAATTTGCGCCAGTAGCAGCTGGCTCTTTTTCAAACCTGTCACCACCTTCATTGCCTTCAAAAGGACTTTTTGCTAAAAGGTGAAGGCATGTGCTTTTTTCCTTATTTCATCTGCACAACTTTTTGTAATCTTCAAATAAATAAAAGTGCCGTGTGGGCTCAAACAGGTCTCTCTAGTCACAGTGCTGGGATGTATGGAAACTCAGATTTATCAGCTTGTTTTAACATGTTGATTATTCATCACAAGTTGATTCAACAAATGTGAGAACACAAAGTCTTTAGAAGGGAGCCTTTTAACTGGACAACTGAGCTTTTAAAGAAGTGAAGAAAGAAGTACAAATCCTGTCATAAAAAAAAAAAAAAAAAAAAGGAGTGAAATTAAGGTATTCTGAAAGTTCTTTGATGTTGGAAATATGACCTTCATGAGTGTGACTCTTGGAAAAAGATATTCTTCATACTTGAACTTACATATTGTCCTTAGCCATTTTTAAATTAGGCTTTTCAATTCATTAGGCAAAGAGTAAAAAAAAAAAAAAAAGCAAATAACTTGGAGCGCAAGGGCTTTAGACATATATATTAAATATATTATTTATTATTTCAGGGGTAAAGGCCACAGCTGGCTTAGCAAAACACCGTGTTGTTAAGCACTGCAAAGACTGAAAATATATGGTTTCTAATGGGAACCATGGAGTTTAGCTGTTCATTGAATTCTAGTAAAAAGCATGTATCTTACTTCATTCTCACAGCAGAGGAAGTCAGGAATTACACCACTGAAGCCAGTGCCATTGTTTAGTATGAATCAGCCTGGTGGTAGTTAGGAAAGAATCTTTTGCTTCATCGAGAAGAACCTAATGTGGAATTTTGCTGCAGAGGAGAATTTAACAGAGAGTTCCTACACAGTTTTCACTGCTGCAAGCGTGGTGTCCTTTGCTGGGACTAGTGGGTTGCTCATTTTTTGGTAAATTGAAGCTTGAATTCCTTTGTTTGTTCTGCTGAAAGGACCACCATGTCAGTGAACAAAGGTCAGTGAGGGCTAAGGCTGTCCTGAGTCTCTGGGCCACCAATAGCACTTTCTGCATTCTGCCACAGCAGGGTTTGTTGCACATTTTTGAATGCTCTCTTTGAGACTGCAGGGATTTTCTGAAACCTGGAAGAGTGAAATAACCCACTGAAATACGAGAGCACTAATTTTGTAATGGGGGTTGCACAAAGCAAAAAAACCCCAACCAACCAAAAAAAACCCAAAAAAACAAACCAAAACAAACAAACAAACAAACAAAAAAAAAGAAAACAGAAACCCAAAAAAACAACCCACAAAACTATGAACAAGGGTGTGATACAGCTACACAGGAGAATTCCCATGTGGATAATTCAATCTTCTTTATGACTTACAGAATTTAGAGCTTTTCCTGCCCTAGATATCCTGCCACATGTAAGATAGCAGCAAGTGTGGTAGAATTACTAGTGTTTGAACTTGTAATGGCAATAATTTGTTAAGTGCTGGAAGAAAAAAATTGTGTAGGTGGACTATCATCTTCGTATATAATTATTAACCCTTTCCTGTGTCCATGGCAATCTCCTTCTGGCAGTTATTTCAACTTTATTTTTAGTATATATAGTTGTATAATATATGTGTTGCATGATCTGTGTGATCATACTATATATGATCACACAAATGACTTATTCAGATCATCATGGCTTTCAAATGAAATCTCTCTACAATTGTTCCTTTTCTTCTCAAAATGAGCACGTTGTTTTTGTAAGACTGGTAGACAAAAGGACTGCATTGTCTGGTTTCACTTCCAACAAGTTCACGATTTTTAAACTCAGCTAATTTCAGTTAATTAGTAGTTTGCTTCACCAAGGCCAGCATGTAATTCAAGCTTTTCTTTACTGCTGGGTTTTTTCTCACTACAGCCTCCACCTGCACCTGCCCCCCACCTCCAAATCTCTGCAAGTGTTCACAGGGATGTTCAGCCTTCAGTCCATATGGCACAAAAGCAATTGTTGACCTTCAAGCACTTTGTCATATTTTGGAGAGCTCAGTAAACAGTTTTTACAGCAGAGATGAGGGAACTGAATTTTTGTTACTGTCAGTATGGCATATTTCAATTCCTGTAGTTTACACTCAAAACTTAGACACTGACTCAACTTTGCTAGTAGAAATATATTTGCAAAGTGGTTTCTGGCCTCAGTTTAGGAGCAGAGTACTAAACCATAGCCCAAGGGCTAAGAGAGATGAAAATTAAGCAGACAAAATGTGGAATTGTGCCAGCTAGGAAAAGGTAGGATTCCCAAGGCACAATAATATCATCATACTCTTGCCTGGCATCCTTATTTGATTATCTTGAAGTACATTACAGGAATTAATGGAAGCTCATAACTTCCTAGAGAAGCAGGTACTACATTGCAACACTGATTTGCAAATGTATAAATAGAGGTTCTTGTGCAATCCTGGAATTCTCAGCGAAGCTGTAAATATTAAGTGAGATTGGGAAAGGGGAGCCACAGATGGGATAATGTACTGGTGCACTGGTGGCAACTAGAGAATCTCCCTTATATTGCTCAGCCTTACCTCTGGCACACTTCTCTGGCATCCCTCCTCTGGGTAAAAATTGGCTTTGAATGTTAAGATGAGAATCTTAAAGAATTTCATCTCTACCACCTAACCCCCCAGAAAATAAGAACCAAACCAAACCACCCAGACAAACAACAGCAAGAGAAAACCATGAACAAAAAATTTTGAAACTTTTGAGACTTGGTATTTCTTTTTGTACTGTTTTTCCACTTTGAAGGGCCACTCCAGCTCTGTTCTGCTTTTTTTTTTTTTCTTTATTTTCTGCTTCTTGTTCCTCAAGGACAATTCTAATTAGTCAGCAGTGGCTTACCTGCCTGCTAACACACGATTCAACTCAGGAATCTTGAAGGAATTTCACCTGTAAGTTGTTTGGCTATGATTTATTCTTTGGGGAGAAGAAATTTGGAATTGGTAAAAATCACACATTTACCAAAGTTTAAAAAATAAGCTGCAAGACCACCAGTTGGTGACAGCTTTGCATATCCTGCTTAGTCCTGTTGGGGGGCAGTGGTAAGGGGAAAACACTCCATTTAGCTCCCCATCATGAAAATCAGGCTTGGGTTACACTGTGGCTGAATGCATGATCTTTGCATGCCGAAATGCATACCGTCTAATTGACATGGAAACAGCTTCTGCCTTGGTATTTAGGGCATAACACAGCTTCTAGTGCAGGCTTGGTTTCCAGAATAGAGCACATTCTTTTCTACCATGCATGTTAATGCATTGTCCTTCTTCCTTCTCCTAATAGCCCGTGAGATTTGAACTTGGAGTCAGCTAAGTAGGGGCTTTGTGAAGCACAAAAGAACACCAGGTTTTTATCACACCATGGCTGTAAAAAGAGCTGTTCAACCATTCAGTTGCTGCTCCTATTGTGCAGCTGTTATTCTGCTGCTGAGAACATCTTGCTGTCGACACTGAAGTAGTACCTGCAGGAAACACTGACACATTGAGCTTTTCAGGAGAAGCTGGGCTTGGGGATCTGCCAGATCCTTGTGTGGAGAGCTGAGGTATTTTCTCTGCCTGTACCTTTCCCATTACAATACATGTAAATACGTAACAATTTTTTGTCTACTCGCCAGCATCTGTTCTGCGATTTTTGCTTTATGACTCTTTTCCCAGCATGATGAAGGCCCATGTTTCTCGTCTTCCAAAATCACCTCTTCAAAGCTGGCAGCGAGGCTGTGATGGGCAATGTGCTGCCTGCATCGCTGTCAGGGTGTGTGGGTCGCTCAGACAATGGCTCTTTCTTTGCTGAGCTGATGGCCAGTGTCTGGTCAGCCTGATCTATTTAAAGTCAGCCGAGCTGGGATGGAAGTGCTAGCGGAGAGGGTGCTTTGTTTGCTTATGAGTTACAGGAAATTCGACTATTTCAAATTAGGCACAAACAACTGTACCAGGGCAGGGTCAAGGAAGTCTGAAATCCACAGGAGAAGGGTCAGAGATAAGCTTAGCATAATTCATCCTTCATACCTAAATTTGTCTCTGTGCAACTAAGGGTACAATTCCCACTGCAGTTCAGAACTAAAATTCTTCTTGGTAATTAATGCAAAAGGCTGTATTTTTAGCCTGACATTCTAAAGAAACAAGGCTTGTGTGATCACATTGTCTGTGTATAGGTGATTGTCAGCTCCCAATAACTTGTGAATATTTGGGTTCACTTAGCTCAGCCTACAAGACAGTCATTTTCCAAGGCCTCTCCCAAAATCAGGCAAGCAGGTGAAAAAGTGGTTTCAGAGAGGCAAAGGGCGTGTGCCTAACTTCCCTTTTAAAGACATCAGCATCAGGACACAAATTCTTAACAGCCAGACTTCAGTGTTCCCAGTGCTTGTTTAGCAGTAATGTTTCCATATAAATAAACAGAACGTTCCTGCTCTGGGGTTGTGTGAGGCTGAATTTGGTATGTTGCATTTCACACTGCCCAACACATCCTATAACATAAACTCACAGCCTAGCTAGTGCAGAATATTAATTTCATAAGGCCTGGCTTGCTGGCTACAGTCCCATTGACTCTATTAAATTAAATGGCAGTTTTGTCTGCCTATGTTTTTCAGGATCCAGACCCACAGTTTGGGTAATTTTAACAGTTTGAGGGTGCACAGCTCCTGATCTTTGCCATGTGCAATACTAACTTTCGTGCCTTGTGTTGGAGATACAACCCCATTAGAATATGACATGGAAATGTCATGCATGGAAATTAATGAATGGCTGAATGCAAGCAAGCAATGAGTTTGATAACAGCATGGTTGGCTGTAAAGTGAAATACCACTCTCAAAGAACTTAAATGTTATTGCTTAAATATACGTGCTTTGTTGTTTTGGGCTTTTTGGGGGCGGGATGGGTCAAAGGGGTTATTTGGTTTTTGAGAACAAAAGTTTTTAATTTTCTGTATTTCTGACTGGATCTTTTAAATCTTTCTACGGACACTAGATGGACACTTTCTACAGACACTTTCAAGAGACAGCTAAACTGAACTCTCATTTTAAAAATTAACCTAATAGTTTTTTCTCTCTGTAGTGGTGTAGAAAATATTTTAAACCCTTGAAAATACAATTTCAGGCTGTAAAATGGAGCATTGTAAGTCTCCTTCTCAGTTGGAATTGATTTAATGTCTGGAATTGCAAATTCAAATCCGACACAAATTGCAACAGCTGAGTTACAATTTTTAAATCAACCCTGAAGATGAGCGTTTTATAATAGTTTCATGGGAAGCATGGTTCATTGCAGCTGTATGAAAATAGAACTCTATTCCAGTTAGATTCATCTGCCCTATTCTCATGAGGCAGGTTAGGTACATACTGTGTTGGACTTTCTGAATGTATATCCAGTCTGTCTCTTTATCTCTTGTGGGTTCCCTTCACTCTGCCTGTCCTTCTCATCCTGCTCTTCTTTTATTGGACCTTGAGGCTTATTGTACCTTGTGGATTCTTTTCTTGCTCCTTGTGGGCCATTTCTCAGTCCACTCCAAGGAGGCTGCTGACTGAGGCATACGACAGTGCTCTGCAGGAGGATGTTTTCCTGTGTTTTTATAACAAGTGCCAGTGCTACAGGCAACAGACAGGATTACTATATAAATCAAGACACACATGGATATGCACAGGGAGCTGGGCCCAGACACCAAATCCTTCATCTCTGAAGCATAAGGACAGTTCTCATGCATAGGCAAAAATCCCTTGGCTCAGGAAGTCTCCAGGTTTTTCAGTGTAGATCTCACAAGACTGATATTGTGTTTGGTGGATCACATCTTCTCACCCACGATCTAAACTCTACTTTTCCTTTCCTTTGCAATTAAATTGCATCTCTGAGACAAATATAGTGATTGCTGACGCTAAATGTCAGATAAACTGGACTCAAGAGTCCATTTAAGAAAGTTTTTAATGCATTTTAATGTATTTAGATGGCTTGTGATCAGTGAGATGCTGGAAGAAGTGTTGTCTTTTTTCCTGTAGTGGGACACAGAGCACAAACCATGAACCTGTGTTTTGCTGTAGCCATGGTATTCATACCTGCAGCCTTCCTGTGAGCCAGCTGCTGGGAAGGCAATATCATTGCCTCCTGTGTACATGGCATCAGTCAATACAGAGGAGACCTCCTTCTGTCCTTTTCTCTCTCTGAATACTTCTATGAGTTTAAAGGTTATATTAATGAAGAAACAAAAATATCACACACCTGAGAGACCACATTTCCAAGCATAGACTGCAAGTGAAAAGGAGTGTGATACACAACAATGGCCTTAACAATGCGTTTTCTTACTTCTTCTATTCCTTCCATCCAGCTGTTGTCCTTTTCTTATTTCCATTTGCTTAGGAATCCTCTGAATCTTCTCTCTTTTTTCTCCCTTTGCCAATAATTGTATTCCTTCATTTTTAGAGATCCCTTTACACACACATGCCTGAGGTCCTTTTGCCTCACAGTCTTTTCATAAAGACTTTTCAGCTATATTAATTTTGGAAGATCCTTCTCATATTTATTTTTTTTCGTTCTCTCCCACTTGCCAGTCATTTATCTCCTTCCATGCCCAGATCCCATACCAGCTCTTCCTTGTTAGCCTGCTTTACCTGTCTGAACTTCCAGCTCCCAATTTTCTCAGTCTTTGTTCTCTTCTTCTTATATGTACTCAGATCTACTTCCTTTTTTTTCTTTATTTTGCTCTTGCTCTTCCCCATTTCTTTCCCAGATTCTTCCATCCACCATGTGTAAATAGAGCTGTACTTTCAGCCACTTCTGGTCTTCAGTGTGGGGAATCTTTGTACAAATCTGTCAGTGGGATTTCATCTCAAGTCTAAAATATGTTTGGACATTGTTGTGGTGGTGATTCATGCCTCATTCTCCCTCACACTGGGCCTGCTCCTAGTGTTTGGCTAGGAGTTCTTACAAATCCCTGGCACTGTAGGATATAGGGTATTGTTTCTTTCACCATTGGATGTTACTGGATCAGGAATGAAGGCATTATAATATGAGAAAACACTGAGACAGCAACCACACAGCAGTAGGGTGTGGGGAGATGCAGCCATCATCAGCACAAAGGGGTTTTGGCACATGGCATCATCTTTTTGCATTTACATAATATGTTCGAGTACATTCCAGGCCCCCTGTGTCAGTCTTCACAAACTTCAGTTTCCTCAGGGCCTAAAAGAGCTCCTGTAGGAACACAGCTTGAATGTTATTTCTCACTGTACCTATCAGTTGATGCTACACTGGCTCTTACAAATGCCATAATACCTGCTTCTGCAACTGCTCCCCATAGTGAAGTCAATGGGATTTCTACAGGCAGAATGAATGCCAAACTCCACTATTTTAGACTGTAAAAGCTTCCCAGGAGTAAGGAGCACATCTCTCTGTGTCTGTGCAGTGCCAAGCACACAGCTGGTGCTCAATGAATAATATATGTATGGGCTTGGTAGGAGTGACTGTTCATCTAGTGCAGCAGAGGTGAAGCATCTTTTTGTAGTGAGAAGCAATGCATTATCCCTTTCACTGGTCTATTTTACAATTTAGGCTTTAAATGGTGAAAATATATTAGCCAGCTAGTTCAGGGGGAGCTCATTTACACCGCCTTCACACAACATGTCCCATGTTTCAAATGACAGGAAGGATAGCTAGTTCTCTACAGCTGAGTGCATAGTGATTAAACTGTCTGGGCACCAGCAGTAGACAGCCATTGAACAGATCATTATTAAGATGGCTATAATTACAGAGTCAAAGCAGCCCCTTGCAGCACACTGGTAATCTGCCTTGAAAACTGGAGTCACAAAGGCATATCTTCTTTTTATGTTGAAGCCCAAGCTGTTTAAAGTAACTGCAGATTTTTATGGTATGTCACTCATGTCTTAAGCTGTTAACTGCCTCTGCCTGCACTTTGGAGGCTGGTCTGGACAGGGCGATCTGAGGTACAAATAAATGCTGAGTAAAGAGCTGCTGAGAAAGAAGTATAGCTATGACACCTCCACAAGAGCTCTCATGGTATTGCTTTAGTCATTAGCTGAGTGGATACTTGAGCTTAATCAGTATCAAAGGGACATACACAAAGTCATCTATTTCATTAAGCTAATTTGCATTACTCGGCTTACCGAGAATCAAATTTTCATGTATTGTCCATCTTGCTGTCAGCAAAATAAGGGGAGGGGGAGGAGTAAGTGATAAGCAATGCAAGACTGAGGTGTGGTGGTGTTTATTTCTTTTTTCAGAGGTACCTACTAGTCTCTCAAGGGCCTTCATTGCCTTTAGATTCCAAAAATACAGACTAGTTAGCTTTATAAAGTTTAATTTTAGTAATGTCTGCCTAGAAATGAAACTTCCAGAGCTTTACCAAGTGCAAGATCCTTGAAGCAGCACATAGTTAGGCTTTTAACTGCTGCTGTTGCTACAGAAGAAGTAAGGTAAGTGTTGGTTTGGGAGTAGGTGATGGGAGGATTAGAGTAGTTAGCTTAAAAAATACCTTTATCCTCCTCTGGTCCCCAAGAGACATCCGTGACATTTTGCGTGAAGCTTCACACAGCATTGCAGTCCCAAAGGACTTCCCACTGCCACTTATATTGTACCAGATCTGGTACAATATAAATAAAGGCTGTGGCTTCAGCAGAAAGCTGTAATGTGCTGAGATGGCTGTTCTTGTTCTTCTGTTTTGTCCCTAGTGCTCTCTTCCTTCAGATTTTCTTTTCTTTCTTTCTTTCTTTCTTTCTTTCTTTCTTTCTTTCTTTCTTTCCTTCTTTCCTTCTTTCCTTCTTTCCTTCTTTCCTTCTTTCCTTCTTTCCTTCTTTCCTTCTTTCCTTCTTTCCTTCTTTCCTTCTTTCCTTCTTTCCTTCTTTCCTTCTTTCCTTCTTTCCTTCTTTCCTTCTTTCCTTCTTTCCTTCTTTCCTTCTTTCCTTCTTTCCTTCTTTCCTTCTTTCTTTCTTTCTTTCTTTCTTTCTTTCTTTCTTTCTTTCTTTCTTTCTTTCTTTCTTTCTTTCTTTCTTTCTTTCTTTCTTTCTTTCTTTCTTTCTTTCTTTCTTTCTTTCTTTCTTTCTTTCTTTCTTTCTTCCTTCCATCCTTCCATCTTCCTTCCTCTATCTTCCTTCTCATTACACTGGAATTTAAAGTTAATTACTGTCAAGTGAAACTGTATTCTTTTAGTTGTGTAATCTGTTAACCCCACATTAAACCTTCAGTTTGTCTAAGAGGTTGTGACTGAGGTTTGCTTTTAAATATGAATTTGTTGTGATGATTAGCTTATTCTTTTTAAGCCCAGATATTTGAGTCTAGAAATCAAATATAATTTAACTTGATTGATTGGACAGAATGATGGAAATATTCCATAAGACAATTGAAATATGTGGGGCCTCATTTTTCTTGGTGTTGAAACAGGACTGAGGAGTTGATTCTGTAGTCTGTTTCCAGATCCTGTACAAGGTTTCCCAAACATCAATGTTTATAAAATCTGCTGATTAGGAAAAAGATTCAGTAACAATTCTTTTGTTATTTATATGACTTTTGTTGGCATAACTAGAAAAAATTTCACTCTGACAGACCAGTTGGTAATGATGGAAAAGCTAAAAAAAAAAAAGCATGCTTTTGAGTAGAATATTTTCAGTGAGATGAATCACTATGTTTGTGCTCCTTGAAGTGCAAAATTGTGCTCCAGAGCCGTGTCCCTGCTGAGAATGTGAGCAATAGCTCCTCTGTCTCGTGGAATGCATCCCATCTGTGTGCATGTGTACATGATTCAGTTTTTAAGGACTTAGTACTGGGCTGGAGGTCAGCAGTTGAATGCATTTGTTTGGGCCCACAATGTTGATGTGAGAAGTTTGGGATGTTGGAAGTCAGTTATAGATGCTGTTATGCTGTTGAAATGCTGTCAGTATTTTTGCAGTTTAGTAACTAAAATGTTTGCTTAGAGAAAAAATGGGGCCAAAGAAGACTTATGTATTTGAATCAGGAGAATTGCAGTTGGGAACACCTTTTCTGATACCTGCAAAAATTTTTCTAAAATCTTCTTTGTCCACACATGTGTGTGTTATCTATGTGGACAACTTCTCAAGACAATGCCTTTTTAATAAAAATTACACAGCACCTAGCATTCTTGAAATAAAACACAAATTGAGGAAAGAATAATCAAAAGGAGCTCCAGTACAGTAATATCTGCTGATGCTAGAGCTGTTTTAATCCCAGGCAGTATTTTGCCATATATGGGTTTTAGCCAAATCTTTATTTTTTCAACAAACTAGACAGAAAGTAATTTACAGTCCTACAGTTTGTAGGAGAGTCCAGCTAGCAATAGAGATGATAATATTGACAGGGCTGTCTAGTGCACAGTTTTGTTCAGGTGATGCAGGACAATGCTTGGCTGTAGATGATGTGTGATGGGTTTGTGACAAAGTAGCAATCAATAATCAAATTGCTATTGTAGGAAATCATCAATCCATCCATCTATTGTATAGACAGATCTATTTGCAGAGTCAAAGAGTAAAAAATTCCAAGAAGGAAGGACATAAGTCTGCTTGCTGCTGAATGATCCCAAAGGAGAGGTTTCGTATCCTTGCATTGCAAACTGTGCTACCTCAGATGCCATATCTGGTTTTGCTAATTAGCACTGCTTTATTTCAGACTTGTCATAAAAGAAAGCATACCTTTTGTCTGTGTTTGCATTATAAATACCTTGAAAGCAGCATATTGGAAATGACAGCTTTTTTTTCAGTTTGTGCTTGTGGGTTCACACAGTCCAATTAATCCTACTTGAGAACTGGGCAGGAGGACCCTACAAGGGATGCATGGCTTAGAATTTTTGTCCTAATATGTCTGACCTTGTGTACTTCAGTGCCTGCAGAGCAAGAGAAGAGATTGAAGTGTAAGTTATGCTGGGAAGATTTCTGTCCTCATTTTCCTTTCCAGTCAGGCAAAATTCTTCTGGATGAGTGTGTCCCACCCCTGGGGAACACACAGCAGGGCAATGCACTTTTTGCCAGGCTGAGGGGAGCAGTTATCTTTGTCAGGTCAAGGAGGGAAAGGAGGGTGCCCAGCTCTGCTGACCAGGAAAGAGCACGGGATTTATCTGTCTCCATGACAGAAAACAAAGGAATGTGCCTGGTTGACTCCAGGAAGAACGAGTTTGTTCTCCATCTTCTTCATTGTCCAGCACCTGTGAGTGCTATCCTGGTTTTTCAGTATAATACCTGCCTTCAGAACCTACAACATGCAGCTAAGAGAAATTAAGTCACAAGTCAGCTCAATTAAAATGTACATTAGAAGATATATTCCAAGTTTAGTCATCCTTTGAACATCAAGTGCTAGCTTTTTATTTATGGGAAGCACAAGCAATCTACTTTAAGCTGTCCAAAAAAGGAGGGAAGATACAATCTGTCCCCATGAGCCTGCAGCAGAAATAATGTTCTCAGCTTTTGGGGAACGTAAGAGTGTGTGTGTAGAAGGGGAGTAATCTGTTCCGGTATTAGGAAAGCCAAATCTGTTCTTGCATGAGGAAAGCCAAATCCTTTTACGAGAAAGAGAGACCCTACATGTCAGTGCTGGAAAGGGAAGGGATTGTGGGGAGCTCTTTGGGATTCAGAAAGGAAGCATACAAGCATTCTTCACAGTCGTTTATCGTGGAGGCATCAGAGTTTTCAGTCTCACAAACCAGTCCCATTCTTTGTAAAAGCACTTTATTGTGGAGCATTGCCAGTTCGCAACTTCATCTTGCTAGTCATAGGCTTTTGTTGCCCCTCCATGCAGATCTGTTCAGGTTTTTTCTTCCTGCCTGGGACAATAAGGATCCCAGGGAAAAAAAGGCATGATAATTTATGACAAAAAAATTTTCTTTCTAGCTCTACATGGGGGAATGATGTTATCGTAGTCATTGGTTTGCAATGATGTAAATCATCAATAAATTCACACCTTTTTTCCTCTGCGCTTTAAACATGTGAGAACACAATATTCATGTATTGGGGTTTTTAAAAATAACTTTTTATTTGGCATGTTCTCAGAGTGCTGTTTGTTCTGTGACTGGACTTTTTCACATGCAGGAAGTATAGTTTGCTGGTAAGTCAACTAAGTAAAGGTCTTTCTCCTTTCTGAAAGTTTTGTCAAAGCATTTAGAAGCTCTGGTCTGCCTCATCCAGGTACTTCTATGGCTGATGTCTAGGAAAAGCTGGTGCCAATAACCCCGAGGTGTCAGGAAACAGGATCCTTCAGAGCTTCCCGAAAAGATTTTGTAGGTTAAGTGCTTTCTTTCAAAGATACGTTTTTCTATCAGAAGAGGGGAAGTGCCTGAAAATGTATTCCTCAGATCTCTTTGTTGCAGTGAGTTGTTGAGAGAAGACTTCCCAAGAATCTGTTATTGTTGAGCCATCGTAGTACACTTTTGGTGTTATTGGTAATGCTGTTCAGGATACCAGAAGTTTTGAATATATAGGGTTATAGACATTGCAAAATTGACTTTTTCATAAGAATGTGTTGAATGTATGGATTCTCATTGAAAGAATCTCTTATACTTCAAGCTGGTGTAGTGATGTGTATCACAGAAAAATAATTCTGTTTTGGATTGCTCACAGGAAAATTTTAACAAAAAGAAATACAGTAGAACATGATCAAGACTATCTGTTTTGCATTCTCTGAGAGAGTAAGGATGTAAATCAGAAGAATAATTTCTTATTTTAAAAGATTAGGTATAACCTCAAATTCCACAGGGAATTTGGATGTGGTTATTTTAATTTCCTAACATTAGATTGGAGAGTTTGCCCAAAACCCATGTAAAGTTAGCAGGATTTAACTGAGACTTTATCCAAATATGCGTACTTTTGTATGAAAGTGTTAAATATATACAATTCTTTGCAACTGGAAGGCTTATAAACAGGTATAGCAACCTCATGCGTGAGCTGATGCAGATGGTACAAGCTGTAAAACAGCCACAGGTCTCTCTGAAGTCCAGCATGAATCAGTGCTCCACAATCTAGCAGATGTCAGTGTCAGCATTTTCACAGTTGTAAACAAAAGCAATCTCTGCCCTTTATTTGTGGCTCTGTGTGACTGTGCTGACAGGAGAGTCTCTGCTCTGTGGCTGAGCAGCCCAGCCCAGCCTGTGAGGGAGGCACGGGTCAGGCTTGTGGGCATGGAGAGCAGGACAGATTGGGGTCCATCTGAGAGCACCACACCTCGACCTCCTCAGTCCTTTCTAGAGGGTTCAGCACAGTCCATGCATACAGCCTTAAGTCTCATAGAAAAGTAATTTGATTCTCTTGGCTAAAGTCTTTTGTGCACTTTTTTTCCCTTCCTTCCCTTCCAAATGCTGGCAGGAATTTGGGTTTTGGCTGGAGATCAGCTCCTGACAGCTGATCAGTTCAATGTCCACATTATGGAGGCCAACCTGCAGTTAGAGGAATCTCTCTCTGCAGCATTTGATATAAATCACAGAAGCAGCAGAACTGCAGAGTAAGAAACAGCAGCAGCGGTTTGTCAGCTGTCCTGTTATATGCAGTAGTCCTTGTTCCTGCACAGGAATTTCAGCTCTGTTGGGCAAGCTAGGAAGGATTGCTTTGGGTTAAAAAAGCACCTGGCAGACTTGTTTAAAACTTATTACTGTGTGTTACTACTCATGAAGTAGTTTTGCTGAATTCACTTAGATGCAGTCAGCTAATGAATCATTGCTTTTCCTGTGTCACCCACCATTAAAGAGTGAAGTTCCAGGGTGTAAGGGAGGAGGAGGTTTGGGAACAGGTCCTCGGTTGTCTGAGAAAGCCTTGGTATTTTGGTTAGAGTCAAACTTTCCTCAGTGAACCCCAGAACAAAGGTCTTCCCATCCTGATGCTGATGGATATTATTTCATTGCTGGGATGATGCTTGAAATCTGTCTGTTTCACACAAAGTAGGCTTTCTCAGCTCTATAAAATTATTATCTGGAGTATTAGAAGTGTTTCAGTTTCAGTTTCAGTCATTAGCTGGGTGCTGGTGCCATGACTTCTCTTCCTGTGTCTCTCATTATTCGTTGTTGGAACCTGAATGCATGCAATCATTCCTAAAATAGCCATAGGAAGCACTAGCAATATAGAAACATCTTTGTCCTGCTCCGGGGCTTTGGGCTGCATAGCTGAGCCCGCCCTAGTGTGGGACCTGTAAACAGGCTGTGGTCTCATCTGGGAGGCAGTCTGGGCTGTCCTTTGCAAACCCTGCACGTGGTTTTGAAAAGGCAGAGGTTATTTCCCGCAGAAGCAGAGAATGACTTTGCCTCGCTCTAGCAGTGAGCCGGAGAATGGGTTAGAGGCTTTTCCTATCTGCGAGGAAGCTCATCCATCATGCCCCATTCAGGCAGTCATACTCAGTGGGCTTGTTCTCTCCTGCTACACTGAATCTTTTTCTCTGTAGCTTGTGCAAAGAAGCAAAGCAAATAAAAACAGAGCTACTGCTTTTGTAACTTGTACTACAGGCATTTGTCAATGCTGCTTTGACTTCCTTTTCTATGCTGCTCTAATTCCCTCATGCTGTGCTAAGAAGCAGGTGTGAACATGTGTAAGGGTGCTTGTATTCTTCAGTATGTGGGTGAATGTGTGTCAGTAGTGTATTTCTGTAGTGCAGGGACTCATCTTACTCTAGCTATAATATATTTTCTTTTTTTTTTCTGACCCACACTGCCTCAATTTTAAGTTTGCCCATGCAGTCTCATCAGATATTTGATGTTTCCTCTCAATAATAGGCCCTCAGTAATTAAAAGTATCTTGAACTAGCCTATTAGTTACAGGAATTGTGATTTTTATATTTGGAGGTTTATTGATTATATCTGAATATAGCATTTTCCCTTAAAATACACTGAATTAATGTAATTAACCTTATGTCCAGGCTAACATACAGTACCATTTCTCTAAGCACTGTCCTGGAAACTGTATATTTCTTAGGTATCTATGCCTTCCGTCCTCTGAATTGGTGGAATGAAGAGGAGAGTGGAAAATATGTCATGTTGGCATATTGAGGTGACCTCTTTACTCAAAGGGCATTCTCAAGGACAGGGTACTTTCTAGTATTATCTTGTCCTTAAAGCTAGTTGGATTTTATATGATTTAAAATTTGGGAATTTATTGTGCATCAATCTAGATATAACAAAGCTCAGCCTGCCACTTGCAACTAGCAATTACTAGCAAGTTGCAGGTGCTAGATTGTTGTAAGCATCATGCTCATCTCAGAGGAAAAGCAAACTACATAGATTTTCTGTCTCAGAGTCAGATTTATTCCATTCCTTTCAAGCTTCCAAAAATACCAGCAAAAAAACATTGGCAATGAAAAGTAATCGTGAAAGATAAAGATCTGTGAAATTGCTCCAAAGTTTTAAGAGGAAAACCTTTCCTGTGATCTGAGCCTTTTAAATTCGGGTGAATATCTGTCACTGTATGAGCACACCAGAGTGGATGGTTGTCTGGGAGAGAGACATTTCAGAGGTGGTGCTGAGAGGCAATGGCAATGTTTCAGTTAATTTTTGTTTTCTTAGCACTCAGAGTCTTCTGGTTTTTCCTTCTACCTGTATCTATCCACAGCTATTTTAATATTTTCCCTTAGGGGTTACACTTTTTTTGTGGACATTCTTCCTTTTTGGACATTCTACATTTTTGTAGTATTCTGTTTCATGCTTTTCTTTAATACTTTTCAGTAAGAAAAAGAAACTTGACATAACTAATTCGTAACCTGACATAAATAGAGAAACTTGACATATCTAATTCATAATCAAATTAGGGGCTAAAATTATAAATACGTATAGAGAACTATTTTCTTATCTGCCTTTTTTTTTTTTTTTTTTTTTTAATTGAAGGCTTTGCCAGGTTTCCAGAAGAAAAAGCCTTTCCCTTTTTTATGCCTATCATAATTCAGATTGCTTGACTACACTGTGTCCTTGTGCTGGCATCCCTGCCCAGAATGATGCTGAGGTTTGGCCTGAGTTTTCCTGCCATGACTATACTGTTGCAATGTGGAGCTATTGATGCACTCTGCAGTGGTGACTGTCACTTTCAGGTAGTGTTATCCTCTGCTGGAGTAGTTATTTTATAAATCGTAATGTTCTTGACCATTTGAAGTGCTGCAGTAGATTTCATTAGTTTTAGGGCATGTATGCATTTTAACGTGGTGTCAAAACACTTCATGACAAAGTTGATTGGTTGCTATTTGAAAAAATAACCTGACAAAATTTGCTATTTCTCTTCAGGTAAATCAAGGCAGGTTAATGAGTTGATTTTTCATAAATGGGTATAGGGGCACAACTGGATAAATTGCGAAACAAAAGAATTGTTTGAAGAATATGGCTGGGGCTCATATTTAAATGCTTGAATGTTTCTTGCTTTAACAAACAGCAGCGTTATTTGTGATTACACTGAGCTTTAAACATGGTGATATTAAAATCACGAAATCATGAAATTGTTCAGGTTGGAAGGGGCTTAAAGATTGTCTACTTTCAACACCCTTGCAAGGACACCCTCTGCTAGAGCAGATTGCTCAAAGGACCATCCAACCTGACACTGAGCACTCTCAGCAATGGAACCTCCATAATTTCTTTGGGCAATTTATTCCAGTGCCTCAGTATGTCCCACTCTCAAGCATTTCCCCTTGTCCTATCTCTACATGCCTTTGCAATGTTCATGTGTCAGCTGAGACAAAGTTTGTAGGGCTGTGTCTAACTTTTCATCAGTGACATTTGTAAAGGTTGTTGTGAAAACATATCAGACTTTGTCTGCTGTCCAAAAGAAGAAAACGAAGGACACATTTTTCTCCCATTATATCTTTGGTCACCTGCAGCTACGTAATTTTTATTCCATCTCTCAGATGAGGGAATAGAAGGTCAGTTGACTGGCACTGATATTTCCCAGGCAAAATGAGCCTTGGAGAGAGTAATGGTGTTGCTGGTAGTGGATCTGTTTTCTATTAAGTATGCTGAGATGAAACAGTAAAGTATATATTAGAGATGGTGTTCTCTCCTTTCAAAAGGCGGTGATTGCTACATTTAGCTCTCAAATCAATTCATAATTTTGACAGAGTTTTGCTGAAGTCCCACAAATAATCAATAGAGCTATTTTTATCTCTTAAATGAGTGAGACTCTTAAAAATAAGAAAGACATCTTTGTAATGACTGACCAAGCTGTTCCAGTGTTAGGTCTATTGCTCTATATGATTGGGGCTGTTGAGTGAAAGAAGTTATTTAGGCATTGCCTTTGTTCCATTCTGCAGGTTTATAATCCCAAAATAAAATTGCAAATGTTTCTGGCAGTCGTCCTCCAGGCACAGATGGCTTTCCTCCCAGTTTTGGCAAGCCTGATTTCAGTATAAAACTGAGCAATTATTAGAAAGTGAAATATTGCATGATATAATACCACTACCAGCACCATCAACATCATGACAAGTGGAGCATTTGTTGTTCCAGAGCCTTGTGAGAGAGCTAGTGCCACTGCATTCCTCTTCTTTGAAACCTGTACCTGTGCTGCTGCTGGTGATGCACAGACCGGCGCATCTTGCTGCAGCAGATGCTTTAGCAAGGAGCTGTGGCCATTTTCCCATTTGCACTGGCTCTATATTTCAATGCAAATATCACTGAACAGGTGGCTGATGAGGCCCCTGTGGACTGTTTACAGTAAAGGTTACAACCAAAATCGATAGGCCTGAGATGCTGCTAATTCCATCTGGGAGATGTTCATCTTCTTCTGACCGTTTCCCCTCTGAGCAGCAGCATCCTATTAAGGCTGCAGTCATCAGAGATGTCTCACTCACGTCAGAAGAGGGGGTCTTCCATTCAGGCCTCCATTTGCTCTCTGCATTTTCTTTCTGTGCCGCTCTGGAGGGAGCAGCAGTGTGGATCTTGACAGGACACGTTGCCAGCTTTTGGCATGCTGAGTTTTGCCTACTGACTTGACACCTGCTACTCCCGTTCGACAGGCTGAGCCTCATCACTGCTGCCTGGGGGCTGTCCAGATCTTTTCAGCTTACTGAGGCAGGAGGCAGTGATGCCACACATCATGGGTGACACTATTGTGCGAGGTATGGCCTTGTAAAGGTGCAAATGAGGGAAGAGAAATGTTGGTATGGACTCAGGTTAGCATAAACCTGAACAAAATAAGCAATTACCCCTGAAACTTGCGTGAAAATACTTTGTGTTTGGGCAGAAATTTTATTTTAGATGCATTTTTGAAAGTCTTTATGAGAAAATCTGCATGGTGTATCTGTGTTCAGTTAAACTAGTAATGAAGTTTGTATTACTCTTTTTAATGAAGGTAGGTGCTGTTGCTTACTATATGAGGGAAAATGGCTCTAACTGGTGTCTTTCCCTTGGGCCGATCGTCATGGCTGGCATGCAGCCCACAGCAGCTGGGCAGTGAGTAAGCAGTGCTGAATCCAATTAAAATGCTAGTAAAGCGTGTATAGCAGAGGGCACCCATGCAGTCCTCTTATAGTCAGGGAGAACTTTTTGACATGCACAAATGAGAGAAAATAGTGCTTCATAACACGTAATTTAGGGTCCACAGTGCAGCCAGACAGGTGTGGTCTTCCCCTGGGCACTGCCTCTCTCCCCTCACCAGTGTTCAGAAGCAACCTCTTGTTACCATGAGGTCTGAAGGAGTACAGGTGATTACCCCAATGTGTTCATGCACCAGTCTCTCTGGCATAAGGGCCAGCTACCTGGAGTGCAAGAGTGCTTTTTTGGCCACATGAAATGTATGGCCAGCTGCAGAGACAACAGGAGCAGAGCAGGAGAGGACGATGAATGATGGCTGCACCATCAGCCACGAAAAGATGTTGCAATTTGGTAGTGATGATGGGCACAGGGCTGGCATCGAGTGTCTGTAGCCACCTGCACCACCATTCAGGTGACTGAGCAGCAATTGGTAGAGAAAGGACAGCGTGGGTGAAAAAGCTGTCCATCCCAGGCACTGCCCTGCCACTGCCAATTCGGTTACAGTGTCTGGCACTCCATGCTGTGTCTTGCTGATAGCCACTTGTGTCTCATCTCTCTTGAGCTTCCCAAGCACCTGCTGAGCTTCTGTTCACTCACATCTGTCTGATCCCCTTGGCACCACGCAGACCAGGCGTTTTGCACGAGCCCTTCTGCTGCCTGGAGCAGCCATGAGGGGTGGCTGAGCAGCAGCTAGCACACCACACAGGCAGGCTTAGACAAAAGATGCTCTCCTGAAGTCTCTGCTGGTGCCAGCCTAACTTTCCACATTCTCTGGGAGCTGCAGCCTTCAGGTTGTATTCCTCTCCTTTGTTTTTGTTGTTTCATTGTTCCTATCTCCTTCCTCTGACTTGCATGGAACTCTTGTCTTTCACTTTCTAGGAACTGTGCATTTAAAAAGGTAAACAGCAATGATGGTGTTTTCCACTCAGAGATTTCCAAAGGAAAATTAGCCAAATTTAAATTTAGCCAAAGGAGTTGAAGGATGCTTGCCAACATCTCATGGCAATCCTGTACAATAGCAGGCAGCAGCAGGCAGGTTGGCCAACTGGTTTCTGTGCTCTGCCCTCAGCACAGCAAGGTGTGTGCTGTGTAGATCAGTACATGCTTTTTCTGTAAGGGCAGACCTTGCTCTGTGAGTCTGTTTTGAGGGAACACTGGAGTAGGACTTGGGCTCCTAAATCACCCGTGTACCACAGAAGAATCGCCAAGCTTTTAACCTCTGTTATGAAACTCAAATCAGTTTCTTCTCTGCTGTTTAATGGTACTTTTGCTGGTTATGATTCTAGGGCTATTGACCAGTTCTAGGGCTATTTGCTGAGTATTTCCAGGACCAGTTCACACAGACTGCTGCTTTCCCTGTTGTGTGTTTTACCCTTGTGCAGCAGTTAAAATTCATCTGGCTTTTTAGTTTCCTTGGTTAAATGCTGTCCCTTCTTGCTGGACTATCTTTTTGAAGAATAACTTATTTCTACATATTTGTAGAAATAAAAGAGTTTGTTGAAGACAGTCACAAGCTTTTAGGGCCAGTAGGTTTTCTGGCCTTGCTTCATGCATAACACAGCCCATGGAATTTTGTCCAGTGATTCTCACATTAAGCTTAATAATTTCTGGATCGAAGTGCAGCTGTTGTGTGTGAACATGACCCATCATGGTAGAAAGAAGTTTTGTAATAAATGAATATAAAAAGATCTATTCATTTCAGAGTAGTCTTACTGTGCCATGGGAAAATTCTGACATGATTGCATGCTTTGATTTTTCTTGCAGTTATGCTGAGATTAGCTGACTGTACAGTGGGGTTGCAGCAGCAAGATGGGAAGTTTTCTAACATGGAAGAGCATCTCTTTTGTTAGAGATGTGCCTTTGCAGTCACTGCTGTTGCTGTTGAATTTGTTCTCAGGATCAAATCTGCCTTCCTGCTTTTAGGAAGTTCACTTTTCCATTTAGATTTTTTTATTGGATTTGTGTAACCTTTCTGGAACAAACAAGCTGTAGATAAAATAATCTGCCTACTAGGGTATTGTGGCAAGAGCCACGTAATTCTTTCCTTAGCCAAGCAGATATTCTGTATGCATTTCCACCCAGACTGTTGTAAATGCTAAAAATATCGGAGAGCAAAAAACAAAGCTCAGCAAAGCTCATCATGGTGGCTTCTTGTTGGCTTGAATAATCATGGATAGCCATTGTGGAAGGATAAAATTAGTAAAATCAGAGTTTTTGTCCTTGTTTTGAAATGATCATTATTTTCTTGGCGTCAGAAACTCCTTCATGCCAACAGCATGAATTTTACAAAAGTAAATGATACTTTGTCAAGCATATATATGTGGGTGGTTGTATATGTATATGTATATGTATATGTATATGTATATGTATATGTATATGTATATGTATATGTATATGTATATGTATATGTATATGTAGACTTTGACTAAGCAAAAATAATAGTAATAGCAACTACATTGTACTAGTATCCAAACAACCTACTTAGAAGTGATTCATCTTTGGTGTGAGGTGTACAAACAGAGAAACCTATTCTGCCTCAGAAGGCAAGACTTGGATTTCTATGCACATTAAGAGGTCATGTGGTTTGTTTATACTTAATTATAATACAACAGAAAGGAGGGAACATATAAGTGGCCAGAACAAGATGTTTTACATAGATATTGTGACATCAGCTTTGGAAAGAAAAATCAGAACAGTAAGTTATGTTCCAAAAAATTTATATATTCCCTGGTTTAGGAATTTTAAAAAGCAGATTATTTGTGGTTTTTTTAGAAAGTTGGAAGAAATCCTATCTACTCTGCCAGTTCGATGGCTACAAAGCAGTGGATTAGACATAGATTATAAAACATGCTCTTAAATATTTGCAGGGCTGTAATTTAATAGCATGCTTGATAATAAAAAGCCATCAAGATTCACTCTTCCTGTCGCCAGTAGCTTTCTTTAACAAGAGTAACAATGTTCTGAACCAGGAGAGTTGGAGTTCTCAGACCCAGTTCTCTCTCAACCAGTATGGCTTAGTGCAGGCTGGAGTGAATTGGAGTTCAGGTCTTTGCATGAAAGATGGAGAGCTCTTCCTTGATGTTTGCAAAAGTTTTATTTTGAGACAGTGTCTGTACTCACTTGGCATCACTGCCTAACTACTCATCTTCATCAGACACTGTGTTCACAAGCACTTTCATTAAAAGTACTTTCAGCACAGTACAAGTGAGAACATTTGCATCAATCCCAGGGGCCCAACCACAGTGAAAATTGTACTAAAAATAAGTGTGACCTTCTTGAATCAGCACTTTTCTGAAATTCCACTGAAACAGTATGGCTTTTTCTGTCATTGTAAGAAATGCAAAAGTGACAATATTTTTTAATAATTACCTCTGAAAAAAGCTGCTTTTGGATGCAATTTAGTCTTTCTCAGTGTTAATTTATTGGCACAGACACTGATACTCATGTAGTCTAGTTGAATTATTGACATGTTGAAGCACATATTTTGCATACACATTTGTGAATTTGAATGACTATGTTGGTGGCATCAGAGCAACAGAGAGTTGTGCTTTCTTAATTCTTCTCCCTTTTCCTCCCCAGAAGAATCCCCTTTAAGAAGGAGAGAGAATTTCATATGCCTTTAAACCTACCGATTTATGTCAGTTCTATTGTCAGTTTGGTTTTTCCCTAGGTAAAAGAAAGCAGATCTGTCCCAATGGCATGTGCACATGAAATCACAGAGTAAGTGTGCTGGGCATTGTTCATTTTCCTGGAAGCTGTCTCCCACACAGAGCAGTACACACGGCTGAATGGGCACAAGAGACTGATGGTGCAGAATCACCCATGGGACAAATTTTTCAGGCTCTGAAGGGCAGTGGCAGAGCTGTGTCTGCAGTGCTATGCTGCTTTCCTCACAGCAGACACGTTGTTGGGTAGTGGATTTTGTGATGATAGGGAGTAACAGCAGCTCTTCTCATGCTCCTGAGTCTCACTGTGAGCCAAGTGGTTTGGATTGTTAGCCTGCAGACTGATACTGTAGCTTAATACAGTTTAAGTGGAAGAACTGGATTGCTTCCTAAATTCTTCCCATTAAACTGTTGTTCTTCATGTATGTTTCAGAAAAGATTTGTAGTTTAGATTGTAGCAATTCCAAGGGGAAAATAATTTCAATCAGTTTGTGTAGTAAAGCATTTTGTTTTGTCCTTTCTGCAGTGTACTTACAAGGGCAAAATTTTTAAACCAGCAAAGTGACATTTTGAAAAATTGCATAGAGAAAAAGGAATTAGCCCCTTTAATGGGTATATATTGTTTTTAAGTAAAACCTTCAGAGGAAAACTGTTTTCCAAGCATTCTATTTACTTCTGCTGCTTATTTCTTCTTTGGGCATTCCAAAGGGCTCCAAATGACAACAAATAGAAAGAAACAGGCTCTATCCCACAGAGCTAACAATCAAGAGAAAATATAAGAGGTGACTAAAAAGACAAATGGAGAAAATGCATAAAGAAAGTGTCTGCAGGCAGATAGAGCTGTGTCAGTATTCATACAGAGCTATTGGCTTAACCAGTCCTGGATTGAAACACTTCTATTGGGGCTTCTATGTATTATCTTTTAGTATGCATTTTCCTTTAAGTTATAATAGATAGACAATTTGCATTTATTGCATTTATTCTTGCTATTTTTATCCTTCACCATCTATCTGGAACTCCATTCAGTTAAAGTGTCAGTCACTGCCTTACATTTTTTTTTTTCCTATTCTAGGCCTAACTTGGTCTCTCAGTTATTTTAATAGAAACAGAAAATCAGCCAAAATTCCAATTTGCGTGTTGAAATAATAATAGCCTAACACTGAGAGTGTAATAAATCAGTAGTCCTCATGGACTCTATCACCCTGCAACAGAGTCCCACTCCAAACCATTTATACCAACTGAAATTTTATTTGAAAGCAAAAATTTGATGAGGCAAATTAATTATTGTGACAGTTTTCTATGGGTTAAAAAATGAGGAATCCAACACTTAAAATTTGCTAATGCTTTTTTTGGCACCAAGGAAGGAGATACAGGTATCTAATATTAAATAGTGCTGCAGAAGGGCAAGTTAGCACTTTGTTTGCCAAATTAAGTTTCAAAGACTATGTAGGTTATGAAGTTTGACTTTCTCCCATAAATCTTGAATGACTGACAGACCACTGTAAAATAGCTTTGTTCAAAAGGAATCCTTAGCAGGCAGCATCAAAGGTTTGAAACTCTGGAAGGGATGAAAAGAAAACCCCACTTTTGCACTGATTTCCCCTACAGATCAATGTCCCTGTGAAATTTGCCTGGGAATTATGAAGTATTTACTGTATTATGTGCTGGGGTTTTTTTCATTGTATCCAAAGGCCCCAGTGGTTCCTTTTATCTTAAAGATTTAGGGATATTTTTGTACATGAAATCTGAATGAATGAATGAATGCATCAGTGGAACACGAGGGGAAAAAAATGCTGGATTTAGACAGTTCTTTTCTGCCTTATTTTATCACAAGTTGGAGTATTGGTTTTATGACACCTAAATTTATGGATACATATTTTTATGGTAAAGCCCAATGACATGTTCTGAATGCTCCATCAAGCTCTCTCAGTGTTTCTTCACTTGATTCACAGCTCTGTAGGGTATGAATCAGTCCTGTAGTATAACTCTTAATCTCTTTTTAACCAGAATAATGTAGTGTGGGGTGGTTTTTTTTTTTTATTTTATTTATGGTGTATGTCATCATGTCATCATCTAGTTATGTAAACCAAAGAAGAGGAATATAAAATATTTCTTGGAAAACTCTTGTCAGCTGTCGATCAGTGCAGGAGTTTAAGCATCTTTATTGCATGTAACCATCAGAGGCAGAAAATTCTTCGGAACACACAGGTCCTTAAGTCTATCCTCAGCCAAGATGTGGCCTTGCTGGGGAATGGGCTGAAGAACAACTGGCTTTGTAGTGCAGTTTTCTACTTAGAAACACCTGTACAAGGAGAGGCCCTGAGGAGAAAAGCTCCTTCTGCTTTCCACGGTCTGTGTAAAGCTGTGATCCAACAGAAGGTGCTAAACTCCTGTTGTCTCCACAGGGTGAAGTGAAGAAGTGAAGCCTCACAGCTGAACTACTATGAGGTTCAGAAGCCTTGCTGCTATATTTCACACTGCTACACTTTGCTGGGGCTGGTTTCCCAGAAGATTCTGAGCCCTATCAGTATTCGCAATGGCAACTGTAAGTATAAGGGGCCACAGGATTTCATTTAGTACTGATCAGGGACTTCAAATCAGCCATTATTTAAATGCAGTTGCAGCAGATAAAGTTGCTTTTTCTTGGTTTCTTCCATATCAGCCAATTTACATTCTCAGGTACTAATATAAGAAAATTATTTTTTCACATGGTCTTATTATTTGTTAGTCTAATACAAATAATTGAACTTGCTTCTTTAAGCTCAGAGGGATTCTGCTTGAGCATTAGGCAATTTTTCCCTAAGATGGAATTGTAGCTAAAAACCAAATCAAGACAAAGAATCTTTTGTGACAGAAGATCTCTCCTTTCTCAGCATTAGAGATTGGCAAACTCCAGTGTAACACCAACAGCTGCATATTGAGATCTGCTGGCTAAACAGGTGGATAGCTTTCTGAGCATTTTACTGTGGACATTAGGCTTGCCTTAACTGATTATTTCACATTTGCCTCAGCTCAATTGTGATAATGGCAAAGAAAATTCTTCGAAGTCCCAAAGTTTCAAATGTTTATAAAGAAGTCTTTAGCATCTGGGCCTCCAAAAGTGAGCCAGGGAGTGGCGAGTCAGCCAAGTGCAGGCTTGTGTTCACTCCTTTTTTGTTCAGAAATTTGGTTTTTAAATTATCTGTGTTTATCGTGCTTTGGAATGGCCTTAGTACCCAAAAACTTGTCTGTCCTGTCTAACACCAGTTTGAAAGACAGGACTCCAGGGCACACCTGATGTGCTGCAAATGTTAATAGACTTCTGGGACACAACAACAGGGAGGAACTGCTCTGAAGCAAGCCCAGATGAAACATGGCTAGTGTGGCCACTGGATCTTCAGCACCTATATTTTCACCCTCCAGAAGGGCAATGCTAATCATTCTTGCAAAAAATTGCCAGGTTTGATCCTTTTAGAGAAATAGAATATGGGATAATACTTCCTCTGTGGTATGGCACGTTGAAGTGGACATGAATGCCCCTAGTTTGTTCTAGATCCATGAGTTACAGAGGAAACATTACTGAACTCGAAACAGTCTCACAGTAAAACTTGGCATTTTGCATGTAAGACATGGTCAGAAGGATTAAGGTTCTGAATGTAAATGCTGTCTGGTGTCTCAATTTATTTCTACAAGAGTTCTCAGCACCTGGTTTGAAGTTCTTTTTTCTATCCGGTTTTATCACCAGACTTTCTGTCACATTACACTTTGAAGTGCTTTGCTGAAGCCATCAAAGTATTGCTGTGAACCAATACTTTGACCAAGTTTAACAAGTACAATGCTTTCAGAAGACAATAGCTGAAAATACTAAAGCAGTAGATGGGCTTTTGGAAGAAATAGACCCCCCCAAAGAGCTACAGTTTTCTGGGAAAGCATATTAGTGGGGAAAATGCATAGCTAGATGCTCATCAGCTCTATATAATATTCACTTGCAGCAGGTCTGCAGTGATAATGCTCATCAGAGGATTATCCTGTCTTCTGTTATTTTATTTACTTAATTAGCTCCTTGTTTGTGTATCTAGATGTCATGATCATATGATAGTCATGAATGTGAAGTGGCCCTTGCTCAGAAGTACTCGCTCTGTTACTGGTTGTACACCCATCTGAGGAGCAGTGGAACACCCTGTGTAGGCTGAGTTCTCACCCCAAAAAAATAATGGGAATAGACAATAAATGCTCTTGCTGACTGGTAGAACTGGGGGGAAAGCTGACTTGTTGATAGCATAAGCTCAGTACAGCAATTCCAATCAGTATTGCTGTCCAGTTGCCAAAAGGACTGGAGAATCAGACTGATTGCCAAAATAATGTGCAGTGACTTTCACTTCATGAAGTTCAAGTGGTGATTTCCCTCAATTTTTCAGAAATCCCTGCAGCTGTTCTATGACAGCAGTTGAGTCCTGTAGAAAACCCAGGAACTGGTGGTTGGAACACCCAGAGCCAAGCCTTTTGCTTTAGCCACTACCAGCCCAGTCGTTGTGGTGATTGATGAGCCAGTGTGGAACAGCTTTGTCCTGATAGCCATGCTTTGGCAGCCAGGAGCAAGCATTTAAGCTCTGCAGGCAATGAAAGAAAAACTGTGAGAAAGTGCCATGTACCTGTGCGCCAAGCATAGCTTTTAGCTTAAAAAAAAATCAGTTTTTGTCTTCTGCAAAGGTGATGACTTTCTCCTTTGCAGCTGCAGAGACTGTAACCTTGAAGAGCTCTCCAGCTGTCTGCGCTCATGCCTTCCAGCCCCAGTCTGCACTGCCAGGGCAGAACAGAAACCACGGGTTTTGGCTACAGCTGGGCCCCATGGTGCTTCATGCTAGCACCATTTCAGTTTGTCATTCTCTTTTGACCTGTTGGTTTTTTCCCTTCCTACAGATACAAGACAGTATCCGGTGTTTGTGGGTCACAAACCAGGGCGGAACACCACACAGAGGCACCGGCTGGACATCCAGCTCGTCATGGTCATGAACAGGACCCTCTACGTTGCTGCTAGGTCAGTAGCCTCCTGCTTCACCACTCCTCTCTTCCTGCTTTAAGAGGAGCAAGGAGAACACAAGGGAGAGTCTGATGAACACATCATTTTTAGGATTGTCTCGCACTCAGCGAGAGCTTTGCAGCCTGTTAGTAAGACATATTGCAAACTTTGCTAGATGATCAGCTGAAGTTTTGTGATTTGTTACACCTGTGCTTTAGGACTACATGCCTCTGCCTTCCTTTGAGGCCTGCAAGAGGGAAGTTGCCAGAAAAATAATTTAGTTCCATGGAGAAGCAATTCCGTTATCAGTTTTTTATTCCACTTGTGCTCACCAATAATGACAAATTTTAGAGAATAATTCTTTTGTGCACAGATGTATTTTTTAATAAGTGCTATTAGAATGTAATTTTGCTGATTTAGGCATGGTTTTAGTATTTTAAGACAAAAAAGAAAGAACCAAACATACTTCCTCAAGATTAATTTAATTTTGTGTCTTGACTTTTTTGGAGAGATATACTGTGCAGACATGAGTACATCTTTCTATAAAAATTGCACATAGAGCCACCCATTCATTTTGCTTAGCTCAGCTTGCACTATCAACCTCAGTGGGACTACACCCATTACACAGCTGCCAACCTGGCAGAGATCTGATATTAACACTTCATCTCCCTACCTGCTGTTACCAAAGAAGATTGATGATCTTAGAGTGGGAATTACATGAGACATGCAGAATGAGTGAAAGATGGGTCCAAACTAGCAAGCGTGGGTGGTCCAGATTAGCAAAGGTGGGTAGTCCAGTTTAGGAGCTCTTGGACCCAGATCCTGTTTGGGACCTCCCTGCAAGCTGTCTCTCAAGTAGTAACTTGTTTCCTGCCTGTTTTCTGGTCCTCCTTTGGAAAAATGCACACCTTTCTGCATATGCCACATAAAACCAGGCTGCTGCTGCAGATGGGAGAAGTGGTGGGTGGGATGGCCAAGAGTAAAGGGGAACAGCTGCTGAACAGACAGCTTCTCACCACTAGCCCTGTCTGCAAAGCCCTTGGCAGCCTCTGGGAGCTGCCTGGCTTTCTTCTCAGACAGCCACTCCCATCTCCTGGGTGGTCGCCTGCGTCCTGCCTGTCGGTCTCCGTGCGGCACCACGTAATTGGGAATTGCGTTACTCCAGCACAGCCACGAGTGACATCTTCAGAGTCATGTCCCTGGCTGCTGGGAGAGCACACCTGTTCCCTCAGCCAGCCACCACAGCTGCTCTGGCTGATTGCAGCTTCCTCGGCTCCTTGCACAGCCCATGCTGCATGGGGACTGAGGTCCGAGCTCAGACCCTGCCTCGAGTCCAGGCAGGGAGCAAGTGTCCTTCCCAAGGAAGAAGCACGTTCCCCAGGAGCAAGTGTCCTTTCCCAAGGAGCAAGTGTCCTTCCCCAGGGAGCAAATTTCCTTCCCCAGGAGCAAGTGTCCTTCCCCAGGAGCAAATGTCCTTCCCCAGGAGCAAATGTCCTTCCCCAGGGATAAAGTGTCCTTCCCCAGGGAGCAAGTTTCCTCCCCAGGAGCTGTGGTGGTGCTGTGGTAGGCACAAGGAGAGGCCAGCCCTGCAGCAAGTGGCAAAGCCCCGTGCTTTCCCTGAGCTCCAAGATTGGTGTTTTTGCTGTGTTTAATGGGATAATGAGTGGGGCAGGGCAGAGTGTTGAATAGGGTTTAAAGGTGGTGGCAGGATTTCCTCCTTTTCATGACTGAGCTCCCTTTGCTTTCCTTATTTGTTTTCCTTTAAATTAGGAAATTATTTGCACTGAGATGGTGGTAAATCCGCTTTGCAGATTTTGCTTTGCTGTTTTCATAGTTTGTTCCCAGGCTGAGATTGACGCAGTTAGACTGTCTCAGTGCCCAATAACTGGCTTTACAGCAGGAAAACCTGGAGAACAGTTTTGGGATATGAAACCACTGTGTGCACAAATTACATGAAGAATGCTAATATTTGGGGGATAACATGTACTAGTATGTGAATATGCATTCTTCCTTATCTGTATAAAACAACTTGCTACAATGAGAGAGCTGATACAGTCTTAGGATCTTGTGACCTACAAAAAAGAATAAAGACCTGGTCTGTTTTGTACTTACGCCAGCGTGAAAAAAATCTTCTTACACAGTTTTTTCCTTCGGTAACTCAAAACCTCTTTGGCATATTCTTTCCCCCCTCCATGTTACTGAATAAAATCCCTCCTGGTCTGACAAGACTATGTGATACAAGTTGAAATTCAGAAGTAATTTTTATCTTTAAGTAACAAACTTTAGAAAATGAGTCATCCCTTGGTATCTAGTGTGAAGGAGTTTAATTCAAATGCTGCATTTCCTTCAAGGCAGTAGTAAATCTGGAGATTGGAAGCAAATTTGTGCACAAGCAAAGGTGTTTGCCAAAGAGTTTTGTAACAAGACTCATTGAAAACTGTAGCTAAATAAATCTGGGGCTATTATATGAGATATTGTTTTCATGCTTTTTTTATACGTTGAAGTGCAGTGACACATGTTTTACCCAATTATCTGGAAAACAATCAAAACAAATGGTTAAATACTGAGAATTTTTATTTTAGGGCTGTTGTGTTTAGGTTGTTTTTTTGTTTGTTTGCTTGTTTGTTTTTCGGTTTTTTGTTTGCTTGTTTTGGAAAATCCAGTGTTGACTTTCGTAGACGGTTTCAGTGCAGCAGAAAGGCTAACACAGATTTGAGAACTGCTTTCATTTTATTAATGAGCAACTGGCACAGAACAAAATTTCTGTCAGTCTGCTACTTATTTTGTCATATGGGATACATGACTCCTGTATTAGCTATTACCAAATAAAGTTTTGTGTCACTTCACAAAGGCATTATTTCATGTTATCAGGCAGAAATACACAGCCAATATAAATCAGAATAACTCAGCCAAAGGCCATAAAGCTTTACTGTCTGAATATCTGTTTTGCAGTCTGCAAAGGACCGGCTCTGCATCTTTTTTTCTCTCCATCTCTCTCTCACTGGCCCACACCCAGGCACACACCCCCTTTTCTAAGTTTGCTGTGTCTCCTCCTCCTATTGTCTGGTGCAGTGGCAGCTTTTGTTCACATTATCTGCCACCCCTCGTGTGTGTGAAGGAAACAGGCAGAGCAGGCCATGGGATGGCTCCCCCTTATTTGCAGTGTTTCCAAACCCAGTGCTCCCTGTGCCAGGGGTCGTGCACAGCCAGTGGCATTATTTAAATTCCCTTCCTCGACAAGATTATGCCATGGCAACAAAACTCAGTTCTGCTGACTGGAGGTGGGAAAAACGGAAGCGCTAGGATTAAGTAAATTTGTGTTAGAATAACTTAATTAGCAGTAAACTGTGCACATACCACAGCTAGTTGATAGAAGGAGTTGGGCAGCAGTGGGAAAAGGAGGACGAGGACAATCCCACGTTTTCTGTGATTAGGTGGCCCTCCCCTGAATCTGACAGCTTTTTGCTCTCTACTGACACTGTCAGCAACTGTGTTTCGTCTGTGGCATGAGAAAATTATATGTAATTTTCCTGATGCTAGCCTTCTTTCCAACAATCCTGTAACTTAGCATATGAGTTTTGTTTGAACTGTTCCTTGAACCAGTAAGTAAGTCCTCTAAAGACTGGTTTATTGAGAGTGGAACTAAATACCTCAGCTCTTTCTGAATACCACTGCTGTATTTATTGAAAATTTAAAAATTGTAACCTCTGGAAACCAAGGCTGATGAATAAAACAAAAAGTTGTGTCAGAAGAAGGGTTTCAGAGGTCCACCTGTGCCTCATTTGCAACTCAAGAGATTTTTTCTCCCCACTTTTACATAGCAGGAGTGACAGCAATAAAGAGCAGTGCACATGAAAAGGGAACCATGACGTAATCTGTGAAGCTGATATCGTGCTAATAGGTAATTTTATTCCAGAACCAACCCTGACCACTGCTCTGTCACTGAAGTCAGGCAAATAATAAGCTGAAGTATTAAACCAATCTTGGAAGTAAATGACAGCTCTGGTTTTAGAGTCTGGAGGAGAAGAAAATCCATCACCTCTTCAATTTGGCATCTTACAAAGCAAACAGCCTCAAGCTCCACAGGAGACAATTTTTAAAAAGCTGGTTCCCTACCACAATGATGCCTCTTTTCTCCATCTGAGAGAAGTGTTGTTTTTTCCCCTTGTAGAAGTATTCTGTGTTTGACTTATTTAAAGAGACTAGCACTATTTCCCCAAAATCAAATTAAAATGAAGCTAACCTCAAGAGCAGGGCTTTCTAAAATGGAAAAAGCCTGTATTCTGCTTTCAGCAGACCCCTCCAATGCTGTGGATCATACTTCAGCTGCACAGCTTTCTGCATGTTGAAAAAAATCCAGTTTTATTTTTTATTTTCAGCCCAAATTTGATGTGATGGTTACTACAGAATTATGGGTTGGTGGTTTTTTTCAGCTTTTGGGTTCTATACTTAGTTGTCCTGTTCTCAGCTTACCTGAAGAGAAGGTCTAAAAGTATCTCTTTACCTGAGTAGCTGTGTCTGTTTCCCCTTTCCTGGAGGAGATTGGCAGCTTATTGTAGGGTGGCACAGGTTCTCAGGAGAAAGGAGGGGAAAGGGAAAGGGAAAGGGAAAGGGAAAGGGAAAGGGAAAGGGAAAGGGAAAGGGAAAGGGAAAGGGAAAGGGAAAGGGAAAGGGAAAGGGAAGACATCTCTTATACCTGAAATGTGTCAATGTGGCACAGTGACTTCTACCCCAGGAATTTGGCAAAGGGTACCTAAAAGCTTTTGCAGACGATTTCGGGATACAGAATAACATCTGCATGCTAGATTGTGGCATCTGCTGTAGGACTGATAGAGCAGAAATCATGTGGGACTCATCTACTTTCCCAAATCTCATTTGTTCAAATAATTGCTTTTGGGAAAGATTCTTACTTTGAAATTTTGTAGCACTTTTCTTTTTTTCTCTTAATGGGAAGGCAAACAGTTTATATGTGAAAATGCTTTTGTGGAAGAAGCAGGAGATGCTGCCAGTAATGTTTCCTGGTAAGACCTCTGATTTTTTTTTTTAGTGGATTATGGATGATCTTGTGATAGATAGCTCTCTTATAGAAAATGAACTGTCTAAATACACCATTTGACTTTGTATTCATTTGCTTTTGTTTACAGGGACCATATTTATACTGTTGATATGGACACATCACATACAGAAGAAATTTATTTTAGCAAAGTAAGTAGCTTTTATCATCATCCAGAAACCAAGGACACTAGAATAAACTTCAAATAAATATGATGATGACATTGTTTTAAAGAACCTGGCAGCACTACTGTAAAACTGTAATAAGCAAGTAAGATGGCGTTGCTAATCATATTTGGGGAGAGCTAGAATAGCAATCGTGTCCTCTGCAGATTTCTGATAAGTGGTTTAGCTGGGCTGATAAGCAATCTGTACTAAAATATGACAAGGTCCCTGATGGAACATCTGTCAAACATCTATTCATTTATATGCAGCAGTTTTCTATAAAGCTACACTATCCCAATTAATTCTACTGAAATTTTCATCATAAGAAGCAAGTTACATATTCTCACATGCAATTTTTTTTTTTTTTTTACTAAATAAAATCTTACTATAGCATCACTTTGTAGATGTATTCACATTATCTCCATGGGAAGTTGCATGCAGATTAAAAAAAGCTTTGTCTATTTTACTATAATGTATATTAACATGAACATACTGAAAATAATCTCTCTTCTTCTCCTTTGCATTGCATTCATATTGTGTAACACATGTTAAACACAGCCTTGGTTTAACAGAAGATCATACAAATTTGTGCATTGGATGAATTCTACTGGAGGAGGGGACAGTGTTTAATTATAAGTATGAATGATGCTGAAAATGAACTTCTTAACTCATCAAAGAGTGAGGCCCCAGGCTTATTATGGAAATGAACATTAATGGTTACTCTTTCAGCTTGAACCCCTCATGAATGCACAGTGCCTCAGTTTACTGATCAGGAGCACTGTCAGAACTATTATGGCAGTCTAAGGTGATGCCATCTTAGGCCATGTGATTTTAAACAATGTTTTATCATAATTAATAAGCTTTTCACATCTGACCATTTTTGAAATTCATCTCAAAAAAAACCTGGCTGGGATTTACTGGCAAATCTTCGGGAGGAGGAGTGTTAGCAGATAAAGTCAGCAGTGTCTTGGCAGGTGAAAAACTAGAAGTGGTAAGAATTACCTGAATTTTATTTCTTTCCAGACCTAAAATGTTGTCTTTGAGAGTGATATTTCATTTAGAATCCAGTGAAGGTTTATAGTCCATAAATGATAATTCTGACTTGTAGAGAAATATCAATTAAAAGATGAGAACATCTATTACTTTTAAGAAAAGAACACATTTTTCAAAGTTTGCCTGTTGTTGAATTCTGTTAGTTTAGGCTTTAAAGAAAGAGGGATGGGTTTCCAGCCTCGTGAATTGGAGGCAAAACAAAGTTAAATGTATGTTCCACATCACTAAACCTTCATTGTTGTGGTGAATTAATCATGGAGAAAGAGTGCAGAAAACTTTCAATAAATGTATGTTTGAAAGCTAGTCTCCCCTAAGGGACTTCTACTTCTGAAATCAAAAGTAAAAAAACCAGAGTTCTAATTGATTTCTCTCTTTATTCTTGCAGAAATTGACATGGAAATCTAGACAAGCTGATGTAGACACATGCAGAATGAAGGGAAAACATAAGGTAGGCAATTTTCCTTTCTTCTGCAACTGCCACTTTGGTTTAGTTGCATCACTATTATCTCAGGCTGCTGTCTGTGATGTGGAATGGATCGCGCCATTCACTTCTTACCAGTAATTGTTTTCTCCATCAACTCACTGAAGGCTTTAATTTGCAAAAGTAGTTCACTTTGAATGTGATGAAATATTACGACAGAATCCACAGCAATATCCTGAAATACTTCAGGCACTGAGCAGGTAGCAATGCTTACTGTACTGATTTTGCTTACCATTGCTTCAAAAGCCAAGGGCTGCTGTGCATCCTCCTGTGGGAGTTTACTGAGAAGTTTGGGCAGAGAATCAGAAAGCATTAATGTGGGGCTATAGAAAGACTTTTTCTCACACCAGTTCCACCCGCTTGTAACCTGTGACTGGCACAAGTAGTATCATAATTAGATGTATCATAGTTTGATTCTTTACTTCCCTTCTAGTTACAGAAGCTTTTTGCCAGTACATTGTAGTGAGGATGTCACTGTCTGAGAGTGACACAGGTGACAGGATCAGATTTTTTCACTCTTCAGGAAAGCAACAGTTTTCAAACAAAATTCACCTTTTCCAGCAACAGCAAACTAGGAGCTATAATATGAATGCTGTGTCTTCAGCTCTTTGTAATTTTTGAAACCACTGGAATATAAATTAATTACAATTTTCTCATTGTCGTTTAAACGTAGTCAAAATAAGGCCAGAGTATCACAGTGGGTACTTGCCAATATAATTTTAAACCTGACAATGAAATATCACTGTTTAAAAATAAAAACTCAAAATGCTGTAGTTGAAATAGTGTTTATTATTTTTCTTCAGGATGAATGTCATAACTTTATTAAGGTTCTCCTAAAAAGAAATGAAGATACACTGTTTATCTGTGGAACAAATGCATTCAACCCTTCTTGCAGAAACTACAAGGTATGTAATCTGTTTGTGGAATTTCACTTATGCCTTGTCTTTTGGTTGGATTTTTTGTGACGATATGGGCAGCAGCATGAGCTTGTCATTCAGCTGTGCACCATTCAACTTTTGAAAAATTTGTTCTGACTTGTTTCAGTGCTACTGAGTTCAATGTTGATTGGATTTCTGGAAAAATCTCAGACTGAATGCTGAATTCTTTGCAACTCCTGCACATCAAGAGTATTGCCACTTTGCATTGCCCTCCATAGGTGCAGAGTCCTTCAGATCCCTGCCTGGGGATGCAGCCACTCCCCAGAAAGTTCCTCAGCTTGTCACTGACACTCACATCAAGTCATAGACTAAAACTGGGGTTACTTCAGAGTAGCATGCTTTAAAATTTCTGTTGTACTGTTCTCAGTCACAAGACCAGTTCTCAAAATGCTTGAGGGCATAGCAAGCAAAACCTGAGATTCTTGTAAGCCCCTCAGACAGGGACACTGTGGAGATCCTGCAGCTTTGTGTGCTGGGGAGGTGATGGAACAGCAAATCTCCCAAGGAGGAGTACAGCAGGACAGTGATGTGTTCCTCACTTGCTGGGGACCTGCAAAGCCAAAATGTTATCTAGAGCAGTGAAGAAACAGTGCTGGTCCATGTGTACTTGACATTAATGTCCTGAAGCCAATTTATCCTTGGACATAGTGTACCCCAGGAGACTCCATTCCAATAGGACCCATTCACTGAAATGTTTCCCATTTTCTCAGGCTTTCACCATTATATTCTGATATAACTCCCAACAGTGGGTGTCTCTGGAGTAGCTTTGAAATAATTTTTTTAGGCTTTTGACATCCAGACTCTGATTTTCTAGGCACTGTTAAGTCCCACAGGTTATTTCTCATCTTTTTTTTTCTGGAAAAATGAAATTCAGTTTTACTAATGCTGACAAAATCACACCTGTCATTCAGGTTTTGGGTTCAGATTTATTGTAAAAAAACAGAATAAAGACATTGATATCCAGGAGAACTACTAGCAGTGTGACTGCTGCTCTTCCTTGATTTTTGTGCAATGGTGCTTTACCTCATTTAGCCATTATAATGGCTGCAGTTTAGAAAACACAGGAGAGAAATGCAGGGTAGTATTTTCTTCCAATTTGTGGAGGAAGAACCAAGTTTGAGTAAGAATACAAGCCTGTGTCATGGAAACTGTGAGGTACAGTTAGCTTCTGTGTTAACAGCTGTTTCTTTTATTCTTTCTTCCCATGCCTGCTCCTGGTATGCTATGAAGCTTCTTGATCTCAGGGCTGTCTTCTAGTACAGTTTGCAATTTTTTATCTCTGAGTGCCATTACTGAGGCTAACAAATCTCAGCCAGCCTCCTTGCATGGATGTTGTCTTTTAGATACAATTACAGCTTTCTTTGGCATCGTGATGTGAGGCATATAAATGGCCTCCTTACCCTTCACTCTGGAGTTTTCATCCCCTGTGATGCAGGCCTGGACAGTGTTGCTTCTGCAACACCTGCCCTGGCTTTTCCTCCATGTGTTCCTTCATTGTACAGAGAGAGAACTAAACATGTGCCAAACAGAAAGCAGGGCTCCCCCTCGAACATACCAGTGTTTGTGAGGGTGTGGAGCTTGGTGCACAAAAAGTCCTCTCACTATCACATGAAATGCTTTTCAGCCTTTGAGTAAACACAACTAACTCCCCTCAGAGTGGATTTTGACAGGAAGGATACGTTACAGAAAACAAATGATCACAAATCATCCTCTGAAGGACTTGGAAGCATTCAAATTAAAAGCTGGTTTAAATTGATGCTGCTGCATGGGTTATTTCTCATGCTCTATGAATCTTTACTGTATGTGATCTATACAGTGTGAGCTGGACAAGTTGCCTGAATACACTGCAAAGGTTCTTATTCCCAAAATACTGTTGTGTTTACATCTTAAAGAGGTAAGAGGTGTACAATTCTCCCTTAGCTCACCAAACCTTCTCGAACTTCACATAAAGTCAATCAGTATATTTGTGTTATTGTCAGTGCCCAGGGTAAATGTATTTCCCTGGAGTTACAGATAAGCCTCAGAATTTACAATTCCTACACAGATCAACTCTTGCCTGGTGGTAAGAGGATTCTCTGTGACTTGGACTCAACTGGTGTAGTAAAGCTTGAAGAGCATCTTTCTGAATATGCAAATCAAGGAAGAGAGCACCACTGTTAAGATTAAAGCAGAAGGAACTCTGGACTTGGGGGAGAAAAATGCACACAGAGATAATTGCCCTAGTGTTGTTTCTTCTGAATGCTGTGGTTTGCAGTCTTTTCTGTGTATAAGAGCGCTTCTGTTGGGTCACTGTTGAGGATAAATTTTGGAGCCTTGCCAGAACCACAGACCACATAGCCTGCTACAGTTCAAAACAGAACTTGTGTGTAGAGAAAACAGAGACTGAAGACTTTTGTAAAATGTGTCAGAGTGAGAATGATTAGTTCCAAAACAATGCCTGACTTACTGGACATACATTTTTCAGACTTAGTTTATTTAATACCATGATTTTTTGTCAAGTTTTTACTTCATAGTCAGGAGTAGAGTTAGAGAAAGGGCCTTCTTCTCTGCCCAGAGAAGAAGAAACATCTCTTCTGAGAATAGTCCTCATCCTAGGAAAGAAGTGTTGTTTCTTTCTCTCTCTATCTGAGGAACTCCCTTTGATTTTTCAGATGGATACCTTGGACTATCTGGAAGAGGAATTCAGTGGAATGGCCAGGTGCCCCTATGATGCAAAGCATGCCAACGTTGCATTGTTTGCAGGTAAAATGATGGAGATAAACCTTTTACTTTCTATCCTGCAGCCCAGGTTTGGGATAACATTGTGCCTCTTGCTTGAGCCCAGAATGTCTAGATCTAAAAGGTGTCAAAGGGGTTGAACAGTGACTAAAAAGTGAGGGCGTAAGGAAATTCCTAGCAAAAAAACTCCTTCCCTTCTCTGGAATTAACTCCACTGTCATCAACATTGCATGAAGCCTGAGTTTCCTGGATCAATATTTCAGTGTTTCCTGTGTTCTTGATGATATGGCCAGTGTGAGGCACCATTTCTGGCTGCATCCAGCTCCTGTGAACGTCAAAGGAAGTCAAGGGTTGTGTAAGCTTTAATGAGGATTAAACAGGATATGCTCTTTAACAACTCTAAGCCTAAGCTAACATTCATAATAAGAGGAAGTTAGGGAAAATGCTGTGGCATGCCCTTTTCTAGATCGAGAAGGAAAGGGAAGGTGATTTTTTTAAAAAAAGCTGAAAACATCTCTGCTGAAAACAAATATGGTCTTACCAGCTGCTATAGACAGAAGGAGAGAAGTGTATTGGTTAGTGGTGATTTATGCTGCATGCAGAAGAAGAGTGTTAACTCAGATTTCTACAATTGTTAGAAAAAAAGTGAGGTCTTATAAATGGGGTTAATTTTGGCTGCTGATTGTGCAGTATTTTTATATACCTCTTCAGGAATTCCTGATTGAATTATTTCTTTATTGAACTTGTTTTAGTGTGAACCCTGCTGATCTTTTCTTAGATCTGGCTGTTACATAGGTGGTGAAAATAATGAAAACATCATCCATGATAATGTGAGTCGTCCTCAGCAGGTGTGATGCTTTAAAACAGAGCCTGAGTACTCACATGGAAATAAACTAAGCTATTCCTCTGAAGATTTAAGAATGTGCAAGTATTTCAGCCATTCTGAAATGAGTCCATAACCAAAGGGCCCTATTAAGCCTGACTGTGTTTGAGGTATCATCATGTACCTCACAGAGAAGAGATTTTATAACCTGTTTCAAATTTTTTTTTTTACTCTTTATAGTGCAAATAAATGGGTCCTTTTGTTTCAAAAGTAGTGATGATGATAATGGTAGTATGTGATTTCTTAATTACAGTCACAGGCAGAAAGATACAGTAGAAATTCTCTAATTGTAGCAATTCATAAAGCATGGAAAGAGAGCAGCTTCTTCAGAGAAATATTTTTCGCATGTATCTCAGACTCCCTCTTCTTCCAGATGGGTCTTTCTCAGTGCAATGGCCAAGAAAGAGTTTATGACCAGCCTATTGTAAACATTCATTTTGAATACGGATGAAGTTCAGAAATATGACTCCAAATTTGTCACTGAAGAAATCCTTGTATTATTTGAAAATAAAGAGAATATTTATAGAAATTATCATCCTCCTTCATGGTGATTCAGAATATATTTGATACAGTTCAAATAAATATTTGTAGAATATGCTCCATAAATCTGCTAGCTTCAGAAAATCACTGCTTTATATATCTTACATATTGATACCCATGCTAACTTTTCAGAGTGCAATGAAACAGAACAGTTTCAGAACAGTTTAGGGCACTAATCCAAGTCATCTGAGTTTGTTGGATGCACTTACATGAATATGGCTCTATTTGCAGCCTGTAGCTATTATAGTGATATGTGTGAATTGTAGTTGGTCACAGGAACTTGGCAGGAAAGAAAATAAGACTGTGGTTGTATTAACATGAGCTCAGACATCCATATCTAAACAATTGAGCTTTTATTCGATTTTAAATGGTGGGGGGGGATGGGACACATTGTAATTATTTTTTCTATTTTGCGAAGAAAAAATGTTCATTCTTAAGTAGCCAAATAAGGACAAGAATTGCATGACTCAGAACAAAGCATACAGTACTGCTAATAAAAAACAATCTGAATTTTAAATCTGGAGCTGAAATTCACAGACTCACAGAGTTTCTAGGGTTGGATGTGAGCTCTGGAAATCATCCAGCACAACCCACCCTGCCAAGAGAGGGTCACCTGCAGCAAGTGACACAGGAATGTGTCCAAGTGGAGCTCGAATGCCTCTAGATAGGGAGACTCCACAACCTCCAGAGGAAGGTTGTTACAGTGCTCTGCCACCCTCAACATAAAGAAGTCCTTCCTTGTTTTGAGGGGTACTTCCTGAGTTTTAGTTTATGGCAATTGCTCCTCGTCCTGCCGCAGGGCACCAATGAAAAGTCTACCACCACCTTCTTGGCAACCGCCTTCGGATAGTGGCATGCCTTAATGAGATTTCCTCTCAGTCTTAAATTAAATGTGTGAAAGTGTAATGAGGAGAGCTTGACCAATAGAAGCCTCTGTGCTTTGTCCTGAGAATATCCTCAGTTCAGGTGCCTTCAAGGCACCAACATAATCTCTGTCAAAGGAGGTGCAGACAGTTCTGATGCAGACGTGATAGAGACACGATAGAAGCACCGCTTGTGCTTCTAGCAGACATTGTGTTCCAAGATCTCACACATGGAAACAGTCCTGTACAGTTACCAAGACCTGCAAACAGAATAGACAACAAATAAAATTTTAAAATGTTGCAGAACCTTGTGCTTTTATGTCCTTCTAGTTTTGTATGTTTTGGTTGTCCTTGGGGTGCCATTTTGCAGGCCTATCTTACCACTTGTCCTCCATTCTTTAAGAGAGAAGAATGCATAATTAATATGGTAAATGTCTAAAATGCATGCTAGAAAAGAAATACTGATGGATAATCCTCTTCCATTTTCAGCAGGGCTCCCAGCATGCTATTTAATTTTTTGTTAGTGATCTTTGGCAGAGTAGAAGTGCTCTCAAGGGCTGAAATTTTCACAAGTGTCAATTAGCTGACAGTCTTCAAGCCCTGTCTGGTTTGCAGTCCCAGTTAAAACCAATAGTTCTGTTGTATTTGTTTTGCTGACATACCTAGGCAGAATTTCTGAGCACTGAACTAGTGGCACGTAACTGGATAGGGTAGCTCAGTATGACATACTTAAACTGAAGAAGAATTATTCCAAAAGGTAATTTTCTTCCGCAGGATCCCTCTGAAATTACCATTTGCAAAGTGGTGACTTGCTTGTTCAGCACTCAGTTCCATTTACCTAGCTGGATTTTTTCCTTCCTTCAGTGTTCCTAAGGAGACTGTGATGGCTTTGTTTCCCCTTCTCATCTGACTGATGAGAGAAGAAGCAACTGTATTGTTCCTAATGCTCCTCCCCTCTTGTTTGTTCTTCCCATCCTCCCAGAGGGAAAGCTGTATTCTGCCACAGTGACCGACTTCCTGGCGATAGACGCAGTCATCTACCGGAGCCTTGGGGACAGCCCGACCCTGCGGACAGTCAAACATGACTCCAAGTGGTTGAAAGGTAGATAAACAAACAAGGCAGCATCTCTGATGAGAGCCTTGGGTTTCTGACAGACCTCTTTGTCATTTCATTTCACCAGTGCTTTCTGGCAGAAAGAGGGAAGTAGATTACATCTCCTGCTTATTCTGATCTGCTTATCTCTTTCTCTCTTCTCCAAGTTACTGGATTTGACAGAAGCTGTGAGCTGGGTAGATCAGAATATGCATTCCAGTGAGCTTTCCAAGCTGAAATCCATCAGTTTGTGTCTGTTAGCTGGAAAAGTTGGAACTTGCAGGGCTCTGTGTGCTTGGTCTGTGTTTGACAATATTCCTGCCACAGCACTGCTAGGTAACAATCAAGGCTTTATGAAGTACAAAAGGTTTGTCCTGTAATGTTAAGATTTATTAGTGAAACTAAAATTATGGGAATATTGCACAAAGCCTTTCTGTTACAGCTCTTAAGGATTGTACTGCTGCCATTGAATTAGGCAATTTTTGTGTTCTAAATGCCCTCATTGTTAAGGGTGATGCTGTTTAGCTTCATGTAGGTGTTAAGAATTGTTAGCATTTGGAGTGATTTTAACAGAGCGCAAAGCCATAGTTTCAAGTCTTTCTCTGCATGCAGAAATGTTTTGCCAGGTGTCAACTTTAGCTGTCCCACTTTGCTTGCTGCTACAGACACGTGTGGGCAGAAACAGTTATGTGGTTTGTTATTCCCTCAGCTCACAGCCTGCCTGCCATAAAGAGCACTGCTTGGTCCTCTCAGGCATACAGTTATAAATGCCTGTTTACCTTCCCCTTACTCCATCAGGGCAGATGTATTAATGGCAGAGACCTAACTCCCTTTCAGTGATGTTGCACAGACCTGTTCCCAGCTCTCCTGTCCCCAGACAGTGATTCTTCTGCAGCAGTGATTTGTTTGTTCTGAAAACTGATCAAGTTTGTCAAGCACAGACATGGATGTTAAATGTGAATGTATTTGGCTTCTCTTTGCATTCTGTATCCTGTACATGGTGCCTAAATCAGGTGTCTTGGGTTGCTGTTTTTTTTTCCAGAGCCGTACTTTGTTCAGGCAGTAGACTATGGCAATTACATCTACTTCTTCTTCCGGGAAATAGCAGTGGAGTACAACAGCATGGGAAAGGTAAGGGCAAAACAAGGCAAAAACAAGGCAAAAACACTGCATTGAATGACTTTGTCAGATTTGAGAGGAGGAAAACGTATGCTATTCTTGGACCAATGCTGTTACAACTGACCTTGAAATGAGAACCATAAATCATGATGACAAGGTCAGAATTTTGAGAAGATTCCTATTGCTCAAGCCAAAAGGTTGGCTGGAGTGAAACATTGCACTGTCTTGAAAGGAAAATGCATGGTTTCTTACAGTGATGGTGTTTGCTAGAGTCTCTTTTCTGGAATTATAAAAAGCACAAGGCTATCGTATTTAGTTCAACATAGTAGATAATTGTTAAAACAGATTCCAAAGCAGGAAGAAATTCTTCTGTAAGAAATATGAATTAGAGTGCTGAGTAAACAGGGGTAGGAATTTTGTGCTCTGCCATTCTGCAAAGAATAATTAAACACTTTCTGTATTTTTGCTAATTTCACAATAGCTTTCTGACTAAGCAGTCAGAAAAGCTGACCAAGGTCACAAAGGTGGAGAGCAGGAATAAAAGCCCAGCAAGATTTGCATAGTTTTTAAGTGCTGAAAACACAGGAATCAGAGCAGCAATGTGGGTTGCAGGGATGGTGAATATGAAATGTGCTTTTGTTTGGGGAAATAGAAAGCTAAGCAGTCTGTATGGAAATTAGTTTTATATGTGTTGAGAACAGATCTCCTGAAGGATTTATGGCTGTATAGTAAATGCCACAGTCTTATCTTTCATAGCACACTGTTCCAAAGCTTAATTTTTCTCTGTTTCTTATTTGTCACAGATTATAGAAAAGTGGTATTAAATTAAGCACCTTGCTGTGTTATTCCAAGTGTTTTAAAGGCAGTATTCCAATGAAGCCTTTAGGTCAAGAAAACATTTAATTTTTTTCCATTATTTTTGCTCTATTCCTTCCAGGTAGTTTTCCCAAGGGTGGCCCAGGTTTGCAAAAATGACATGGGAGGATCTCAGAGAGTGCTGGAAAAACAGTGGACTTCCTTTCTCAAGGCTCGGTTGAACTGCTCAGTTCCTGGCGACTCACACTTCTACTTCAACATTCTGCAGTCAGTTACAGATGTTATCCATTTCAATGGCAGGGATGTTGTTCTAGCAACGTTCTCCACTCCCTACAATAGGTGATGGTCACAATAACCTTTACCTTCTATTTCCTTTATGTTTTGCTTTTCACTGCAGTTCCTTTTTGCTGCATGTAAGCACTAGAATGGATTGCTCATACAATGTAATTATTATGTGGCCTGATAGTTTGTGTTTAATTTTAAGGTACCCTGGTGTTGCTTGCTTCATACCTGATGACTCAGGGTGGCTTTCAGCCATTTACTATCTGGACCTGTTCCTCAAACACACTTTTCTTTACATGGAAATAGTTCACACCAGCCAGCAAAAAGTTTGCAGCATGTACCTTGAAGAATATTATCCCAAAAAGAAAATACAGGGTTTTTTTCCTCACAAAGAAAGGACTGTGTCTGTTCTGTTTATAGCTAAGCCTCCAAGAACCAGGTTATCTCCTTCTCTTTTTTTTATGCATCCCTGTTGGCTCTTGCATTGATCCTTGACCCTGCACTGACCCTGCTGCCCCCTGACTCTCCTGGGAGAGCCAAGGTCTTGCTGGCTGGGAAGGAGGGTCCCCAGAACACCTATGTCATTGTTTGCATGGTTATCCAAAAGCATCAGTTCATCTATACAGATTTGATTACTGTTACACATTAGAGCGTGTTTCTCTGGAAGTTATTAGATGAGTAACTGTATCTAATTATTGAGAACTCCCAGAGAAGTTAAAAACACAGTAGCTTTCTAATTAAAAAATATATCGCAGTTTCACAGTAACATTTGAGCTGAAAGAGGAATTTTATTGATGAAATTCATTTAGTTTTGCCTGTACCCTTGCCACCCTTTGTCAAAGCCTGACCTCAATGAGGTAATTCACAGAGCTGACTTCAAATGAGAGTAAGCCTGGGCCTGTAATGTATAATCACTGCTTTTGACATCAAAACAATAGGAACTGCAATGGAATAATTATGTCACCAATAGGGAATACAAGTTTAAATTAAGATTATCTCTTTTTATGCAATCTGTCTTAATAAAAACAGGTGAACAAATAGAAATTCAACATCAGAAAATAGATTGTATCTTGCAATTATCTCAAAATTGAGATTCTCCTCCCACTCTACTAGTATTTCCTGTATTGTGTCATGAATAATTCTTTTCCTTAAGTCTTGCATTTTTAAATCTAAGGACTTGGTGTAAAAAGCAAAACTCCATTTTTATAGGCTGTAGGTTTTGCCATACATGGAAGATGGCAGGAAGACATATATTCATGGAGACAGTTTATTAGCAGCCCTGTCACCAGGAGGGCCAAGAGTGTCCCGGGAGCATCAGGCACAGCATCAGAGCCGGGCAAGGGAGGGGATTGTCCTGCTCTGCTCTGAGCTGGGGCAGCCTCACCTCCAGTGCTGGGGCAGCTCTGGGGGCCAGAGTGTAAGGATCTAAAGGTATTGGAGACCAAAGGAGAGCTACAAAGATGGCAAAGGACTTGAGGGGAAGCTGTATGAGCAGTAAGGAGGCCACATGGCTTGTTCAGCCTGGAGGAGAGGGAGGGAAGACCTCACAGCAGTTCAGAGCTTCCTCATGAGGTGAAGAGGAGGGGCAAGCACCAATCTCTGCTCTCTGGTGACCTGTGAGAGGACTTGAGGAAGCTGAGTCGTAGAGATTTAGGTTGGATATTAGAAAAAATAGGTTCTTCACCCAGAGGGTGGTTGGGCACTAGAACAGGCTCCCACAGGGAGTGGTCACAGGTTACCAGGCCTGACAGACATCAAGGGCCATCTGCACAATGCTCTCAGGCACATGCTGTGATTTTTGGGGTGTCCTGTGCAGGAGGAGTTGGACTTCAATGCTTCTTGTGAGTCACTTCAAGTTCAGGATATTCTTTGATTCTATAGTTCTATGAAACCTACTTGTGGCATAAACACATCTCTCATTTCTCCTCCACTAAAGAAAAGTTGCAGCAAATACCTTTGGTGTTTATAACAAAGTTTCCTTCTAAACTGAGGTGAAGAGATTCCTCAGTCTAATCAGAGGTCACTCTGGTAGAAGCCAGTGCTGGGTTGTATTCCAGTAGTTCAGAGGTGGCTTGGACCCCTTGGCTGTGACCCACAGGGCTCCATCCTTACCCCTGCATCACACTACAGACCTGCCACCCTCCAGAGTACAAGATGTTGCAGTCCTTTCAGCACAGCAGTGCCTCCATCCCTCTGTAGCTGTGGGTTGAGCATGGGTCCCAGCATTTGCAGTTGTGTGTAGCACACCTCAAGATTTTATGGTTGGTTTTTTTTTTTCCTTTAGGACTTAATTCAGCAGTGTGCAAAATATTTTAGCTGGAGTGGATCTTGAGCTGTCTTTTAGGATGAGGTCCTCTGTGTGGCAAGATACACTGTGTGGACAGATACCTGACCATCTCTTGCATCAACATGTATATGGCATTTAAAACTCCTGCTGTGTAGTATCACATTAAAATAGAGCTTTGAAGTTTCCTTTCATTTAAAAAGACAAATCTGTGGAGATCAAAGACTGCTGTACTGTCTCCCAGCTTGTTTTTCTTCAGTAAAATGCATTTTGAAATTTTTTACTATTCCAACGGTTATTTTTCTATTAATTTATATACCTTTAGGAGTTTAGCTTAATCCTCTGTAACAGTATTAAAGTTGCTACATTTTTTCTTTGATGTATAATAACATACTAGCTAAGAGCAGGATTGAAAGCCTCAGCCAGCTGGGTTCATGCTATTTACCCAATAAAATAAAGTAGTGGAAGTCAGTCACAAATACAGTAGTTCATGTGAAAAAAAAAATTAAAGTGAAGGGGGAATAAATGAATATTTCATGCTTCCAAGTGACTGATCATGGTAACCTCGTAAGCCTTTCAGAAAGTATGTAGCTAAGAATAGAGCTATGTTTGGACAATGCTGCTGTGCAGTTGCATGCAAGTGTTCAAAAAGTTGAAATTTGCAATGCTATGATCTTAAAATAATATAAAATTTGCTTGTATAAGCTCTTTACATTTCACTGAGTAGAACAAACTTCTAAGCACAGTCAACTCCTTTCCATTGGGAGCACTTTGTGGATATCAGGCTGTGGGAGCATGAATGAATTACATGTAAAAGCCAGGTAAATGGCACATTGCAGCACGCTTCCAGTTTGGTTAAAACCAACTTCTGAACTGTCTGCAATGTATTTTTTGAGGCATGGCAGGGACTACAATAGTTGTTACTTGGAAATGTTATGACTTAGGAGACTTTAAATTTCCAATGGGTAATAGGTTCTGAATGAGACTAGCAATTACTCCTCATACATTGACATAGCCAGAGTTTCACCAGTTCTTTCCCTTTTTCAAGATTATTGCAATTACTTGTTTCTGTAGAGGCTTGGAAATAAAATCTCTTGGCAGGAGCTGCCAGCTGATTGGTGTTCACTGATACTGGTATTTTCCATGGGGCTGGCTTTTCCTGTTAATACCAGATTCAGAGTTCAGGGATAAGTAACCTGGGACAGGAAGACTTCTAGAGAGCATAACTAGAGAGCCTTTTTCACTCAAAATTTCGTGCATAACTGCAGAATGAGTAACAATTTCTGGGAAATGTCACTTTACAGCATCCCTGGCTCTGCAGTCTGTGCCTATGACATGCTTGACATTGCCAATGTATTTACTGGGAGATTCAAGGAACAAAAGTCTCCAGACTCCACATGGACACCAGTTCCTGATGAACGAGTGCCCAAGCCCAGGTATGTTTCATGTATAGTGATGATGTTCTGTTCCTTCATGCAGGCTACAGAAGCTTTTTGATAATTTGAACAGCCTTGTAAGGTTCATACAATTATACATGTTGCAACAGTAAGGTAGAAGTTGAGTTGAATTTGGATCTAAACTACACAACTGAGATTTTTCCACTTAAATGAGATTTGTGTAACATATATCAGGCCAGCATCAGATCCACTTGGTCAGAATAATCACTTAGGAGTGGTGTGAGTTACTCAGTTGTTGCAAATTGGTTCAGTAATGAATGTATCTCTTTACAAGGCCTGCACCAGTTCTACAGTTTACTGTTCTATGATTAGCATGCAGTTTAAGTGCTACAGTGGATGATTTATGGAGAGCAAAAATGAGCATTCCACTGAACTGGAGATTCAGTTTACCTCATTCCTCCTATGAGTTGTTTTCCCCTCTTCCACGTGTTTGCGTGCATCTCCTCTTCTACATTCTTCATATTTCTTCCAAGTACCATTTCATACAAGTTGCTGTTGACAGACACTTGTCAACTCACTTACACCAATCGCATTTTGCTCTGCGATATTGAGATATATATAGTTAAATCAAATTCTTTTGTCTCACTTGAGCTTTATCACTTTATTGCATGTTTTACATTGCTTGTGATATCTTAAATAATTTCAAAAGAAAAAAACATCTGAAGTACTGTGTGGAGTGTTGAACACCACAATATAAGAAGAATATAAACCTTCCGGGAATATCTAAAGGAGCCCTACAAAGATGGTGAAGGGCTTAGAGGGAAAACCATGTGAGGAGCAGCTGAGGCCACTTGAGTTGCCTGGAGGAGACTGAGGGGAGACCTCATCACAGTACACAACTTCCTTATGAGGGGAAGAGGAGAGGCAGGCACTGATCCCTTCTCCATGGTGGCCAGTGACAGGACCCAAGGGAATGGGCTGAAGTTGTGTCAGGAGAGGTTTAGGTTGGGCATTAGGAAAAGGTTCTTCACCCAGAGGGTGGCTGGGCACTGAACAGGCTCCCCAGGGAAGTGGTCACAGCACCAGCCTGACAGAGCTCAAGAAGGTTTTAGACACTCTCATGGCACATGGAGTCATTTTGGGGTATCCTGTGTGGGGCCTGGATTTCAGTGATCCTTGCAGATCAGTTCCAGCTCAGGTTATTCTATGAGTCTGTGAAGCTCCGTGGTGGAAACTGAGCTTCTGCCTAATCTAAATTTGGGCCATCATGTTTTGGATTTGCCAAGTGTAGTATTACTGTGCTGTCTTTATTCTGGAGTTGTCACTCAAGAGAAGATCCTGGAGGTGACTGGAAAATCTGGTAAATTCTGTGTCTGTTTTCAGTCTGAGTCTTAGTAATTAATGCAGCTTCTATCAGTGTTGCAGGATTTTCTTCTCCATTTTGCAGTGTTTCAAACAAGTTGTTGACACAATGGTCTGCCTTGGGAGTGCAAGGCTGCATGATGCCTCCAAGGTTTGGACCTTACTGAGATATATTTGCAGGGAAGGAGAAAAGAAGGAAAATCACTTTCAGTGGGAAAGAAGAAGAGAAAGTCACATTATGAGTTTGGGATCAGCCAATAGCAGGCTAACTGTTATGATGAAGTTGGGATAATATTGTGCTTTCTAAGCCTGAGGAGATAATGTCAAGTGAAGTGTGAACAGTGTTTCACGTAACATTTGGCAACCAACCTGCTTAATAAAAATAGTCATTACTTCTAGCTCATGTTGAAGTGCATGACAGTCACCTTTGAAATAAGGTCATTTTTATCTGGGTATCTCAGTATGATGCAGAAACATTACTGCCCCTATTGATCTAAGATTTCTCAGAAACCTACCAGAGCCCGTCAGGGGTGTCACTTTGGCCAGACAGCAGGGTTTGCTTGGGTTTATGTGGACTCGACTAAACCACTTTTGAGATTAAAACAGGATTATTCCAATCATGCTATTAGGATTTAGGAGTAAATAGGCCTCCAGATTAGATACACAGAAGCTGTAGACACCACTGTGCCAGAAGGTGCAGGCTGCTCCCTCGAGTTCTCTGGGAATGTTGCCTCACGGGTCAATGCCCTTGCAAGGGCCTAGGAAACCAGCCATGTCCTTGATTTCTCCTTCCCTCCACCTGTTGCTAGTTCTGCATACAGCTAAATTATTTTGAAGAGACAATAGCACATATTGTCTGCATGTAGTGTTCCTTGCTCAGCTCTTGTGGGACCAGACTTGCTGACACAGCTAGTTCCTTCAAGTCCTATGCTACCTTCCCACACAAGATTTATTTGCCTAATGTTTGAATATTTATCTGAATCTGAGCAACACAAATGATAGGACCAGTCCTGTATTTTGTTCAAGTTGACATTACTCTTGGTGTTAGATCCTTACCCACATCTGAGTAGATGAAAATTGAATAATGCAGTGTGTTTATTTGTGAATGGTCCATCTTTCATCTTCCCATCTCACACTGGCTCAAAGGTCTGAAGAATCATAGTGCCCTAGAAAATGGGATCAAATTGGCCTTTTATTGAAGAAAATTGCTTATACAATATTAACAAGCAAAACATTTTTCTGCTTCTTTGAGAGATGACATGACCAGGCAAGAAGATTGCAATACATTTTGTGAGCAGCTAGATTTTAGAAATAGCATGAGCAGATTTGCATTTAAGTGGTTAAAGAGTGACAGATAACTTTTCAGTGAAAGTTCTCAATGAGCTACCATTCTTTAATTTCATCCAAATTGAACTAAGGGTAAAAAACAATGTTTACATGGGTGTTATTTAGTTTGTCTTCTCCAATAGTCTGTTTTCTATCAGATTTGATTAAAAGTGGCATTCTTTCATACCTGTTAAAAAGAACCACTTTATTAAAGGGGCTGCTTTTTTTCCAGGAAAGAGCAGTAAACTAGGCAAGTTACAGATCAGAAAACACCAGTGCCATTGGGAAGCATCAAGCCAAATGCATGCATGCTGTGATTACATTCCATATGAGTGGATAAATTACAAACTCTGTGTGTAGCACTTCTGATGAAAAAATGGCTTTTTGCTCATAAGTGACACATTAAGTCCTTTTGAATGGACGACAAAGAAAATTTTTAAGCTTCCCTTAAGAGGCTGAACAAGTCTACCCCACTTTTCATTCTTCCTCCGAGTTAAACTCCTGCAAAGCACATCAGATTTCGGTGAGAGCTTCATCACAAAAGGAAGCTTGCCCTCGATGTCAAATAAGTTTTCTGACTTTACTCTCTTGTTTTATATAGGCCTGGTTGCTGTGCTGGCTCTACATCATTAGAAAAATATGTAACATCTAATGAGTTCCCAGATGATACTCTGAACTTCATCAAAACACATCCTCTGATGGACGAGGCTGTGCCTTCCATCGTGAACCGACCCTGGTTCCTGAGAACAATGGTCAGGTACGTGCACCAGGTGAACTCCTGTCCGTGCTGTAGCTGCAAAGCTGTGCTAATAGCCTTGCTTCAAATACCCTCCAGCTCCATAAATGTCCTTGTTGTCCTGGGCACGAATCCAGCTAGGAATGGTGGCAGAGCTAGCAGATGCTGTGGAACTCCCTGAGCAGCTTTCAAGATAGGAAAAGCCTCAGTCTTTTCCACCAGGCTGAGCTGAGCTGGATGTTGTAGGAAATGCTGTGTGGGGAAGGTTCACTCACCTTTTGGCTTATGTGTCAGTGCCTGATACAGGTCTGTAAAAACTTCAGGCAAGGATCAGCAGACAGCTCAGGAGTATGTACACAGGATACAAACATGTCTGCCAGGATATGTTCACAGGATATGTAGATGTCTGTCAGGTAACTGGTAAGCTTTAATGTTTGCAGCAGTGTATAGGTAGGAGTAATTGCATAATCTGCATCCTTTCTATGGCAACAAGAAAAAAATAATAACAGGTTTGAACAGACTCATAAATCAGCAAGTGTTAAATACACCATTCCCTTCCTATCAAAATACATTCCTACTCTCTGCTGTGGTCATTATACTACTTATCTCCCCTCCAGCAATGAACAGAATAATGTGACTAACTTTTGCCATATTTTCCTCTCTTCCTCTGAATAAAGATAGAGTATTGTGTAGGGTATTGAGCTCTGGAAGGGTCTGAGTTAGTTGTAGTAATGTATCTTCTGTCAGGTTTTTCTGTCAGGTTTTTCTGTCAGGTTTTGTACCTGCAACCAAAGATGACAGCAGCAAGCTCCACAAATGTTTCCCTTTGTTAGGCAGTACCATCTAACTGGTACTAAACCACCAGTATATTTGTTTTCAGTAAATTGTGTCATCACAATTGATATCACCTCAGTGCTGGGCTTGCTTTGTGGCAGTAGTGTGATTATTTTTAGCAAGGTAAAATGGTGTTTAGTGTTTCATTATTGCATTGACACAGCTTTTCCTGACAAAAAATGTTGAATCTAGTTCAGCTGCTTTTAATATGACAGAGCTTGAAATTTTAAAAGCAGTTCACTGTGATGGTTCTCTATCCCTGTCTGAAGAAATCACAAGGCTTTTAGGAGGGTAATTCCAAAATGTCCTCAGATTCCTAGCACCCCTTCAGCTTTCTCAACTTCTAGACACTTCCTGGACACTTCTGCTGGCTTTTGGATGTGTGGGCATGCAAATACATGAAAATTCTCCAGCATCTGGGGAGCCAAATTGGGTTGGCTACAAATTGGTACAATCTGTGTGGATTCACAGTCAGGTAGGAAAAGCTCTTAAATGTGTTTAATGGTTACTAGAAGTCTACTATACACTTATCTGACGTGAAGAAGGTGATTAAATAAATGACAGTTCTGTGATTATCTCTGTGATGTATCTGTGAAAATGCTCTGTTATTTTAGGTATCGCCTGACCAAAATTGCTGTTGACTCAGCTGCTGGGCCGTATCAAAACTACACCGTGGTTTTCTTGGGATCAGAGAAGGGAATCATCCTGAAGTTCTTGGCACGGACAGGAAACACTGGTTTCCTAAATGACAGCCTTTTCCTGGAGGAGATCAATGTTTACAATCCTGAAAAGTGTGTATCTGATTCTTTGTACTCGTGTATGGGTGACTTTGAACTTCTGATTTCCCAGGGAATAGTTTGTCCCATGGAAACGGAAGTGGTTAGAGAAGCCAAGTTTTTTGAGTAATTTTAAATTGTTTAGGGAGGGGATGTCTGCTTATCAGTCTCTTCATTGCAATAAGATTTTTTTTTTTATTCTGTATGTGTAGAAAATAGCCCATCCTATGCAGCAGCTGATGGATAATTAAAAGTGAAGTTCTGGAAAGGAAGATTAATTTTCTAATCCTATAAAAAACCCTGATTCCTCTCCAAATAACTCAACAAGCAGCAAGCTGCTCTCCAAGGGAAATTTTCCACATTTCAGTCTTCCTCAAATATGCCTAAGGGGGCTTTGAAGTGAGCCATAATCATGCAGAAATTTCAGCTACTTTGAGTGCTGGAGAAGAATAAACACAAAAATGAAGGGCTACCAGAAGCTTGTCTGGTGTGCTGTCTCTCTCCAATTCATAACTTTTTTCTTAATTTTTAATACTTGTTTATATGTCTATCAGTATTTTTAGTGGCCATTGTGTGTTCTTTTTCCTTGACTTGCTCAATTCTACCTTTCTAACAGATTTTTTGATGGAAGTTTTTTGTGATTTTATTTTTTTTCTCCAGCCAGGGGGATAATTAAGGTTTTCTCCTGGGTTCCCAGCACCTGTAACCAGGTTTTGCTTTTACCCAAACAGGTGCAGCTACGAGGGCACAGAGGACAAGCGGATCATGGGCATGCAGCTGGACAAGCCCAGCAGCGCCCTGTACGTCGCCTTCTCCACCTGTGTCATCAAGGTGCCCCTGGGGCGCTGCGAGCGCCACGGAAAGTGCAAAAAGTACGTGTCCCCTGGGGCTGGCAGAGGCCTGGGCAGAGGGCAGGCTGCAGCTCTCATGAATGCCACCTTGTGCTCTTCTCTCTCAAGGGCCTGCATAGCATCCAGGGACCCGTACTGCGGATGGGTGAAGGAGAGCGGGGCGTGCACGCAGCTGCTCCTTGGCTCCAAGTGAGTAAAGGCTCTGGCTGGACGGGCCCTGAGCTCCAGGCTGGTGCCAGCCAGTCTTGGGCTGAGCTATTTGAAACACGAGGCTCTCAGAGAGGGAAAAATGTGGGAAGTGTTTGTTCCTACCTTATTTGCATTCACCTCCGAAGTGTCTCACAAATTTTTTTGACGTGAACGGTCAGCTGATTGGTAACTGCTGAAAGAGGAGGAAGAAGAAAATGAAAGAGCTGTGTTAAGGTCCACGTATTATTGAAAGGAGTGAATTGGATGGATATGTCTGGACCAGCCTACACTGGAGCCATCACAGCTGATTAAAGAGGCAATAGAATCCAAATTAAATTACTCAAGTAATTTGTCCACTGAAAACAAAACCAGTCCTTCTAATTTGCTGTGCATTACTAAGAGGAATAACAGAGCACAGTAAGGGCTTAAAACAGATTTAGAGAAGTGCTGGATCTCCCCTTGCTTAACAGTAGAATTTAATTATTTTATGATAATGAAAGTCTGTGAAGGTTACAAGGAGCAAACCCGCTACAGAGCTCGCATTTCTTGGCCACTGAGTTCTGACACACCACACGACTGCCCACTCTGAGCTCCACAGCTATCCTCCCTCATGGTAGCAGTGGAAGTGTAGCACAGACATCACAGAGCCTTGACAGCCCTACCCCTGACGCCACTTAACCCTGCTTGTCTACAGGTCCTCAGTACATAATGGACGAGTTGCAATCCCTGTGCTCTTCTCTTGTTCTTAATTTGCTGATTTCCCCCATCTGCTGGGGATGCTGTAGCTCTATGTGTCTGTGTATGCTTGACTACAAAAGTGTAGGTTGTTTCTGATTTGACTTTTGGCAGGATAATGTTAAAATGCACCCTGTCCATATCAGGTTTTTCATCACTCCAAAAGTGCTTGAGATTTCTTCAACCTCCATTGAAGTTGTGGGGAATTTTCGTGCCTCACTTTCAAAAGCAGCTCCCACTTTCATCAACAGTTCCATTGAGACAGAGCCTGTGCAGCTTGCAGTGATGAAGTCCAAAAGTGAGCAAGGCAGCTTGTGTTCTGTCCAGTGCTTAGGAAGGAGGTCCAGAGCTGCTGTGAAGATATCTGGTGAAGTTCTAAGCTAGCCAACAGGAGGCAGAGATGTTAGGTGCCCTCCTGGAGTAGGTGATAGTGGAGCAGGTGTTCTAAGAGCACAGAGTTAGAATGAGTTGTCTGCAAGGGTAATTAAGTCTCAAGGACAGGATCCTAATACAGACAAGGGCTTGTATCTGGAAGTTTTCCAAGGTTCTTGACATCCACCTTTGACCACAAAGGAAGTTGGAAGAACAGCTTCAATAGTTATCCAAAAATCACAGAGAGAGGTTAGGAGCACGTCAGCTAGAAAAGCATGTGAGTAGAGCCCCCGGAGGAAGGGAACACCTTTGGTGGGATGGACCTTGTGCCTTGCAGCTTCATCCAATGCTGAAATGCAGGTTTCTTCCTCAAGCACAGTGCTTGCCCAATGGGTTGGCTTCCTTCTCACAACAAAGTGCCAGTGCACCCGATCTACTCTGTGCACAGGTTAAGGTAGGGTTACAATTGCTTCTGATAACATCATGTATTTAACAGTTTAGAAAATGCAGGTCTTTTCTTCCCTTGGTAATAAGGCATGCAGTGGATTGTTAAAAAGTAATAATATAAAGACAAATTATCATTGGAAGCCAATAAATCATTAAGCTTTGATGAATAGCTCAAACGTATGTTGTGGTTTTTCAGCCTCTGTGTGGAATTTCCAAAGAAATAGCCAGTTTTGCAGCAGGGGTTTATTTCAATGTGATAATTTCTTTGTGGTTATGCCTATGACTGTTGTTATTCATACTGTTTTGTTTCTTTCTATTATTTAGACTGGTATTTGAACAGGACATAGAACGTGGCAATACGGATGGCCTGGGTGACTGCCAAAGTAAGCAAAGCTTTTACCTCTATTTACCATGTGTCACAGTATCCTTCTGAATGCCTCAAATCACCATTACCTGTCAGACATTCTTTCATAGCTACATAAGTCACAACAGGGACAGCAATGTAGCTAATGATGCAGGCTCAGAAGAACTGTTGTTTAAATGTGTTTGAGGAAAATAGCCCAGTTCATGTGATTTATAGGAACACTGGACGTCAGAGTGGTTTCATAATGAGAAAAGCTCAGCTCTAGAGGATATTGATTACAGCAATGGCATAATGAATTGGGGTCATTGTCTTTTTTAGCCCTGGTGGTGGGCTTATTTATGTAAATGTACAGAAATGGCTTAGTTTCTTGGTGTAGTCTGTGACTTGGACTACATTCCCATGCAGCACAGTGAGACAGTGAAATATATCTTCAGTTCTGATCTGAATCAAGAAATGACAACTACTTAGTTTGTGAATCTTAAACAATTTTACATACAGTCTGGACAACCTCGTGGTCTTAATGGTTAGGTACTATTGACACTGCCTAAGAAATTTCAATGGTGAACCTTAAGTACTGACAGCATGAACTGGAAGCTTAAACACGGTCTTTAAACATTTACAGTTTTGCACTGAAATGCTTAAAAGTGCATAGCTTGCACTGCATGCTGATTTCTGAGCCTGCAGGAATGCCAACATCTGTGTTCAGGACAGCTCTTGTTCAAAGTGTTTCCACTGAGGTTGGTTTGATTCTGAGCTCCAAACATTATTTATAAACATCATGAAATCAAGACTCGTATTCTTTTCAGTGTAATTTGCACTGATGCAAAAAAACTGATGAAGCTGAGGAATCAATGTACAATGAGAGAGTCATTACTTCTGCAGTGCAGAGAAAAATAACAGAAGGCTAGACTGTGCCATAGGACATAGTGTGGGCCAGGTGTTGTGGAGAAAGCCAGAACCGTCTCATGCTTTGTTCAAGTGCCATTAATTATGGATATTACTCTGATCACTGTGCTTGAAGAAGTACAAGGATTTCAGCCTCTGTCCTAAGACAGGGTAATATAGACTCTTGCAAAGATTTTTCAAGGAGGTGTACACATAAGGCCTCCCCTCTGTTCCCCTGTAAAATGGGTTAGCACCAAAATCAGGCCAGTTCCCAGCTGGTGTATCTTTGCCCCTTTCAGCCAGTCCTGCTCTCCTTGGGCAAATAGGTTAGACAGGAGTGCAATGTACCTGGTGTCAGTTACATATAAAAGGATGGTAGGAAATTATTCAGGAACAGCACATTGTGCTCATGGAGAGAGATCTGCTTCTGTGCAGAGAGCAACAAAGCCCATGTCCTGCTTAAATCCCTCTTTAGCCCTGAATGATGCATTGAACCTTGACACTGCACAGGGGTAGATTTCATTCCCTGCTAACACAGCTGATTTTATTACTTCATGTGATCTTGGGTCTCCTGAGTTTTGTCCTCATTGACTCACATTGCTGGCTGCATCCCCTGCAATGCCTTGCCCTCAACTAGGATTTGCAAGGAAAGCAGGGAGGACACTGGCCCTCCTGCTCTGCTACCTCCTGTACAGAGCTGGTCATGAGCACTTCCTAAACCAGACATTGTTTCTGGATGTGTCTGAATATTAGTTTTGCCTGGGTCTTTCGTGTAGAAATCACATGCTAATAAATATCAGCTGAAACATTAATGGTTATTAGCAGCAAACTTACTTATAAGAAAAAACAAGATAGAAATAATGATTTTTCCCCTGTTATTTGTCTTTCAGATTCCTTCGTAGCCCTGAATGGTAAGGAAGTTCTTAGTTTCAATATTTATTGACAGCAAATCCTTTTGGAGGGATCACTTTTAACTAAACTTTTAAATATTTTTGTACTTTTGTTATATTTAATGTTTCTTCCCAATTTATTTTTGTTCATAGACATTTCAACTGCTTCCCCTGATCATGAAATGTCTTACTACACAGTATATGGTCAGTTTATGAGTGTTTTTAAAAATTCTCCCCAAATCCTTGTGTTAGCTAATAGTTCCTCTAGTCAAATAGTTTTTACCCTATTTTACTTGTCTTGTCTTGGTTTCGAGGGCCCGATTCACTAATCATAACTAGGATTAAGTCCTACCTTTTGATTTTCAATCCCTCTTCCTTGTCTTCCCTCAAAACTGTCTCTGTTGCATTAAAGTCAGATATGGACAATTTCAATGGCATGCCAGCAGACATGATTAAGAGCATGATTCACCTGAACACTCGAAGAAACACTTGGGTACAGTGATTCATCTTATCTGTTCACCAGGACAAACAGGACAGTAGCTCACATCCCACTCATGAGCTGTCCAGGCTGGTGTCATTACTGCTACAGCAGCCAGAGATACCTTAGGGAAAGCAGAACTATCCCTGGGTTAGAGAAACATCTCTTGTTAGGAAAATTAGCCTTTTATCCATGTGGTTTGAGCCTGGATTATGCCTCAATTCCTAAAGGTTCTTGTCACTTCTAGGATGAGTAGTTTATGTTGTCTATTCAAATTTACATAGCAAATTAAATGACCTGAACTGAAGAGGATAATTTCTGCAAGCCTAGAGTAGCAGGTTCCCATGAGGCAGCTGTTAATCTGGGCTCATAGTGCTTTCTGCCACTTTGTTCTTCATATTTAGAAGTAGATTATGCTGGTTCTTGGAGTGAGGAATAAATGTCTTCATGAGGAGTCACTGCAGAATAAATAATCACTCTAAATTCAAACCTAGATGTATATTGCAATAGCTTTTCTTATAGACATCCTGAACAAAGACAAGCACTCACAAGCCTAAGAGGATGTGTGGTATTGCTGCCAATTAAGTCAGTGGCAGAATTCCATGTGGGGTGGGAGCTTCCTGGTGAAGCTGCTTTCAGGCTGTGTGAGACCAGCAGTTCATTAGGGCTAGATCAAATTCACCCAATGTTTGGCTGAACACAGCAAGAGGTGTATTAATGGGAAGTTGTGATGAACTTTTAATTGCTCCTTTCATCTTGTGCCTGCAGAGTATGTAGGTATAAAACTAAACCAATGACAGCTCAGTACAGCAGAATATAAATAACTGGAGGCATAGCAATGCTGTTCAACATTTGTAAAAATAAATTCAAATTCCCCCTACTGTTTATTACCAGGAAATGAAAAATGTGCAGGTGAAACTTATTTGAAAGTATGGTAATGAAAACCAGTGAAGGAAATGTACAAAATCAAAGGCAAGTTGAGACTTTCTAATACATGAAAGACGCACAGTTTCATCTGCCTATACAGTTTATACTTTCTTTCATTGTGGAATGGCTGCTTTTCTAATGCACAGAGCAGTAATTAAAGAGCAATCATAAAATCCACACTGCTGAATGTAAAGATTGAGAGAGGGGCTTTGGGTATAGTGCTGATGTGCCAGAAATGTTCTAGATTTCCTGCTTCTGAATGAATTCCATATCTGCAGAATGATAGCTGTGGGGCTGTGGTTCTGGGTCTTGCCAGCCGACTTTAGTAAAAACTGATATTTTAATCTAACCAAGAAAGCAGAAATGTATTTCAAGTGAGCAGCTGAATGAAAAAAGCTGAAGTCCAAGAGAGTACAGTTAACAAAAGAGAGTACATTTTACTGTCCAGATATGCCAAACTCAAAGACAGACTCCATAAATGAACCCGTCTTTTAAAGTAGGACCTTACAGACAGGTGCAATGCAAACACACTGACCCAGCATTATCATGGGTTCCCATTCATGTCCTGTCTTTTACAGCTTATTTCATTGGCCCCTTTCAGGTACATCCTGATAATGTGGTCTCTACACAAGTTAGCTCCTCCTTGTATTGGTTTAGTTAAAATACCTATTCTGATATTTTTGCACTTGGGCTTTCCTTTCACCTACCGCTAGTCACCTCTATTGATCTTCCACATCAGGGGTGCAAAAATTCTAGGATGAGGTAATAAACCAGTCACAGTAAACATGTTGATGTTTGTTGAAAAAACAAAAAGTTTATGAATTATCTGTTTTGATATTACTGAGAACATTTTAATGCAAAGGTATATGGTATGTCATAATAGATTAAGCCTCAGAACACTGGTATCAGAATACAAGCCAAGTGAATGCTCAGTGGGCTAAATATACCCAAAGTCATCTGAAGCTCCAAAAGAAGTCATAAGGCCTGATTTTCTTCCTTTATGCCATTACAAATCATCCTCCTTCAACAGACTTACTGCCAATCTGTAGCAGTGTGAACGAAAGGAGAACCAAGCCCTTAATCTTTGTGTTCTTGGCACCAGCCTCCTCCTGAGTTTGGCACATGGGTTCTCTTCCTAAGGCAGTCTCACATGATCAGTTGCAAACAAGCAAAGTGCAAAGTCCTCACAGGTGACTCAAGTGACACTCAAGGAGAGGATGGCAGACTGAAGGTCTGGATGCAGCAAGTCAAGAGAGAAATTATGCAGGAGCCACATATTTAAACAAGGAGATTAAGCTAGATCACTCTGCGAAAGTCTGAGAAGATTAAGTTACCTTTGGAAATATCAATTTTTAGTGAATTGGGCCCTTATATTATCCCCTAGCCATAGTCCTTTCTCCCTCTATAGTATTGATTTAACCTCCCCTCTAATTGTCTAATTAGGTTGCTATAGCTGTTAATAGGATAGCGTGCAGATATTTTAACCTCTGAGATTCTAATGACTTGTGCGTATTAGACCAGCTATCAAATACTGATAGTATTGAATCTGTCTTTGTTTTAAACCTGGAAAAAAAAACTCTTTACGTTTTAGAAGTGCACTTCAGAGCAAGCTATAGTTACAGAAGTGCAGCCTTTATGAATCATTATCTGTGCTTGTAGACACTAAGTGCTTTTACCTTGCCTCTGTTACTTGATTACAGCACTCCAAACAAAAAGTTTTTGCAAATAATGGAAGCACCTAAACCAGATTTTTTTTAAGTGTCTATTTGATTTTTACATGTTTTCTTTAAACAAAGACATTTGAAAAGCACTATGTGTGCAGTTGTTCAGATGCTTTGTTTTAAAACAAAGGCAGAATTGGTTTTCTAGATGTTTCTGTATTAACCATTATTAACACAGAGGTACTGACCACATCTCAGATGTGCTAAAGCCTCATTAAATTTCAACAAAGCCTATTTGCAAGTCAGAGTGGTAAAAAATGGTGTAATAGGGAAAAAAGGCCCACTAGTTGTTACAAACTATATAATGCATTGTAAAGGCTTGATAATGGCTGTGTGTGAGAGGGCCAGGACTGGGTTACCTGCTACTTCAGTTTTTTCTCTGTTTATGAGAGAAACTTAAGTAGCTCATGAACTTGTGGTGCCACTCTGCTCAGAGGTGAAATTCACCCCGTGGGTCTGGCTATTCAGGCACTTACAGGACACTGTGATTCTGCTTACAGGAGCAGTATCACTGCCTAAGTAGTAAGTGTTTGCAAAATACAGCTCCAACACAACTGGGACAGGCTATTGAGGTTTAATCTGAGCCTGTCCTGCTTCCTCAAAATCAAATGGAAGAAAGTTTGTCTCGATTAGCCGTGCAAGCTTACGTCTCAGTGTGTACTAGACTAATAGTTTAGTAACAGAGAGAATTCTGATTCTGAATACTGAATTCAGAATACTGATTCTTTTTTGTGTGGAACCTCTCTCTACCTAGTGGCCATCTGGTACACATTAATATATTTATAAAGCCTTACTTTCCATTACCCGGAAGTTCTCTGCGTATTGGCAACATATGGTTCAAGAAATTTATTTCTTTTTCCCCAGAAAATATGTGTCCCTTAGGCATATACTTCCTCTAGATTTCTGTATTATTAAATGTTTTTCTTTAACCATACTTACAGGTTTTCCTTAGAAATCTTTTCCTTAAAGCACACTTAAAAGTGCAAGTGTCTGGAAGGAGATATGGACATATAAATGCATATCAAACACAGGCATAAAATATGATTGCTACTTGGCAAGATTTTCTTCTTTTTTACCTCCTTATCAAGCAATGACTAATTGCTTTCTTATGTTGAGTGCAGCACTGTGTGTAAGCTGTAAGCTGACCAAATATTGTACACATTACTGTTGCTGCTAAGTGGGCTATAAACATGAAGACTGGAACCCCATGAATGCTTGCATGGCGGTTTAATCCTCAGGAAAAACTCAAAAATTCCATCATTTCTATTCTCTAGCCTGTTCTCTGGCCTGTTATTTGTCTGGTTTCTTGGGGATGACCACAGGAGTTGACCAGCATGAAATAGTGTTGGAGTGAATGCTTTCAGCACCCAGCATATCCTTGCTTCAAGAGGGCCCGTGTTTGCAGCTGGTGGACCTCTACCTGTCCCCTTGGACACAAACAGTCCTGCTGCAGGACTGCTGTGGAGCAGGCAGCACCTTTGGATTGGATTTCACATGGAGTCCTCTATCTGTGTGTCACCAGTGTTCCCAGCCGTGATGGGGCTTATTGAAACCTTTTAAAAGAGGATAATATTTGGCTTCTCTTTTCTATCTGGGCTCCATTCAAACCTCTGTCTTAACAAAACAGAGCATTAAATTTACTGTTTTAAGGAAAGATGGCTGAGAGAAAACACACTTTCTACTGTGAGAGGGTAAAAAAAAATCCAGTGCCCTTGTCAGTATAAAACCTTCAGACTGACATCTAAAGCTAAATTGTGTTAGCAATTAGCTGTAGTTTAAGGTTGGCTTCATGGTGAGAACACTGTAAATTTAAACTATTTTCTTTTCTAAACATACAAGTTAATGGAGTTCATTGTGGCCACATCCTATGCAAAATATAGTAGTCCAAAGTGCTTCCATATATAATTTGATTCAGTAAATAAAAAGGACTCCTCGAAAACTTACTGAGGAGCGTAGACTTTTTTTTTACTCTAAAGTTAATATTCAACAGAACTTTTTGAAATCATAACAGCATCTTTATAGAAGCTGCATCATTTCATGCACCATGAAACTGGTGAAAGGGCTGGGTAAAAAGAAGCATGTGGGTGCATCAAAAAGCTTGGGGACACTGGCAGCCAACTTTTAGATTTTTGATTGCTGGAGTAGAATTGATTTCATCTAGGTTCATCTCTCTTTATATTTCTGAGAGCTGGGGCTGTATGGCTTTAGAGAAATTTAAAATAGCATTTTTGAGATGCAGCTTTCCAAAGCTTTATGCTTATCCAGGAGCTGTTTAAAATAAACTTCAGAAGCACAGGCTCTACCTGTCCAGCTCTGCGTCCTCTCTGTGAGGCTTAAATTTTAGCTCCTTGTGTTGATCTGTCTCTGCCCCAGTGAATCTCAAATTATTTTTCTGAGCAGTGAAGCAAGATTAAGGAAAGGAGCAGGGAGAGAGTCCCTGCTAGGGCAGCCTGTAGCCTGGTGATTGGGCTCCTCTCCAACTGAGATTCATCTAAGGAAGGAAAATTAATTTGCTGGGCTGTTCAAAAGGAGACAGGAGAAAGAAAGGCTGCTGTCAGTCTTTCTAGTGTTATCTGACAAAAAATGTTATATGCCATTCTGTCTGTGAATAATACAATTCTGTTAGTTTGTGTTTGAGCATGTGTCAAAAATCCTGTTTTTTAATGGGCTCTTTAAGAAAAGTTGGTAAGGGAGTATAGTTACTCCACATCAAATTAAGGAGGCCCAGAACTCCTTGAATCCTGATGAAAATATATCACTTTTTCACATGTGCCAAAAGGAAACTTTCAGAATGGTTTGCAGGTCTAAATGTTGTGATGTGGATGGTATTTGGTGCCCTCTCCCCAAAGCAGCTGATCCACTGGAAAGTCCGTGTGGGAGCTGTCTTTCAGAGACAGTAGACTGCATGCATCTCAAGCATTTTAGGTGCTGATGTACTTTTCAGATCCAGCTGCAAAGAGTGTACGAGTGTACAAACACGCCGCTGTCCATCCAAACCACCTTTCAAATTGTGCTGTATTTCCAGTGGGGCACGTTCTGTGGACCTGCATTTGTTGGGGTGTATATGATGTGAGAAGCAGGTCAGTCGTGTTCAGGGCAACAGTAACCATGTCTTGAGTGTTTGTGATGGAAAAAAGGCCTGTGAGACCTCAGTCTCAGCTGCTGCTGGAGTCACAGCTCCTGGGCAGATCCACGCTCTGAGCTGAAATGGTGTTTGGTCTGGTGCTTGTTTCAGAGCCATTTTGGGCCATCAGCTCAGACAGGACCAGTAGTGATGGTGCAAGCAGCAGGCCTGGGACATTTCCCATGTGGAGAGAAATGCTCCTTCATTCCCCTGCGGGCATGAGGTAGAGTGCCCATGATGTCACCATTTTGTAGTTCTTCTGGCATTCCCATCAAGTTTCAGCCATTTTGGGCATTGTTCAGTGTTAATATGAGTTTTTTATTTGCTTTTTGACTCAGCTGGTGTCAGACAGCATGGGCTGACTCTTCAGTTTCAGTCAGCCACGTGTACTGAATCCAGACAAAGGGTGCTTGACTCAGATGAAGTGTGCTCACTCTCTTTCATACACATTTAACTGTGTTGAGAAGCACTGCCAGCTCAGTGGCAGCACCTTGTAGCATCCTGATCTGGAAGGTTCCAATCCCCTCTTCCTTTGGAGTCATGCTTTGAAGGACTTTTGAAGCATTGCTCAGCCTAAGACAAGACGTTCACCCGTCACGGAAGCAAAGCAGTGCGTACATCCCTGAGTGTGGGGAGGTAGCAGGGTAAGTGACTAATGAGACTTGTCTTCCCTACCTGTATTTATAATGTAAACAGGACACTCCAGTTCCCTAGTCCCAGGCACCACCACCTCTGACTCTCGCGCTCGACAGGGTTATGATGCTAGGGGACGCATGCTGGATTGGAAGGATCTGCTTGGTTCATCTGAAAATACAGATCCATATGTGGCAGTTTCATCCCATAATCATCAAGACAAGAAGGGTAAGGCCTTGGAAATGACATCCTGTGGTGAGGAGGGAGGGGGAGGAGGACTAAAGTGTAACTGCTTCCAGCTGGCTCAGAGTAACTATAATGAATCTCCTGTGCTATAATTAAAAGCTTATCGTAAAGACTGAAACTAAACAGCCAATCTTAGACTCAGTCCTAGATAATTCACTGCCTGAGGAAACCACACAAAACAAACAGAAATGTATGCCTTTACACAGAGTTTTGTGCATATGTATGGGAAGGGGAAATGGGGGATTTAACGCTCTTTAAATTTGATCTGTGACAAAGCAAGATCCATGGCTTCCTATTGTTCTTGAGGATGCATTCTTATACTGCCTTTCTGTGAATTCCCAAGGCAGCAAAACAATTCTCAGCTAATTTCACAGTATTTCCATCTCTCAGCCATAGAATAATAGAATCGTGAAGTGCTTTGATTTGGAAGGTACCTTAAAGATCCAAGCCCCATTCAACCTGGCCTTGGCCAGTTTCAGGAATGGGCCATCAACAGCTTCTCTTGGCATCCTGTTGCAGTGCTTCTCCACCCACCCTCAGAGTCAAGAATTTCTTCCCATTATCTAATTTAAACCTTCCCCCTTTCAGTTTGAAGCCATTTGCCTTGGCCTATCACTACATGCCCTTGGAAAAAGTCCCTGCCCAGCTCTTATATGTCCCCCTCTAGGTTCTGGAAGGCTGCTATAACATCTTCCCAGAACATTCTCTTCCTCATCCTGAACAAGCCCATCTTTCTCAGCCTGTCTTCATAAGAGTGGCTCTCCAGCCCTCTGATCATCTTGGTGGCCCATGTCCTTCCTTTGCTGGGGCTCCAGAGCTGGATACAGCACTCCAGCTGGGGTCTCACATGAGCAGAGCAGAGGGGCAAAATCCTCTTCTTCCCACTGCAGGCCACGCTGCTTTGGATGCAGCCCAGTATACATTTGGCTTTTTGGGCTGTGAGTTGCCCTGACTCAGGTAATTTGCACTTGGTCTTTTTAAACCTCCTGTGGGCCTACTTCTCAATCTTGTCCAAGTCCCCCTGGATGGTATCTCATCCTTCAGGTGCATCAGTTACTCCACAAAGCTTGATGTAATCTGAAAACTTGCTAAGGCTCACTCAATGCCACTATGTCATTGATGGAAACATTGGTCCCAAATTTGACCCCTGAAGGACACTGCTTGTCCCTGATCCCCATTCAGATCTCAAGCCATTGACCACTATCCTCTGCATAAGGCTACCCAGTGAATTTCTTATCCATTAAATTGTCCACCCATCAAGTCTATCTCTCTCCAATTTAAACAGAAGGATGTTGTGGGGAACCCTGTCAAAGGCCTTACAAATTCCAGATAAATGACATCTGTAGCTCTTTCCTTGTCCATTGGTGGAGTCTCTTCACCAGGCTGGTCAGGCAACACTTTCTCTTGATGAAGCCATGCTGGTTGTCTTGAACACCTTCCTGTCCTTCATGTGCCTTAGCAGAGTTTCTAGAAAGATAGAAACTGTGATAGAAACCATGATCCTCCCAGGCACAGAGATAATGGGACTGAAAAGCTGGTTGTTCCTAGGGTCCTTCTTTCCACCCTTTGTTAAGATGGGTACAATATTTCCCTTTTTTCACTCATCTGACAGCCACATTTTTCAAATATGGATAGTGGCTTAGTAATTAAATCAGCCAATTCCTGAAACTCCTGATATATCTCATAATGTTCCATAGACTTAGGTATGTTCAGATTCTTCAAGTTGTCCCAAACCTGATTTTCTCTTAGAGTGGGAGGCACTTTGCTCCCCCAGACCCTGTCTTGTGGACCAACACTCAAGATGTGTGGAAAGAGAGGTTGCAAGAGAAGACAGAGGCAAAATTGTTGTTGGGTGCCTCAGCCTTCTCCTCATGCCAGCCTTGCTTACCAGGTGTAGTGCACCTTCTTCAACTTTCCTTTTCTAACTGACATACCTGTAGAAGCCCTTCTTGTTCTTTTTGGCATCCCTTGCCTAGTTCAGCTCCAGCTGAACCTTGACCTTCTTGATCCCATCCATACACAGCCAGACTGTGTTCCTATACTCTTTCCACAATACCTGTCCCTTCTTCCACCCCCTGTGCATTTAATTTCTGCCCTTCAGTTCAACTAGCAGGTCCCAATACAGCCATCCAGTCTCGTCTTTCTTGTCAAATTTCTTTCTCTTCAATTTCTGTAGCTCTTCCCTCTTGGGAGATATCCTTAAAGATCTGCCAGTTCTGTTCTGCTCCCTTGTCTTTGAGGGTAGTTTCCCAGGGTGTCCTACTGACCTCCTTGAAGAGCTGAAAATTGACTCTCTAAAATGCAGGGTCCTGCCTTTACTCTTGGCCTGACCCACATGCCTGAGGACTGTGAGCTCCACCAGTGCATGATCACTGCAGCCCAGGCTGCTGCCACTCATGACATGGCTATCAGGTCCAGTATCCCAATACAAATAAGGAAAACCTGCTCTAGTTAAACCGTTTAAATAAAACTGGGAGTGATCCTAATCACTGGGCCTCAGTCCCACTGTCTTCAGTGAGATCTGTGCAAAAAAAATACTTTTGAATGTGGTCATTAGTGTACACTAAATGACGTGTATGGAGAGGTTGCTCCATACTCTGTGCTCCAAATGATTGCTCATGGAGATGCTCTATGTTTCCTTTTTCACACACCAAAAGGTTGGGATTTAGGTGTCAATTTTACAGTGCTCAGACCAGTACTGAAGCACAGGAGCTTAATACAAATCTTGTACTTTGGCCTCCACTCTCCCTTTGCCATACATATAGAGAATTAGACAGAGAATTGCCAAAATTTGCTGCTTGAACATAGAGAAGAAGAACCTTTTCTCCTATGTGGAGATGGTGGTGCCCCTCATTGCATCTTGACCCTCATAATTCCTTCAGCTCCTTTTAATCTGTATCTCAGAGACTTTAAAACTGTTCCTTTTAAACAGGGAAGCTAGGTTCAAATAGCTTCACTGTTTAGAGAGATCTGAATCCTTGTTATTCTTCTCCAGGGTGTTCTTAGATCTCTTATTTCAATCTCTGTTCTGTTGAAGATGTTTTTCTCTTTTTGGACTAATTAAGTACTCAGTGTGTCAGAAGGAAGATGAGTATGAGAAAACTCACTTGCTGAGTGGTTAGGGCACTCACCAGGGGCATGAACACATGAGTTCAGTTCTTTCTTCTATGAATACTTGATATAAAACACTTAAAATATTAATTGAAATGTGGATTCTAGTCTCTATTGTTCATGCATTTAATATGAAAAGCTCATTAGACAAAAGCATCAGCTCTTCCTAGACAATCTACTGGCATGCCAGACCTGATCCTTTGCATTGTCTGCCCAAACTACAAGCTACCAGTTTCCCCTATTCTTTCCCCGCCATCTGACTCACTGAATCTTGAATTCTCTGCATTAGTTGTGAGGGCTTTCAGCAATGAGTGATGAGCACAATAACATCACAGATCAGTCTTCAGCAGAGCTACATGAAGGGCTGCTGGTGGTCTGGACCCAGACTGTGACCTCAGTGCCTGTTGTTCAGAACAGGCTCAGATACACGATGCCTCCCATGGTCCAGGGATACCCAGGGTTTCTCAATGAACTTCCAGGAGTGACCTCAAAGGGCCTTCACTATCCCTTACCATAAAGGCAATGGGCATCACTTGGCTCCCCCAGCAGAGACAAAGCCTGAAGCACTTTTCCAGTTGAGGAGGTCGGTCAAATTAGGCAGGAGATACAGTAAAATTTCTTGAGATACCATGGAAAATATTAATGTGGCAGCCTTGGCTTTTAGGCTTATATGCAGTAAATTGAATACAAATATTTAAATTCCACAATCAGAGGATGTAAACTTGTCCCCCACCTCCCAGCTAATTAGCTCTTCCTAGAGAAAACGGGAAAAACTACCCCTATTTGAACATTTTCTTTGTAGACCTTAACCTGGAGACATTCTCAGAGAATAACTGCAAAATCTGAAGCAAAAAAGTGAATTTCTAAAATCTAATCAGTCTGTGTGTTAGGAACAAAGCCTCTTTGCACCCTGCAACCCCAGGGCTGCTAAGCCTTGGCAGAGGAAGAATTTCATGTGGCTGCAATACTCAAAACCATCATTTCAGGTGCTAGGGAGTGACAGAACTGAAGATGAAACCTCATGCTCCTAATTTCAGTTTGAGCTCTGTTTGAGATATCATCTTCATTTTTTAATTCTTCACCCCTTGCTCTTCAATTTTAGAAAGGCAATTGAAAAAAGGGGCATCACTTACATAGCAGAGGGAAGGCAGATAAACCTGCATGCCCTCCTTAAGATGGTATCTGATTACCTAGCACTCCTTTCCTCTTTTTGCAATGGCAATGATACTGCTGACAGCCAAAAAATGAGGATCTTCTCTTTCTTTGTCCAATCTGTTGGTAGCACCTGTTATACAAAATACTTGAGGCAAGAGCACATTTGTAAGAAAATCCAGTGTTCCCACTTTTGAAAATAAGTGGTATCTTATTTTTTGGAGGGAGGGAGGGAGGGAGGGAGGGAGGGAGGGAGGGAGGGAGGAAGGAAGGAAGGAAGGAAGGAAGGAAGGAAGGAAGGAAGGAAGGAAGGAAGGAAGGAAGGAAGGAAGGAAGGAAGGAAGGAAGGAGGAAGGAAGGAAGGAAGGAAGGAAGGAAGGAAGGAAGGAAGGAAGGAAGGAGGAAGGAAGGAAGGAAGGAAGGAAGGAAGGAAGGAAGGAAGGAAGGAAGGAAGGAAGAAGGAAGGAAGGAAGGAAGGAAGGAAGGAAGGAAGGAAGGAAGGAAGGAAGAAGGAAGGAAGGAAGGAAGGAAGGAAGGAAGGAAGGAAGGAAGGAAGGAAGGAGAAGGAAGGAAGGAAGGAAGGAAGGAAGGAAGGAAGGAAGGAAAGGAAGGAAGAAGGAAGGAAGGAAAGGAAAGGAAGGAAAGGAAGGAAAGGAAGGAAAGGAAGGAAAGGAAGGAAAGGAAGGAAAGGAAGGAAAGGAAGGAAAGGAAGGAAAGGAAGGAAAGGAAGGAAAGGAAGGAAGGCTGTACCCAGAGGAATGCAGAGATGTGCATACAACTGTTTGTTATGTGTGGGTCCCTGCTTCACAAGTCTTGTGAAAAGCAGTGTTTAATAGATGGAAAACCAGTTCTTAAAATCATCTTGTATGCCACTAGCAGCTTTCAGAAGAGCATGCAGTGAAAATATTAATACATGTATAGCTGTTGGATTCTAACCATTTTTGCTTCAATTCCCTGACTGATGAAGTGGCTTACATTTAATATTTCCCTCCTCAGTGAGTGATGGTTACCAAAGAGTCTTATAAGCACTTCCCAGGGTCATTTAAATATTGTGCATCCTTTGGTGCCTAATTATGAGTATTGGCAACGCTGGAAGCAGTCTACACCCATCAAAACAATGGTGGCAGAGGTGACTGCATGGTTGTTTACCATTACCATTACTCATGTGTTGTTACTCCTTGCCTTGCCCAGTCAGAGCCAGTTGGCTCCAAAACTCTATTTAGTTGTTGCTGCAAAAGGGCAAAGGAAAGAGTTCTTACACAAAATTAAATCAAGAAATGTTACCCTTACAATCCTTTTATCAAGATTTTTGTTTCCACTTTTGCTGTGATTTCTTTTGCTTTCACACATTCACAAACAAAATTTTATTTTTAAAATATTTTCTTTTTGTTTTGCAAGGTGCTTTGTGTTTTTCTTCATTGATTGTGCCTATTCCTTTGAGCAGTGTTTCCTTTCTTTTTCTGTGCTCACAAATGGCTCCTTGCTGATTGTACTAATTGTATAGAATCCACTTGCTGTTCTCTTTACTGTAACATGGTTGCTTTGATGATGTCACATCCATCCATATGCTTCACTCTTAATTCAGTGCAGGCATCTTGGGGAATATCTGTGGGGGTGTGAAGACGGGGTTCTTTAGAAGGGTTGACTCATGGGAATGTGACATTTGTGTGCCACAGCTTTAGCAGCTAAATATACTCTGGGACTGTTGCTTCTGAGCTGCATCAACATTTCTTGCCAAGATAAAAATGTGTAGTCCAACCCATAGAGTGGGAACTGTGCACTGCCATCCCATTGGCATTTTCATTTTGGCCATTAAGTAATCTGCCTTTTCTATGGCAGGCAGGCAAAAAAAAAAAAAAAAAAAAAAAAAAAAAAAAAAAAAAAAAGGGAAAAAAAAAAATGGGCAATTTACAGCCCTGTTTGCTATTCTCCTCCCATCTCCCCAGAAAACAAAATCAATCAAACAAACAAAAGAGCCCAAAAGAACAGCACATGTTCTAGAGTATATTTGTGTTCCGTTTTCTTTCCTGCTGTGTTTTAGTGTTAATTTAATTGTGTGTTTCTCACCTTTGCTGAAGCAGTTTCCCTAACCTGCTGCCTAACCTTGCCCCCTGCTGCCATTGTACTTGGTGTTCCTCCCTCCACCGTGGGAGTCATGCAGCTCCTCCCGTGGAGCCCAAGGCTTTACCCTCCATCCCTAGTGCCCCACGCCGCGTCCCTGTAGCCGCCCTACTAACCAGGGGAGTAGATGTACAGCTCTTCCACAGGCCTCCGTGAAGAAACCAAAGGGATTTTCTTCAAGAGGAGCTGGCCTGTCCCTCACTACCCTGCTGCCCTTCTCTGCTGCCTCCTGTCCTTCCTGCCTCCATCCAGAAATGCCTCTTCCAGTGCTGGGTTCGTCAGTGCAGATGTAGCCAACAGCTCGGTTTTCTCACTCATTCCCTAATTGCTTGAAATCTGTGCCTTTTAATCACTGTTTTGATAAATTGATTGAAAATTCAGGTTATGATTTTGTGGCTCTGCTACAGCTTCTTTGCAGCATTCAGGTGGAAGTGGTTGAGCTGGGCACTGAACAACCAAAGTGTAGTGGTTAGCTATCTTTAATGTTTGTATTCTTACTTGGCTCAGCATCCTTAGGTGAAGATTGTGAGGAGATATCTCCTTTCCTTAGCAAGCCTTTTGTTGATATCCATGTAACAAAGCTAAAACCTGATTAGAAGTGGGATGTGTTGAACACAATTGAAGAGTTAAGAATTGCTGGTTTATTTGGATATCAAGAGTGCTTTTTTAGAGACAGTATCTGGTAGCACCTATTATTTTATACATTGTATAACCTATATTATTATTAATAATAACTGCAGTTCTTCCTCTGGTTCATCATTAGCAATAGTCAACTCCTCTATTTGGGGAGGGCCGTGCTCTTGGGGAGCCCAAGAGCTGTTCATTTCAAAACCTGCCTCCAGAAGATATTTCATATTGTACACAAGTGGCAGTGTTACTAAATTTTACTGTGATTATCACTACTTGAAAGATTTGCCAAGTGCTGACAATGCTTGTCTCTGGAGAGTCTGCAAATGTTCAGGCAGATTCTGCTGCAGTGAGACAAAATTATAAGAAACTTCAGGTACAGTTATGATAACGAGTTTAAAGTGCTGATATAACAAGATACTTTACAAGTAGACATGAAATGAGTGGGGAAAGAAATCTCGGGCAAAACAAAGCTTCAGACTTTTTTTTTTTTTTTTTAATAAATTAAGCAATTAATATTCATCACAGGAGAGCTGAGTTTTGCACCAAGAAGTACTATTGCAGAGCATTTTTTTACACAAAAATATTGTTATATGCTAATATGTACAAGGATCTAAAAGATTCAAAGCAGTTTCTATATCAGAGAAAACAGAGGAATTTATTATGTTGTTGGCATTATGTAATAAGTCAGATGAGGAAAACGAGGAATTAAAGTGGCACAAAATTTGTGAAAATTTAGGTTTTGAGTCAGTGTTTGCATGTCTGAGTGGCAGGATTTGGACTTTCAATGTGTTCAGATGAAGCAAATATTCAGTATTTCACCATTATCATCATCCTGACACTTGTTTTAGGAACTGACTGATCCTAAAACAAGTGTAAGGCTTGTGGGAGGAGTTGCACCATAGGCAGTTCTGACTGGGTTGGATTGGAAAGAGATGTATTCACCCAAAGCATGTGCATCTGGGGGGAAACTGTGCAAACACTGCTATTCTTTCCCATATCTCAAACCATAGTATGCACAATTGCAAGTACTTTGCAGATCACCAAGTTTCAAATGCTGAAGTAAAAACAAAGATTGAATCAGACCAGATCCTTCTTTTACTAAGTTTTCTGCCCGGAATCTAGTAAAAGATTGTTGTGAGAAATGGAGTTGAGAATATGCTCAGATTTTATCTGTGATTCTGTAGCATGTGGCTGAGATTTGGGGTGAGAAGTGTGGTTTCTCAGAGCTGCAGTGATTCACAAATTTATTTTACTGAGACAGGATGACACGAAGTTTAAACTGTGTGTCCATTTAAACTCGTATAGAGCCACATCTAGATTAAAACTTGCTGACTTTTCTCATTAGATGAAAACAGATGTTGGTTGAATGAGTCTGTGCTAAACAAAGTTCTATAGATTTTTTTTCTGAAATGTTCTTAGGTGATTTAGCATCAGTTTACTGTAAACACACATGTTTACAGAGGGGGGCCTTATTTATATACTGGTTGCTTTGCTGAAATTTTTTAAAAATGTAATTTTTTTTTAAACCAACAACTCACTCTATATATTCCAAAAATGCCTAAAATGAGCAGCTTGTCCAGGAACTGGACATCTCATGAACTAATCCCAGTTTACCTACTGTGGGGCAGTGTTTCAGCACTGTATCAGATAAACACCTGAAAACCATTGTTAGCACTTGAACAGGACCAAATTTCCCAGTATAGTTTGTAGTGGCCAGATACCAGAGTCAGTAGACCAGGCTAATTCACCAATATGCCAGAAGATTGATGATCTCACCACACTGGAATTGCTGATATCCTGTGACATGCACCAGGAGGGCTGTGCAGTCAGGATTAAGGGAACACACCAGACTTGCCCAGAGAAATGACACTGATCCTTCTTCTGTTCTGTCTTGCATGCATGAGCTGTCTGCTCCCACGGCTAGAGACAGCTAATCATCTCAGATTACATCCTCAAGTTCAAACAGTGACAGTGGTAAAGTAGATGCTAATTAATAAAATGGAAATTGTATATAAAATTCATGAAAGAAGAATGCTGGAGGGATGTTTCTGACAGCAGACTTTCTTCAGACTTGTTTTTATGATGTTTTAGGAAGTTTCTCTGAGAACAAGAGTGAAGAGACAGAGCATTCAGAAAAGATGTCAGGAGCTAAATCCCTGAGCAGGGACTTTAAGCCAATTTTAGCCAAACACTGAGTTACAATAGAGTATGGGGCAGTGATGTAGTGTGCCTTCTCTGTGACTAACTCTGCGTTTCAAACCTTATGTAAAGAAAGCTCCAGCTCATTTAGTCACAGATTTTCTATAGTAGCCATCTGAAAGTGTAAGGAAAGGAACAGATTTAACTGCAAAAGACAGGCAAGGATGAGGAAATCAAGATATTGGTGGGGTATATTCCAGCACACAGCAACTGCCTGTGCCACACTTAAAGAAATGCCTGTACTTCAGCACTGACACTCACTTAACATTTTCAGAATTCAAAACATTTCTAAATTTCACTAACAGTACAGATTTCAGATTTAACTAGCAGAAGTGGAAACATTGAGTGGCAAGATTAGAATCAAGAACTTTCTGGTGTTCAGTAGTGGAAAAAAAATTACATAATTGGTAACAGAAGAAGTTCTGTTGATGTGCAAACCCTGGTTATGAAAACAGAGCTTCTCTGATCCCACATTAGTAGATCCTACGAATAAAAGAATGGTGAAGTTTAAAATAGATATTATCAAATGGAAACAGCAGGTATCCTTGACCTGTAATTGTCCACCTGCATAGATTTCACGTCAGGCTATCAATTTCCAGGCTGCAATGAGCTATAGAGGCTTGTCTTACTAAAAGAGGGAAAAACTGTCATTGCCCCAGGACCCTGATGTGCTTTTTCAGTAAAAGAGGCCACATCTAATTTGTCAAAGCAGCTGCTCAGGGTTCAGGGCACTAGAGCTATTGTGTGATGACCAGATCCCCAGCTGCACTCACCCACTGTCACCCGGTGAGGATTGCTCCGTGGAGGAACACAGACTGCCTCGTGCTCTTGTTTGACCTTTGTAGCACTGACATATTTATCAAGAGATGGGAATTGCTGTAGGCTGTGCTTGCTCCACAGAGCCACTACTCTATCTAGAAATAGCAAGGCATACTTGGTGGACAGGATGTCGAGTAATACCCAGTTTCATTTTCGTGATATGTATATTGATTATAAGGAGATGTTATGCCATATAAAGATGCTGAATTGGGAAGGTAGTCTAGCCCTTTAAACAAGAGATTTCTGAAACTGCTTTGAAATTCAAAGGGCAGAAAATCTAGTAGCTGAAAGACATTTAAAGCACCTTTTAGTTTTGTTAATGCCAACGTACAATTAAAATGTCAATATGCTGTTAAAGATATTTGAATAATTCATTTTTCTTATAGGATGTGCCTAGTTTCAGTGACTGTATTAATTAATAGTTCAGATGTTATTCAGTGTGTTCACTGATATATAGTTCAGATACAATGACCTAAACATTGACAGTCCTGGTTCAGAGCACTGTTAATATGGTCTGTAAACTGCCTAATTACATGTCCTGTAAAAAACACCACCTACATTTTTCTCATATTCATTAACTTTTAGTTAATGGTTATCAACATCTCTTTAATTATGTAGGAAGGATCCTGAATAACTTTTCCATTTTTCTTAGTTTTCTTTGACTGTAAAAAAGGCACACTTAATTCTTTGTGTCAGCATGGGCTGGTGCTTACTGATGAACAGCATGTAGTTAATTAAAAAATGAAAAACCTGGAGAGGGCATAATTTAGGTTTTGCAATCTCAGTTTTATTGAACATTAAATACAGATAACAAATGTCACTGTGTTTGGAAAGCAGTTGTTCCTCTGAATTTCCTTCATTTAGTCAGGTGTTTAGGCAGGTGCTCCTTCTAACGCTTTATTAGTCATTTAGTGAGGCACTGCTATCCAGTTACCATTGCCACTACTTTTGCTAGACTTTAATCATGTATTCTAAGATTGTGCCAGTGGCTGAGAGAGAGGTTAGGGAAAGGAAATGTTATTATTCTCCTGTTACAAAAATGTGTCTTAAGGACACTAAATTGACAAGTTTTGAAGCAGACATTGCAAATTTACCATTGTATCAAAAATATGCATCCTAACCTCCCTGTGAGGGAAGCAGGAGTTTTGTTGGCAAAGCTGTAAGTTTTTTAAAAATCTCAGTCTGTCATGTCCAGAAGAGAGTTGTCACAGTTAGGCAACTAAATACACAAACAACTCTATGTACATTGAGCATTGGTGCTCATAAGCCACCAGCTGATAATCTGATATCTCTCCCTGCCCCAGCAGAGCAGAATAAATCAGGGTCTCTGCTCAAGTGGATTTTAACAGCTCCATTGGCATTAGAAGGGCTCAGGGCAGTTCTTACAGTACTTGCTCAGGAAGCATTAAGAAGCATTTCTGGCACAGCTATACAGTACAGCAAACATTTGGAAATGGCAACAGCAAATTCATCACCAACTTTGTGTTGGCCAGGATATTAAACTGTTCTTCCACCAGCTACCAAAGATTTCTTATCTTCTGTGAAATAAAATCTCAGCTGAAGGGAAAGCTTGATAGCATTGTCACAACTGGGCATAAACTAGACAGTTCTTTCACATGCCCATCAAGGATTTTTTAATTGGAAAATAACACCAGCTGCATGCTGTCAATAATATGCCATCTTGTTCATGTTCCATCCCATCTTACCCACAATTGTGATGGAAAATAAAAGAGCAGCTGCTATATATAAAAAGGGAGGTTGTGGGGAAAGCAGGCATATTTTTGAAGCCCTTCAAAGCTACTGTTATCCAGAAACATAGAAAGAAACAAAGGGTTATTTTTGGAAAGCCTGAAAGATCTGCAGTTGCTGAACACAAACAATACAACACATACAAGGAATTTGGGCATGCACAGAAACACCTGACCAAAGCCTTTGTTAAAACAATTCCAAAAGTCTTTTGAGAAGCACATATGTTCTAGATGTTTTCTTGTTCTTTATATCAATAAATTCTTATTCTTAAATAAATACTAGTTCCTGTTTGCAAGCAAGCAGGATGAGTGCAACAGAAGCCACAGTGTTGTGTGGACATTGAGCACCACTATTCTTTGGGGATGCTCACAGAAGTGGTCTTGCCAAGAGGTGCAGAAAAGGCCATCAGTAGTGACTTTGAGCTCTGGAGAAATTTAATTCTGCTACCAGCTCATAGGACCATCAGATAGCTCAGCAATTCTCCATGTGCGTTCATTTCTGAGTGAATCCCAGCCAGAGCCTCTTGAAGGAGGGGACAGTGCAGGAGTCCCCTCTGTCCCTTCTTCTGCCTCCTGTCCACAATGAACCTCCTGCATTCACCACAGAGGTTTGTGCAATCGTGGCTCATAACAAGGAACATAAGGAGCAGTGCTCTTTTTTTGCAATAGCATTTATCTCTACAAAACAGGAGTCTCTATTCAGTGTCTTAAAAAAGTCTTACAGTTTTGCAGCACTTTAAATGGTTTTTGTCTAAATATGACCAGCAACAGGCAATGTCCTGAGGCCAGTAAGACAAATTAATTTTTTGAAAAAAACAGGGTTTTTTCATATCTCAGTGTGCAGTTCACACTCACTGAACTAAATTACTAATATCAAATCAGCAGATACTTTCCTGCACCCAGCATCAAGACCTTGAAGGACAATACAGCTTATCTCTACTTGCTCATGGCAAGACAACTGATAACATCAGCAGTGCTTCCCTGAAAGGTTTAATCTCACCTACACTGTGTAATATGTCACCGAGTGAAAAGGGACGGTGATAAAAATTGATAGGGCTCCAATGCTGGGAAAATAAATTAGGCTTTAACCTCTTATATGGAATTTTGTGTATCTGGAGATCAGTAAGCATGTCTTGAGAACTAGTCTATAAATGTGAGAAAGCCAGTCATGTTCCTTGTTGCAGGAGCTCCCTTCGTGTTGACTGTAAGCTGTGTAAGCTCCCTGGTTTTCCTGCAGCACTGGAAGATCCTGGGTTAAAGTAAGAACACGAGCAGAAACTGGACAAATGACTACAGTAAATGCAAAAAAAAGAAATTTGACCCAGTAGCAGAGCTGATTGCAAGGCTGGAGGAGTTGTTATTTGCAGCAATAACTGCTGTTTGTGAGAAGGGTGGTAAAGCAGACAGGTATGTCTGCCTGGGCTGCTGCTGGGCAATTGAGAGGGTGTCTGCATGGGATTTGAATGTATTTTGGAAAGGACACTCATTTGCCCACACTGCTCTGGTTATATTACTACTGGACTATTGCTACTATTTTATTTTTATTTATTATCTACTACTATTGCCCACACTACTACACCATTCTATATCACTGCTGGACTCAGGACAGCTTTACTGGAGCTGGGGCAGGTATCTACATGCCAACAAGTGTCCTCTGAGATGAAGCTACAGGTTCACCTCATCCAGGGAAGCAGACTAGTAATTACTGAGCATGTTAAAAAATGTACACAGGAAACATCAGTGAGATTATGGCAGTAAAGTATAAATGCACCCACAGCACCTGGAAGGTAGGGAGGTGCTAAAAAGAATTAGTTTTTTTAAAAAGTAGAGAGTTATAAATAGGACAGAAAAATGCATGAAAGAAGGTAGAAGATAGAAATACCTTCTGGATATTGGCAGTAGAGTTCTGGCACTGGAGATAGAAAATTAACTAAGAGAGACCATAGCAGCATCTGGGCACAAAGTCCGTAGGACAAATGATGTCTTTTACCTCAGGATATGGCTGGAGTAACTGTGTTTGCTTTACTGGGCATACTATGGATGTGAATTAAAGTAACAGAGGAAAGATTCTCATATGTAGTGAGTAGTGAGATATCAAAGAAAAACTAGCAGTAAAATTAGTCTTTCTGACTGTTACAGCCTGTGTTTCAAACTCATCACAATTGCACTGTCACTTAGTGTATTCAAATGGTAAACCTAGTATCAGTTTTTGCCTACATCACCAGCCCTGCAAATCTTTCTGGAAGAAGCAGTCAGTGTCCCTGGCAAGGGCATGTTTTAATTCTTAAGTCCAGGCCTTTTGACTACACCTGATGTGTTCATGGGTGTAGGAGAAATGAAGAGCTAAGCCACAGTGTTTGCTTTCTGCCTTCAATATGCAGTGATGGCATTTTAATGGCAGAAGAGGTTTCATCCTTCCTCTGTGTGAAGGCAGAGCTAACAGGGGGTCCAGCCACGTTCTTAGCATGCACCAGCAGCCCAGCTGTGGGCAGAAGAACTCTTCCTAAGAAATACAGTCTATGTGCATGAATAAACACTGTTGGCTTGCTCACATAGTTGTTCAACAATTTAGTTGTAATTTCCAGGAGCCTCGGGGAATAGGAAATATAGATACTGTCTTACTATTTGTCTTTGAATGTTTAATAGATGACTCCTTTGTTAGTTCAGCTGTGATGTGTTCAGTTCCACTATTAGCTCAAAATTAGCATTTACATTTTTGTCTCCTTAAAGAAATCAGAGCTGATGAAGAAACAATTTTTGCCTTTAGATTACATGTGATGTTTGAAATTTACCCAAAATTCTACCATAAGGCTGCTTTGAGCTTCAGCCTGCTAAGCAGAGCTGCTTATGTTGACATTCTGCAAACTTCACTTTTCCCTGTTGTGCAGAAAGGCCATAGTTCAAAACAGGCTGTATAAAAGGAGAGGAAAAGCCACAGAATTTCTCAGTGACAGCTTCTTTTTCCTTGACACTATTCATAAAACTTCTTCCAGAAAGGCGCTGGGCTGCTCAGAATACGTAATGCCCCCATCAGGAAAAGAACAAAAAAAGGAAAAAAAAGAAACACCCAACACTTGTTCTGTGCCATCAGAGGAGTTCCATGCAGTGAAATGGGAACTGTGAAGATGAGAGATTCACTTTGCAGGCTACAACAACTTCTCTGGAGCCCTGAAATCATGCATATTCAGCCAAACATATGTAAATCTGTTTTAACCCAGCTGTGAAAGATCCCCTGAAGTAAGCTAATAAAGAGCAGCTGTATATGTTTAAGCTTATCCCAGGCATACTAGAAAGGTCCCAGAATGTGCACTGAGCTTTTTTTGCGTCATTAGAGGAAATGCTGCAGACTTTAAAGGAAATTTGTATTTTAAGATGCAAAGCAGCATAAAGTTTGTGTCTGCTGAGACAAGCTACAAAAGAATTAATTTTCCTTGACATTTGGATTTTATACATCTTGTTTTTAACTACTGTGAATGCCTGTTTTATGGTGTTTTCAAAGCGACCTGATATATTCCCCATCATGCAGAGGCATCTAAAATTATCATCACTCACTGGGAAAGGGTGAGAGGTGAAGGAAAGTACTGAAATCAGGAAAGTTCAGAATCATCAGCCACTGCATACCACCTGCCAGTGGGAGGAAGGTTGTCAAATGCTTTTTAGTGCAAGAGCTGGCCCTGAGCTTAGCCTCTAGGACAAACAAAAATTGGGCTGGCTTCAGGACTGTAATGACTTTCATTATATTATATATGCAGGAGGTTGTGTCAAACAAACCATCTCCCATACCTGCAAACTTAATAAACTGCTTCATTTACAGAGATACAGAGCTTATGCAATTTAAAAAGCTCTAAGAGCTTGCAATTCCAGTCTTTTTCAGGTCTGGCCTCCCCTTCACTCCACTGGGGGTGGAAATTGTCTGAGCATGAATTTTCTGGTTCAGGTGTGAATTCACAAGGCCCATGGTGTGAGTTTTGTATGGCCACTGTAGCGTGCACAGAAGTTGGATTGCAGGCTCATAATCAAACTAAAACCAGATAATTGAAATCCATTCTTAAAATATTGCTTCAAGAGTCACATGTTATATGTATCAACATGGACATGTTGATCTCCCCTTCTTTTGTAAGTTACAACTATCATTTTTATATAGACAGTCATGTTGGCAGTCGTTCATGGAAAGTGGAGAGAAATTGTATAATGATGAACCAGCTGAAAGGAGAAATTAAACCACTGCTAAAGATCAGATGATAAACCTGTCCCGGAAGGGTTGTTTTTGAAATAGGTCTGACAAGGGGCCAGAAAACCCTAACAGAGACCACTAGAGCTGATCAGATTGCTTAGGTAGTTTTTGAGGCTGTGTTGCAGGTTATTTCAGTCACATTATTGATTGGTTTTGTTTTCATAGTTCTGAAGCATGATTTCTTCTCATACTTCCAGTGGTCCCCAGGCTTCTTGTAACTGAAGGTTTTTTCTTTAACAAATTCATTCTCTTTCCAACTTCATGCACCCACCTTTTCTTTGCTGGACACTTCAGAGTACTAGCTCAGGCAATGGTTTTGAGAGCCCTAGGGTAGATTATGAGAGAAGATGGATTGCTTGTCTCAACACAGTCATGCAAAACTTACAGAGTTGCAGATCTTTACAAGTCAACTATAGAGCTTTACTGAGAGGGAATGCAGGGGAAATAATTTTCCAGCAGCTTTAACTATGAATGTTTGGGCTGGGTTTTTTTTAGCTGGTGACACCAGGAGTCCAGAAACATGGGTACTGAGTAGCATTGCACTGAGTCAGCACAATGTGTCCTGGCAGCTGGAACAAAGATGAAGAAAAAGCTTTCTTACTGTTTTCAAAGCAATTCCACTAAAGTGACAAACACCAATTCATTGAGATAATAAGGTGGTTGGTTTATACCAAATCTTTAAATTATTCCTTCAGAAAAACATGAGATAAGATCTCAGAAGTGCATAGACTTTGGTCATTCCTCTGATTTTCTGTCACTGAAATCTCAGAGTTCAGTCTAAATTTGTCTGGGGATTTTTTTCTTGTTTGGTTGATTTCTAGAGTTTTTTAAAAATTATTATTGCTAGTTTAAAAAGAGGGAAGAAAGCTTGTTAATACCTGCAGGGATTTTCCAGTCTGAAATAGTCTTTTAGCAGCATGAGACTACCTGTAAACACATTTCTAACACCTGGAGACACGTCTTGAAAACCTATTTAGTGGTATTTTTAAAAGAGATCCTGAAGCCATATAAACCTCCATTCATAATGAGCTTTTTTACCAGTGTTTCTTGCAAGCCTAAGGTGAGGGAGATGCACATCCTGCAGAGAAGCTTGAGCTGAAGAATGAAATTAACTGCTGGGTTTTCCCCTTAAATAACAATAGTAAAGAAATCATTGTGCCTTTCTGGAACAATGATGTGTGCAGTGGAAAGTCTCAAGTGATTTTGTAGCTGTTGGTGAGGGACGTGGCCTTATTCCCATTTAGCCAGAGAGGTGACATTTAACACAGCAATGACACACCTTAACTGCTCTTAATGTGTGGTCTGGAGATAAATATTACCTTGTTTCCTGGTCATTATTCCCTCATTTCCCTTCCAAAACATTCTTCTTCATTTCCCAGCCAGGTTTCATGTGTGTCACCATGTTGGATTATTACTTTACCAACTGTTGCAGGCAGCTTTGGAAAGGCAGACTGACAGCTCCCCGTGGATCTGATCACAGAGCACTCGTGGTGCATGTGGCATGTGGTCTTCTCATTGCCCAGGGCACACCTCTGCCAGCCATGGACCATTTCTGCAGCACACTGAAAAGTGCTGGTTTTCAGGACAGGTAGCTGTTATTCACACATGGGAGCTTGTAGTGGCAGGTTTGGCAGCATCCAAACCCTTGCATCACCAAAACCATCTGCTCATCAAGCTATTCAAACTGGGAAGTGGTTTGCTGTTTGTTTTCATTCATCAAGCAGCTTTGAGGGTTATAAGCTGAATTCCAGTTTGTACTCACTGCAAAGCATCCACCAGAACTTAGACTGAAAGGAAAGTGACTGTGGGGCTTTTCTTGATGTCTTGCCGTTCGTGTCACACAGGGATCACAGGTGAGACAAGGAATTTTAGGCTTCACCAGGAGATGTTTCTTTTAATGCTGTGTGTGCTAAAAGGGCACAGAGCTTTTGCTGGGCCTCTGGAGTCGAGGTCTTTCTGCAGATGCCTGCTAATTGCTGTTCTCCTGAGACAGACACCTTGCTTCAGATCTCTTTCCGTGGAGACCTTTCATCAGCACTTTTCAGCTGCAGCTTTTTAGCAGGTTGTAGTTCGCTTTCATTTACTTCTGAGAAGATAAGTCAAAGGCTTTGGAGAAGTCAAAGGCTATCATACTTACTCCTTCCCAACAAAAAGTAAGCCATTTATCCTGTTAAGCAAGGAATTTTTTCTGGTTTTATATAATTTGGAAAATTTGCTTGGGGTTTTTTTGGTTTTTTTGGGTTGTTTGTTTTTTTGGTGGTTTTTTTTTTGTTTGTTTTGGGTTTTTTTGTTGTTTGTTTGTTTGTTTGGTTTGATTTGGTTTTTTTCTTTCCTTTTTAATTACTTTAATCTTTGGGTGCTCGTAATTTTGACTGCTTTATTACTTGTTCTAGTGTCACCTCCATTTGAAAAATTGCACTGGCAGGTGCAATTTTTATGTTTTGTTGGGTCCTCCCTTTGGAAATGCTCAGAGGCATGTAATATACTTGTTCTTTTCCAGAGCTCTTTACACTTGCACTTCCTCCAGTGTTGTCCAAGAGACCATACAATGTCTAAAAATTGCTTTGGCTAGCTCCTTAAGCAGCTGGGGACAAATTCTCTAAGACAATTTTAAACTGTCTATTATCTAAGTAGGTATACCTCTTTTCATAGTCAACACTTACTCCCTAACTTTGTTACATTTCTGATTACAGATCAGAGTGGTGATTTTTGTTGAAAATAGCAGCAGGAAAAGGAGTAAACAGTTCAGTCTTGTCTTCCCTTATCTATCCTTTTTAATGAAGTTTTTTGTGTTGATATTCATTATTCTTATTCAGTCATGCTCATGCCATGTATTCCTTAGAATGATTAATTTAATCCCTTTGTGATTATTTCATTTTAATTACATTTCTGGCCTTGGAATTTCTTTCCTATTAGAACTAGAAGGAGCAGAGCATCTCCAGAATAGTTTCATCAGCATTTTCACACAATAATCTTTTCAGCACTCTGTACATCTTGCTTTTTAACTTGTTGGGGTTTTTTTGGTTTTTTTTTTTAAGTATATGCACTGTCCAAAAGCATGAATAGTTTTGTTAATTGATGAAAAGAAGGAGCCTCACTTTGCTGCTTATGATAATCTAGCATACAGAAGATCTATATCTTTGCATAAGCTCTGGTCTTTTCTGTATTCTTTTTACCCAGAGATATTCCACAAGCCTGCTTGTGGAATAAAATTTCATATCTCTTTGCACGTTCCTCAGCTACTTTAGCTAGATCAATGCTCGGCTCATGTCCTATACATGTCCCAGCTCATTTAGAATTGAGTCACTTTGAAGGTCTGGAAACATTTTTCTAAATGTCTTCTTAACCACCCAGCCAGCCCAAACTGTGTGCCTTACCTAGAAGCTCTGCTGGAAGAAGGAATTAATTATGCATAGCAGAATAACACAATACCATATCAGGTCTTCTCTCTCATTAGATGAGTAAGAAGAGGTGATTTTGCATGTTCCAGACTGTTACAGGGCAGGGTATACTGACTGGGAAAGTGAATGGCAATGTTAGGAGATGCAGACAAAAGGACATGGGATGAAATTACAGAAAGTTAATGGAGGCAGAAGGATCAGGTTGTCTGTGGGAGTCAGAATAGCCATGGAAAAGGGAAAATATCAGGTGACTAGACTGGCTCTTTTAGTAGCCAGGGAATAATAATAATAATAATAATAGGAATAATATTGCATCACATGTAGGAAGACCCTGGACTTGCAAGCCCAGCTGTGATTTATAAGGGAGAGAGCTTGACTTAAAAGGAAGAGTCCAGGTAGGTCAGTAAATGTCAGCATGTTTGGGACACAATATGTAAGATCTGGTCCTTGAAGATGCAAATAATTGATGTCATCTATTTCTTGGTTACATTTTCTGGTTTACTTTTATTTTTACCACCACACATCTGTGGAGTACAATATTAATAGAGATAATTCTGTCAAAACTGTCTCTTTCAAAATAATAGCTTATTGTTATCCAAATTGATAAGTCTCAATGCACTAGGGAAAACATTATTTTACAATACATCTTAAAAGTATTCAATATAGAGTAAAAATTTTATTATTAAATACGATATATATAATATGGGTATACTTAGACATATTTTGCTGGTTCTATGCAGCCAGCATAATGTCTTAAAAGTATTTCAGATAATAAATAGCTGTGAGATTTTTGAATTTCAGGTATTTTCTCAAAGCTAGGAGTCGAAATACTTTACTTGTCTTTCAAAAATGGAGATCCTACATTGTTCTGATTATTTTCTCTATTCATTTTAATTCCTTGAACAGTGCGTGCAAATGAAGAGTGCCATGTGGACTGTGTTGTTCTTAAAGAATTGCAGGATAAATAAAAGCACACAGAATGCAGTCCATAAGATGACATGAACAGGTTGCCTCAAACTTGGCATGGTTGGGATCACACACCTCCTTAATCATCTTGCCCATTTTATTTTATTTACATTTAAGCTAGTGGGATTTGCATGACTAATGACACATGGAAGTGATCCCTGTTAAAAAATAAACTGTATCATTAAAGTGAATTTGTTTCCAGAGAAGATCTGCCCACCTAGAGCAAAGCCACTTATGTTAAATATCCTTTACTGTAGGAAACATAATAAACTATGATCAGGAATTATGATCATAATTAATTATTAGATCAGGAAGGTCTGATTTCAGAAGGAAATAGCTGGAATCAGGGTGTTTTAAGACAGTCATAAATTTCTGCATATAAAACACCTGCAGTGTGCACAACATCATTTCAGCTACCCTTTACATGAACACAAAGGGTCATGCAGTGTGGACTGCATAATAATTTTGTAATGTGAGTGCTAATGTTTTGATATCTACTGGTACCCTAAAGCTGAAGATTTTACACTGCTTTCTTATACAGTGATGCAGGTTTGTGCTTAAGCCTATCACCCAGAGAGTAGGACTTAGCCTAAATCAGAAGAGTGAGAGTGCAGAGCTCGAGGTTTCCCTCTGCCAGTACTAAGTTTCAGGCATGGACATGAGTTTTAAGGTATTCTTCTTGCATTTATCACCACATACTTGAGAGAGGTAACAGCACTTTCTCCTCCACTCCCAACCATGAGGAAGTTTGAGATAGCAATGAGGTTTCCTCTAACCTGAAGAAACCAAGTATTTTAAGCCTCTCCTGATCACTGATGCCCTGTAGTCTTTTCACCTTTTTTTTTTTTTTTTTGTTCTCCTCTAGATATATTCCAGTATTTTTATATGGTTGGCCCTTTTTTCCACCAGGGCACATGGCTCAGTAATATTGAGCTTACCATCAACCAAAAATGCCATTTCCCTTCCCACAGGGCTGCCCTCCAGCCTCTTGTTCCCAGTCTATGCATAAAAGAATGTTAGAATGATAGCATCGCAGAACAATTTAGGTTGGAAAAGACCACTGAGATCACCAAGTTCAACCTTTAACCTAACACCACCATGAGCTTTCTAAAGCATGTCCTCAGGTGGGACATTAACATGCTTTTTGAATACTTTCAGGGATGATAATTCTACCACTTCCACAGACACCTTGTTTCAATGACAGACCATCCTTCCAGTGAAGAATATTAAGTTAGTAAGATACGGCTTTCCTGTCATGAACCCATGCTGGCTTTGACTGTAGGTACTTACACCATTAGGTAGGCACTGCAGGGATTTTGAGTTTTTTCCACGCAAAACATATTGGATAAGTTCTCAAAGGGACATGCTTGAGAAGTTTGTTCTCAGAAATCCATTTAATTAGACCTTTTAAGGTGAAGCTTTTCTTCATCACCATTCTTCCCATCCATATAAGACTCTTTATCTGATTCTCTGGTTAATCACTGCAAACAGTTTTACAAGTGTAAATAAATTTGGCCACAAAATGCTGCAGTGTAGCATGTAAATGTCAGCAGTTGAAGGATCACAGGAGACCAATACCTTTGCAGTGAAATATAGTTCCTGCTGACTGTGCTGTAACCACTGGACTGTGCTTCTACATACAGCAATTTTGTACGTGGATTTAAATTACAGAACTTGCTTTTATTGTTGCTTATTGAGTGCTGATGACAAAGAGTAGAAGAATCTGGCTCTGAAGAAGCTTATGGCTTTAAAAAGGGGTTCTCTTAGAAACACTTAATCTGAAGATTGTTTCTAATTATGAATTGTTTTCTGAGTTTTACCTTCTTGCCCTTACATTTGACTATTAGGACATTTATATGAATGCTGGATCTTATTTTCTTAAGTGATCATCTGCTCTTGCTATTTATTCTCCCTGTGAAATTATAATCCTTTGTCTTGTCACAACACAATAATTTCTGTGGTATCCAGCTGTGATATCACGTGCAGGTGCTTATGATTTTAAATACAAAGTTCTTCTCTTGTATGCAAATATCCCTTGTCCACCTAAATGCTGTGATTAACTTGGGACAGAAAAATGGGAACAATACTATATCTAGCCAGAATACTTATCAAAGGTTTATATGAGATAGAGGCAACCTTTTAATAATCTTTAAACATAGTTTGCTGAGGAACATTTTGGTTCTAATTCTGGATTGTAATTACCTTCTGTGCCAAAACCATGCAAATACCTTATTTTAAAAGTTGATTAACAACATTAAAATTTTGTATTTTCATAAAGTCTCACGAGAGCCTTGGAGTTGCATTTTTTGCCTTGCTGTCTCTCCTGTAATAAGAATACTATTGTATTTCCTTTGAGTGTGTGGAGCTTTTAATCCCATGGCACTCGGGCCCTCTCTGGAAGAAGAGGTGGGAGAGATGTTCCTTTCAAAGTTCCTTGTCAAACTGTGGCTGCTCTTTGTAAACAGTAAGAACAAAACCAGAAATGAGAAAAGAAAAAAAACTTACAGGCTTTTTGCTTATGTTTCATTAGTGCTGCTGGCTCAGTGCCCATATCAGGACAACAACTTTCTTTGGAAATCCAGGGTATTTGTTAATGCTGCATTAGGAACTTCAGATGGGGTATGCGTGCTCTGCCAAAGGTGCCTCCCCAGACAGGGGGTGCTTGGATGGCCAAGTAGGATTTGGCAGTGACCTCTGATCCCAGGAGAGGACCTAGGCCAGGTCTTTCAGAACAGCAAGCATAGGCTTCAGCACAGAGGTCAACCTATTCATGGGTTCAGAAAAGAGAGAGCATTAAAAATTAAAATAGCAAGGACAGACATCTAGCAGGTTCAATAAATTTCAACACTGTGTTCTATCTTTCACAGTTACTCAAGCATCCTTCTGAAGCTCAGGCATGTGACACTGACTTATAAAACACATGACCAAGACAACAGAATGAAAAGCAGAGAAAGAAGCCTTAAACAATGTGGGATAGCTTCTCTGGTATTCACCAAGATTCTGTCTCCTCTCCTTTTAAATTTTTTGAATGTGAATGACTTACCCTCCTAGAAATAAGATGGTATTAGCCTAGGAGAGATCAGAAAGAGGAACATGAGGAATGAGCAGTATGTCAGAGGAGCAGCACTAATAGATCTGCTGAAGTCAGTGTGAATTGCCCAGGGCCAGAATTTCAAAACAGTTGTACTTGTCCTGCAAGTAAATTCTCTTTCTCCTCCTGAGCTTTGTAGTCTTCAGCTCCAGATCTGAAAGCTGTGCTGAAAGCTGAAGGCTGCACATGGATGATGTAGCTGGCAGGTAGCGTATGTCTCCAAATTGGAGCAAACTCATAAACAAAATCACCCTGCAAAACACAAAGCAACTTCCCAGTGCCTTTGAATAAAGTAGCTAATGATAAGTATCCTCCTTCACCTCCCCGCTCCTCCTTTGTCCTTAGTTTGTTTAACCTCTCTGTGCTGTCTATTGCAGGAGTGATTCGTGAGAGTTACCTGAAAGGTCACGATCAGCTGGTGCCAGTCACCCTGTTGGCCATTGCTGTTATTCTTGCTTTTGTCATGGGGGCCGTGTTTTCGGGAATCATCGTGTACTGCATCTGCGACCACCGCCGCAGAGACATGGCTGCTGTGCAGAGGAAGGAGAAGGAGCTGGCCCACTCCCGCCGCGGCTCCATGAGCAGCGTTTCCAAGCTCAGCGGCCTCTTCGGGGACGCTCAGTCCAAGGAGCCAAAGCCTGAAGCTATCCTCACGCCTCTGATGCACAACGGCAAGCTGGCTACCCCAGGCAGCACTGCCAAGATGCTAATCAAAGCTGACCAGCACCATCTGGACCTGGCTGCCCTGCCAACCCCTGAGTCCACCCCAACCCTGCAACAGAAGAGGAAGCCCAGCCGAGGCAGTAGGGAATGGGAGAGAAACCAGAACCTCATCAATGCCTGCACAAAAGATATCCCCTCGATGGCCTCACCAGTGATCCCGACCGACCTGCCGCTCAGGGCTTCTCCCAGCCACATCCCCAGCGTTGTGGTCCTGCCCATCGCCCAGCAAGGCTACCAGCACGAGTACGTCGACCAGCCAAAAATGAGCGACGGGGCTCAGATGTCTGTGGAGGACCAGAATGCCACCCTTGAGTACAAAACTATCAAGGAGCACCTCAGCAGCAAAAGCCCCAGCCACGGGGTTAACCTGGTGGAAAATCTCGACGGCATGCCGCCGAAAGTGCCGCAGCGGGAGGCGTCCCTGGGGCCGCCGGGCGCCGCGCTGCCGCAGGGCGGGCTGAGCAAGCGGCTGGAGATGCACTCCTCTGCTTACAGCGTGGACTACAAGAGAAGCTACCCCACAAACTCACTCACCAGGAGTCACCAGGCATCAACCCTCAAAAGAAACAACACTAACTCCTCCAACTCGTCCCACCTGTCCCGCAACCAGAGCTTCGGCCGGGGCGACAACCCGCCGCCGGCCCCGCAGCGGGTGGACTCCATACAGGTCCACGCTGCCCAGGCACAGGCTGTGACTGTGTCCCGGCAGCCGAGTCTCACTGCCTACAACTCCCTCACCAGGTCGGGCTTGAAGCGCACGCCCTCGCTAAAGCCGGACGTGCCTCCCAAACCTTCCTTCGCTCCGCTTTCCACGTCCATGAAGCCCAACGATGCGTGTACATAATCGGAGGGCGGGGGGAGCAGAGGAGGATGGCAATTAGGCAGAAGTTGCCCTTGAAAGCCAGTGTTCTGCAGCTGTTATCACTCGCTCCTCTGAGAAGATGATTGTTGCAAGCTGAAGACGTGTTGGATTTCTGCTCTCTGGGAAAAGTGGAATATTTTTTTAAACCCGAGCCATATGACCCATGGTTGAAGGTTTGCAATTGCAGGATTCACCCCTGCAACCTGCCAGTTCTTTGCTCAAAAGACTAACCCTCCATCAAAAACATTGAGCCAAAAGCACACAGGTGGAAATGACTGTGACATTTCACCCCCTGCCCCTAACTGCACAGTGCATTCCTGAACTGGGAAAGAGTGCTCTGAAAAGCAAAACAAATGTAAAAAACACACAAACGTTTAAAAAACAAACAAAAAAAAAAAAAAAAAAAAGGAAAAAGGAAAAAAAAAATCATAAAAAAGAGGAAGAAAAAAAAAAGAAAAAAAATTCAATTGACAAAGCTAACTCTGACTTAACAATGGCAGAAGTTTACCACTAGCAGGTACTGTGAAATTATGCCCTTCAGTGTTACAGCCATTTGGTCATAGCAGTTGAATGCCGGCTTGGGCAGACTATGTCATAGATTTCTGCTACCCTTCTCTTTTAATGAATAACATGTGACTGTTAACACAAGTAACTTCTCTTATTTATTGTTCAACTTTTGTTTTTTCCTAAGGAACTGACCTGCATTATCATCCCGTGAGCAGCTTTTCAGAGAAGTACCTTGAAAGTTGTACCTATTTAACATAAAACCCATTAACTGGAGTAATTAGAACTCTTTTATTTTTCCAAGAAATTCACTGAGTTAGATAAGTTGGAGCTGGATTTCTGAACTTTGTGCCTGGACTGCCTGGTTAGCTGAAAAAAAAAGGGGATATCTATTTAAGTCTCTCAGCTAATTAGCTGGCTGGGCCTCTGACCTAAGACAGCAACAAATACCACAAGTTCATAACTTCTGAAGCAGCTGCAAGAGAAACTTAAAAGCTGCACATCTGTGCACCATTGCTATCAACATGGCTTTGTCAGTAGCTAATACTTTCTGTGAAGGCACCAGCTTGTGATGTGCCATCTCATTTCACCTTGCATGTGAGACGGCAAACAAAATCCTCAAACAGTGTGAACTAGCTAATATGCCGGCTGTTACCATGCATAAATTATGGTCTTATCACACGGGTTTTTCGTGGGAATATATCTGTGAATAGCCTGTTTTCTTCCACATGTAAATTTGTGCCTTACACCCTCAGTTGTGTATATTTGTGAGCTGTAGTATGTAAAAACCTTTTTCTTTTTCCCCTTTGAGTAATGCAAATATTTATTGATCCTTCCTCCTCCAAGCCCCTTCAAAAACTGGAGTAAAGACATTGAATGAAGAATGTGGTGGTTATTTTCATAACCCCACATCCCTAAAGAAATTTGGCTAGCACCATACCCTCCAAATTCGACGTTCTAAGCTGTGCCAAGTCCTCTCTCAAAACCACCCACAGGTGGTGATGCTCCCAAGGCACCATGCTGGGGGTTCTGCCTTCCCCCACCTCCCCCTTTACAGCATGTCAACGTGGAGATCGTTCTCAGTGGCAGCAGGAAAATGACTAACACCTTTGTCCATGGAGCTGGAACATCCCCTGGCTGGGGACAGCCCTGGGGAGAGGGGCCAAGCCCTGCAGAGAGCCCGGCCGCACATCCTGCAGCATGCAGGGCACATGGAGCTAGGACAGGCAGGCAGGCTCCTGCTGTAGCTACCTGCTGCTCCAGAAGGATGCTGCATATACTTCTTTGGGGAAAAACGTGGGTTGTTGTTGTTTTTTTTTTGGTTTTTCTTTTCCTTTGTTTCTTTTGTGTGACTGTGCATGTAGCTAGCGTGGGAGTGTGCGTGCGCACAGTGTGTGCGTGTGTGTGCGCGCGCAGGTGTGTAAGTTCCTTTCCAGTCTTTCAGTTTATGCAAAAATCGTAGCTGTGTTTTTAATCTGTTACAATAACTGTGTCAACATACTGTAGAAAAATGATGGGGATCGCTTCTAAGCTTTTTATATATATATATATATATATATCTACTGAACAGTATGTTTGAGTAAGGTGGTTGTTTCTGTTTCAATTTGTTTTTTAAAATTTTATACTTCCATTTGTTTTTCAGGGTTTTGGTTTTGTTTCCGATTTGAATGATTGAAAAGACAGATTTTAAGTCCACTAGCTTATAGATGGTATATACAAGGTCTGGATGGTCTACACCAAAGTGTGTAACAAGGGTGCTTGCATGTTCTTTCATTTCATCATGGCTTCTTTTATGAAACAGTTTTGTTCACCCCTAGTGAACTATGCAGACTGGAGTAGATAGATCTGTATCCAAAGCAATGTTGTTGTTTTAATAAAAACAAACTGAAAACCCTTTGAAAACAGTAGGTAGCAAAGTAATTTTTTTAAAAGAACCAACTCAACACCTTTTTACCAAGCTCCAACCACTGAAGCAGGGTTCCCTTGATATTATCCCTCAAAACGTTCTCCCAAAACATAGAGATGGATAATCATGGCAACAGCTTGTGCAGCGATCTGCCTTCACAATGTACACCACAGTTACTGGGTTGACCTTGAAATGTTCATTTTGTATTTGGTGGGTCTTCTGTTTTCATCCTTTCCCAGCCCCAGTTCCCTTCCACCCTCTGTTTCGAGGGGTTCATGAACCTATGTGTGCCTTTGCTTTCCACCCTTGCTATACACTGGTAGATGCAACAAATTCAGACTCTCATTTGTTGTAAAGTTGTAAAGTATTGTGATGTCACCAGTTTCCCTTCATTTCCACATCCCCCTAACATACAATTCACAACTTATTGTTGGTTGTAAAAGAAAAAAAGAGGCAGGAAAGGAAAAGAAAAAGGAGAAGAAATGGGAAATAAAAGCTCTTGATTACATATGGTAATAAAACCAGACTGTTCTACCTTGTTTCTTGTTTCCTGGTTGTCTTGTTTCTAGACAATTTATCTTTTTCCTTTAAAAAATACAAATAAATTCAATGCTGGTCAGGTTACAGGGAGGAAGAAATTTGTTGCTTTTTGCCTCTTACAGAAGATGGACTTTAGTGTAAGGTGCTGGTAATTAATTAAAAATTAAATCACACATTTGCTCTCCCTCTATTAATATTTTGCATTTTGCTTTTATAAGCTTGTTCATCATCAAATATTTATGATAGACTTAGTAGTTTAAAAGAGCAAGGCTGGGATTTAAGAGCATGAGGTTCACCAAAATAGATCACCATACAGATATGACTTCATCTCCAGATTTTACATACTAATAACACAGTGCCCTGTGTTTTCTTTTAGCAGGCACAAATTTGTTGTGCTTCACAGGCCTGATTTAGAGGGTGTTGTCTGACACACAGAAAATAGTTGTGAACAGGTAATAACAAAAGAGTGTAAAAGTAATCACTTCCTAGTCCTGAGAGTCATTAAAACATGCCTGAGTTTTATACCTTGATTTTGTGTAAATGGGATCTCTTATGCATAGCCATTAACTATGGTACAAATAAACACTGGTTATGTCCATTTCTTTGTGAGAAGAGTAGGCATTGTGGAATGTGACCCTATAGATACAAGGGATCTTATCCAGTAGTTTACCCTTGCTCAGATCATATTTGGGCTTCTCTGCCCTGCCAGTACACTCTGTTCAGGACCTATTGCCTTTGTGGTATGTGCCACATGTGTGACACACAAATGCAGAGCATTGCAGACATTGTTTGTCAGTGCCTTGCCCACACACTTGCCTGGTGTTTTCTCAGTGCAGGGGCCCTAGGCTGGGCACACTGGCGTGCAGATGTGTGGTGTGCACACAGGGAGGGTGTCTGCCAGGACTGGGACATGTCCCAAGCAGTGCTGAGGGACTCTGCAGCCTGGGGACTGAGAGCACTGCACAGTGACACTGCTACACTCTGCTGCTTTTGACCTGCACGCTCCCAGAGCTGCAGCAAACGGGAAAGCAAACGCTCTCCAGGTGCTTAGGGACCTGTGTTGTTTACAATCCTGCTGCCAATCCTTTGTGAAATTCCTTTGTCTGTAGTTGTTTGAAATGCTTTGTATAAGCAGCACCTACAGAGCTATTCAAAGATTAATATACTTCTATTTTAAAATTAATATAAATGTTCCTCCATAAGCAATGACAAGGCTGGAGGGGAGGGCCTCAGAAGTGGTGCTAGATGTCTCATTTTGCACAGCTCCTCCATGTCTTGCCAGTGAAAGGGAAGTCCATTTAAAACATAGGCTTGAAGGAGGGAGGGCAAAAAAAGTGCCCTGATGCACGAGCTGTTTGGGGTGTGTGGCTGCTCTGCTCATGCATCCAAAACCTGCTGCCAAAGGGAAGGTTTGTACTTAGCCCTTTAAAGCACTATTCCCTTGCAACACTTCCCCAAAGGTGCACCTCAGGATGGCATGTACAGGTCCTCTGGCAGAGCCCTGCCTTGCCTCCTGCTGGGCAGGAAGGGTCAGGAGAGGAGCTGAAGGGAGCACATTGCCCTGGGGGATCTTGGCCAGCCAAGCAGAGCAGCCCCCACAGCATTCCCTGCCAAGGAATGGTGTCTCCACTGAGAACACACAGCTGCCCAGCCAGAAGAGGCAGTGCCACAGTGGTGGCTTTTGACAGGGGAGGAGAACACTGAGCTACTCAGTGTCTGTTTGAATCATGGGACCTGTCCCCTACAGGGGCTGCTGGTGCCACACAGCAGAAGCTGCCTGGGGCGAGCAGGACAAACAGGAAAGCCAAGAGAAAGCAAGAATGCTTGGAGCACCTCACTCAAGTGAGTGTCATCTTATTCATTGTGTTAATGGTACTCACGTTGACCTCATTTAGCGTGTCACTGAGGATGCATGGAAGTTCCCTTCCAGTCAGCATTAATTTGCATACATATTTTAGCACAAAATGGAACCCAGCTGAACAACTCAAAACAATAGGTCTCTGTAAATAAATCCTGGTCCCCTGCCTAGTTCTTCCCCTCTCCCTCCAAGACATACATTTCAAACTACATGAGAGTGTTGTTTCAAAGATAGCTGCAAGTCCTGCCCTACTGCAGCTTCTACATCAGGGAATATTTTGCACCTGAAAGCTCCCCATGTGAAAAAAGATGAGGCAATTGGGTCAAGTATGTACAGCTCAGTGCACTTTGCTGCCAGCAGGATGGCCATACACAAAGCTGGTTTGCACGGAAAGGGTTGCCAGAATAAAGTGCCATAACAGTAATGCTTCAGCACCAACAGTAACACATGGTCCAGATGATGGCCAGACTAATGTCAGGGATGCAATTCTGATAATTCTTCTGCCACAGAATCAGCAGGATGTTCTCTTCCTGGATTAGGCATGGATTTTTGCTCCTGAAGCTTGTTTATTAAGCTTGTTTATTAAGCTTGTTTAAAAAGCTTGTTTAAAGCGTTGTGGAGGACCTCAAGTGGTAATCTTATCCACCCCACTGCACTGAGGCAGGATAAAGCAAACCTAACCCATTCTTGATGACTGATTGTCTTGCCCTTTCCTTGTAAATGTATTTTACTCTGAGCAGTGGAAGTCACCCAAGGGATCGACACCAAGCATTTCAGAGTGTCTAAAGAATATAATAAGCAAAGAAAGTGAGTTGGACTGGCTTAGTTAAGGCCAGTTTTCTATTTATCCAATTAAAGTTAATTTCCCAGAAGTATGGCACCTGCTCCAATGAACAAGTGTTAAAGAGACACATTGTGTGTGTAAAATTCATATGCTTCCTGCTGATGCATGTATCTGCTAATGAGTCTCTAAGTAGCCTTTTTATTACTTCTTTCCCTTTTAAAAAGTGGAGATACTTTTCAAAATAAGTACTAAGTCCATCTTCACATGCCTTGTGCAGAACAATGATGTGTTAGACATCTTTGTATGAATAGAAACAGGTAAATAGTCATATATCCCCTGACTGTAATTTAAACAGTGTAAGTCAGTAGGGAAGGGCTATAATTGGAGTCAGAGTAAGTGAGGCAAAAATTGCTAGGTGGCAGTACCATCTGCATCTTGTTTTAATTAGCCAAGTTTATTGTCAGAATATAAAACTTTCTGCTATTCAAGTCCCTGGCTTATTTCAGCCATCAGTCCAAAGTGATTGCCACATGTCTGGGTAAGCACAATTACTGATCAGCAGAGGAGAATTACCCACCCCACTGATCAGGCTGGCAGTAACCGTGTCCAGGGGTAGGGACAAAAATATGACTAACCAAGATCATTGTCACATCTGCTTAGTGTTTCATGACAAACTCTATTAAGGCTAACAGAACCACTGTTAATTCAATTAGATCAGTGTTTTCCTTTGCTGGCCATGATGCATTTGGAAGACCAGCAACTGTATGCAGAGCGTGGCAGGCAGTCCGCTGCAAGGAGTAATAGCATCATAAATAATATATTAAGACGAAGACAAATCTAGCATGCTGCAGTCAGAGCACATCAGGCTTATAGATGAATCCTGCAATATCACAAGGAGGTGGGGGAGGAAAAAAAGCAGCTATGACAGGAAATTATTGCAACTGTAAATGACAGGGACTACAGGAGGGAGCAAAACTCATTAGGTCAGCTCTTTAAGCAAAGTGCTGGGGAAGCACAGGACAGCCTGCTGGCAGCCATGGAGGTCCTGTGAGCCCTCACATTTATCCTCCTTAAAAATGAAATAGCAGATGTCGAGTGCTGGATTTAAAGGAAGATGATAAATAACAGAAGATAGCTGGCAAAGACCTCAGTGGAAACCTGCCTCCTTCAAGCCCTGCCTTAGCACTGAGGGCTTTCAGCCTCTCTGCAGAGCCAGAATGGGATGGTTGCACCTTCCAGAGCGAGCAGGACTGGGATGGTTGCACCCTCCAGGTGAGCAGGACTGGGATGGTTGCACCCTCCAGGTGAGCAGGCTGCCCCTGCTGCACAGCAAACCCCATCATCAGCTGGGACACTGCCCTGTTTGGGGAAGGCCCTTGGCCAGGCTCAGGGGCTCAGGGATGCAGGTGAGCCCTTTGTCCTGCCTTCTGGGCCAGCGAGTGGCTCACATCAGCACACGGGCACGGCCACGCAGCAGCACTGGGGAAATCCTGTCCAAGCCTCTGCATTGCTCAAAAGGAAAGAAACCAAAACTCTTCTGCTTTGGTGAACGTGCCAGTAAAAAGGTGCTGATAAAAACCTCCTAAAGCAATTTCTGCCTTTTGGGAGGTTTTCCTTAAATTTTTGGGGTTTTTTTAAAATGTATCTATACAGCCTTGCTGCTAGAGAAAAGCAGTCCATGTCAGGAAAAGAAAAAAAGGAAAAAAGAAAGAAAAAGACAACTAGAATATTTTGTTTCCCTGACTTCTGGAAATTATTACATAATCTTATCAATTCTCAACAAATATAATCTAAAGCATTCAGACTGCTGATAGAAATATTGCCTCTGATGGTGCAGCAAATTGCAGATTCAAGCTTTTATTAAATGCTGCATAAATTTTCTGTGAAGCAACCTTTTACGAGATACGGTGGTTCAAACAATTTTACAAAGAGCAGGAGACAAAGAGTTCCTTTTTACACTAAAATGGTTTCCTAGGAAACACTGCAAAATGTAACATGATATCTCTTTGTGGAAGTTCAAGGACTTGTGTGCGCTAGTGTGTATTTTTCCTGACCCTCTTTTTTTTTTTTCCTTCTTTTCTTGCTGTGGTGTATGGTATTGCTGGCCAATTTTACCTTTTGATGGTAGCACAAGAACAGAATAGGCCTGTACCACAGCAACCCACAATCTGAAGGACATTTTCCTCTTTGATAATCAAATCTCTTCTCTAAACAGAAAAGAAAAATGTTGATAGAAACCAAGTCTTTTCATCTGGAGCACTGTGTTTCACAATAAGGAAAAAACAAAGTCTGAAAATGCCCAGAGCCAGATTTCAGATAGTTTCAGATAGTTCTCATGGCTGACCCAGTGTATTTTCTCATCTGTGTGGAGCCTAAAGTACACAACATAAACTTATGGGATTAAAGCAGACATCAACAGCCTGCAAAGCTTTCCAAAGCTATTCAGAGATCTGGACATGTGTCTGATCTTCCTTAATTAAAGGCTAATTAATCCACCCATCTGAGACAAGCACTTTGGTCTTCCCTATGTGCAAGGAGTGTGTCCCCAGAAATGCAAAGTTCCTGACTGAGACAACAAAGCTGTTTATCCATACAAGAGGTAACTGGATTTACCTGGCTGTTACCCTCTCAGCTGCAGCCTGGGCACTCAGATCCATGCAAGTTTGACCACAACTATGTCCAGTTTCAAAACCATGCTGGCTCAAGTGCAGACACATACAAGGCAGCAGAGGCAGACATGCAGGGCCAGAGCTCCAGCATGGCTCAAAGCAAGAACACCCCATTTCTTGCAAGATATTTTACAAGCAGCTGCTTTGCAACAGACTATCACTAAATAAAATTTTTGAGCAGGGCTGGGGATATGATTTAGGTCCTAGGACTCCTTTTGCCTAGTTTGGAGAAAGGACAAGCACATGTTTCAGAAATAGTTGCACTGATTTCAAGCAGAGTGTCATTCATAGGTGCCAGGGGCAGCATGGCTGTCCCTGTCAGTCAGCCAGCAAACCTCCCTGAATTAACGAGACTTCCTCTTTGGAAAGCACACACCCAGTGCACTGATCCTTACTGCTGCCTCCACACTCCAGTTGCTCAGTTTTTTACCTTGTTGCAGAGGATGGTCCTTTGTTCCTCAAGTAGAGTCTGGGACAGTGGCATGCTGGAGTGTGCATGGTGATGTATTTGTCTCTGGTCCTGGGAAAGTTCCCTGGAGAATTTCTGTCCTGCAGATAACTAACAAATGTGGGAAAACTTACAGAACAGAGTCCAGAGAGTTTAGTTCATGTTTATAAGCACAGGATAATCCAAGTAGCAGGACAGCTAAGAGGTGGCATTTACTGTTTGTGCAGAAATATGAACTTCGGTGAGCTACTGAATTCATCAGGTAGTGGAGAGAGCAGTGTTTGGATCCAGATGTGCACTCTGGAAGAGTTGGAGTGCATTACTGCTGGCAACACAGATGCTGACCCAGGGAAACACTTGACTTGAAACACAATTTCACCCAATGAGCTGCCTGTTTTAAAACTGGGACAGAATGAGAGATTTTCTGGGCAGGTCCACAAGGCCCTTCCTGAAGAAACCACATTGCCAACCACATCAAGAATGGTGCTGAGCTTATTCCAAACTAACCCAGACCAGACAGCCTTTGGTACTCCAGAGGAACAACTGCCCTCCAAGCCAGTAAATCTGACAGAGCTGAGCAGGCACAAGGCCGTGCCATGCCTATGAAGGTGAATTGCAGACTCAGGACCTGCTTCCACTCTCCTTGTTCATGTCCCACTAACTGTGTGGATGTATTGTTTGCTCCTTGTGGCACAGAAGCATGCTGGAAACATCAAGGACAAAGGAATAGGGCTTGGCTGATGCAGCCTGGAACACTGTATTGTTCATCCTCTGCTGCACTGGCTCTCTTGTGCTAATAGGATTAAAAAGCATTTAACTGAGATCTCATGTTTAAGATCAGCAGATAATTAAGCCCACATTGATGCACTGCAGTTATATAAACACTTTTGGAATAGAAATGCATCCCACTTACTTACTGTCCTAAACACTTTACTCAGAGTGCTCAGTTACTAAAGATTTAAATAATTCACATCTACATTTGAGTAGCTCTCCTTTAGTGTAGCTTGTGTGTTTAAATACCTCCTAACCTGTACACCTGTATTTAGAGTTTAAAACCCTATGCAGACAAACACACTTATTGATGTATCAAATATTAGTTGTATCAAATATTAGTCAGTGAAGGGAAATCTGACTTTCAGGAAGGGGCTTTCTGAAATGGAGGGGTCTTAAGGTGAACAGGTTGCAGTTTTGGTTCTATCCCCATTGTAACCAGCTCAACATAGAGACTGTTTAGATACTCTCACCCATAATTACGGCTGATACTAGATCTCACTTGACGCACAGAATACAAAATGCATTAGGCAGACTGACAGAAAAGTAAATTGTCTCCAGAGTATTTGCTTTTAAATGCACATGCCATTTTGTATAACAAATGCAACTCAATAGTAGTTTTTTGTCCACCTTAATTTTTTAATGAAAGTACAAAAAACAAGTATACCTGAAGATTGAACTACTAGCTCTAATGTTGGAAAGGACTTTACTTAGAATTGGTCTATAACCAATAATACCTAATTTTTCATCTTCGGATTCTGTCATCCAAGAGAAGGGACAGACTCTCCTCTGACCTAGATAGAGATGTATATGACCTTTCCCCACTGCTTTAATGGCGGAAATTAAAAGCTGCCCTATTAGCTCAGATCAAGGCAGTTCTTTAGATGGATTTGGCACATCTGTGTGACTCCCACCACACGAGAAGGGGAGCACCTGAGAGTCCTTGCCATTCCTGTGGCTGGCACTGTGGGAAGGGGTACTGTTTCTGGCAAGGATGCTCCCAGGCATCTGTGGTGGCTGCACAAATGTGGTCTTTGCTCCCTTCCAGCCCAGAAGTCTGCCTGCATCCACAGATCCCTCAACCTGATTTGGAGAACACGAGGAACCTTCATGTATTTCTACAAGGGTTTGATTCAGGCTGTTCCTTTTTAAAACTTTTTTTCTCTCTCCTTTCCCTCTTATCTTGTTACCTGCCCTACTGGGGCTACTTTGATGCAGGAGAATAGGCTGGATGACACATTTTGTGAGCAGGCAAAGTGAGGACTGAGGCCGTTTTGTCCCAGGCTACCTGCAAACCAGCAGCAAGGGCAAGGGCAGCCACAAGGTCCCAGGTCACTGTCACAGACATTCTCCTCTGAATTGCCCAGCACAACTGGCAGCCTTGAGGAAAGGCACAACTCCAAAAGCCTGGAGAGTCTGGTAGCAGAAATAGAGAATCAAAGGAAAGGGGGTTGAATGGAAAAGAATTCTCTTTTGTGAAGAAATGGATATTCCTGTTTCAAACAAAAAGAACCAGGAACAAAACTGAACCTTGCCATAGCATGAAAGAAGAATAAAAAGAGGAGCTGCTGCTGTGAGAGAAGGAAGAAAAGCAGACTGCTGCCTCAGGGGGTGAGGGCCATGGGTCATCTGTTTCTGGGAGGGGTTCACAGAGTTCCCCAAAGCCTTCTCTTGTGAGGTGTGTTTCCATCTGCTGGGCACAGGCACCACCACTTAACACCAGCCCCACTTACCCCACACTCCTGCCCTGCCCTTGGCACTGCCTGGATGCTCACAGGACATCCTGCTGCCAAGGCACAGGCAGGCAAATGGGATGCTCCAGAATCAAGCGACTTCTGCTATCAAAAACCCTCCTGTGGCAAATTGATCATAAAACTTAAACTTTACTAGTTGATTGTACATATAAATACATGCAAAAATAGAAATATAAGCATTCATGTGGTTTACAAATATGATAGATAAGATACGTTAAAGTTATATTAAATATATTTTATGTCTATTAAAAAGAATATTCTTGAGATTATGTGCCAAATTAACTGCTAATATTCAGTTCTTGGTACTTGTAACTTGTTCAAAGCAGTGGGGGCTTGCAAAGGTGCTCTAGTGCACTGCATCCTGGCTGTGGTGGATGCAAGGAGGGAACTCCCTAGCCAAGAAGAAGCAGTGCTGCTTCTGGGTAAGCACAGCAAGATGCCCAGTAGTGTCAGAGACCTCCCCTGTCCCTCAGCAATGAAATGTGAAGGCCACAGTCATGGGAGGAAGCAAAGTCAGGGGTTGGAGGACTTGGCTTTTCAATGACTATGGTAGGAATAGGTGATGTTAGAAAATCTGCTACCTTCCCACAAAAAAAAAAAACAAAACAAAAAAAAAACCAAAAAACTTATGAGATTAAATTTAAATAATTTAAAAGAGAAGGTGTGGTTTCACTCAGGTGGCTAATTAAAGGTTACCTCACTTAAAGGAAAAATAATAGTGTAATATTTAGAGCAATAAAAATGATGACTGATTTGTTTCCAAATTGTGCCAAAGACAAACAATCCACAGAGCCAGAAAAGTTTTTCCCTCTAGTCCTCCAGGGAATGAGGACTGCAGGCAACCAGCTGCCTCTTGCCCAGGGGGCTGATGCTGGCCAGAAGCAATTAAACACTCGATTGTAATTGGGCCTCAGTGAAGATACATCTCTAGTCATTCATCAGCTGTACTGTGACTGTCAAAGCAGCTCGGTGTTCTTCACTTAGCCTTCCTCTCCTTTATTTGTTTTTGTATGTGTTTATTTTTATTTTAAGTGGAAGCTGGTGCCAGGGCTAGTACCTACAGCTTTTTCAGCTGCTGTCCCTTTCCCAGGTCTGTTCTGTGCTCCTGGCTAGGGAGAGGAGGGAAGGTCCAGCAGAATGGGACCCTGAAGTGGACAGCACGACTGGCATGATGCACATGGCAATGCCTTTGTTTTCCTGCTCTCTTTTCCTGTCATGTGAGCTGCTCTGCAAGGGAGGAGGGTGTTTGCCATCCCTGACCAGCAGCTCTGCCAAGGAGGCCTGGAAGGTCTTCAATCCCAGCAACTTGGAGTTGAACCACATCCTTTTCCTCCTTCCTCTTGTCTCAGGATGTTTTCAGCCCCTTCTGTGACCGTGGCTGTGCCAGAGAGGAAGCACTGGAGAGCTGAAATATCCTCAAACGTAGGTTAGCTAAACTCTTCTGAGCAGCAGCATGGACTGCCTTAGAAAAACTCTGGCCACAATATTAATTCTTCATTTTTTTAACATATATTTGTGTGTGTTACAGAACCCAGGTGTATTCACAGGGTCACAGGACACCTGCAAATGTCATCCCATCCAATTCTCCTGCTCAAGCAGTGTCAGCTAGAGCTGGCTAACCAGGACCACATCCACTTATGTTTTAAGCATTTCCATGGGTGGAGACAGCACAGACTGTTTCAGCAACCTATTCCAGCATTAGATTGCCTATGCAGTAAAAAATAGTTCTTCTTATGTTTAAGCTGAGTTTCTTGTATTTCAGTGTATGCTTGTCCTGTCACTGCATACCATTGAAAAGAGCCTGGCTCCCTACCATCAGGTATTTGTATATTTTTATGTGGTTTTTTCAATACTCTCTGTGTTTAAAGGAAAAATGAAACAGACTTCTGTAACTGAAGCAAGAATTGAGCCAAATAACACATAAAGCAAGAGAGGCAAACTGCCAGGAAAGCAAAAGTGGAATGCAAAACGACATGGCAAAATACATACTAAGCTTGTCTGTCTGCATATAAAAGCACCAAGATTTGTTATCAGATGCTACAAAACTTACTTAGATTACGTATTTGCATATGTCCTAAAATGTACGTTTCAGTAAAGGGAAAAGGACTTTTGTTGGCCTAGCACCACCTTAATCCCTCACTACATTCCAAAATCATGCACTGCTGCAAAGCACTGCTGAAATTTCAAAATGGGAAGGTGTTAGAGGCTTTCAGACGGGGCAGAGAGGAGCTGCCTCAGCGTGGCTGCACAGCCTCCTGCTCATCAGCATCAGCCCAAAACACCCACCTGGCTAAGGCCACTGTGGACAGAGCCTGGTGACACATGAACAGCAGCAAACAGCCTCTTGCAGTGGAAAATACTGGGCAGCCCTAAGCATGAGTGCACATCTACCCACATCCTACCATGCCATTAACACAGGTAATGTTGCTGCAATTAAAATCCATGCATTTTTTCAAGAAACCACAGTTAACCCAACTGTTTAGAATAGCATATCAGAATAACATCTATGTGGTAAGTACTGGTGAATAACAATGTTTTTAATGGTAAGTACTTCATGCAGCATTCTATGCTGAAAGGCTTTGTACATTAAGCAATTTTCCTTCTGAATAGTTCCATTTAATTTCTTAGTTTTCATTTAATTCAATGTGAAGTAGTAGTATGCACAAGCCAGAATTAGGTGCTTTTATTATCCTCTGGGTAAAGGATTACAGTAAAATAATCACAAAATCTCACTGAATGCCGTTTGGAATGTTTTGGACCTTTTTTGAACCCACTTTCATAGCTACATCCACCACAGTACCTTTTGGTGGACTTCTGGGGTATTTACCACCATTTTTACAGGATACAGCAACATCAAGTGTGACTAGTCCTTCTGGGTGGTGGACACTGCTGGACAGTACCATGCTCTGAGTCTCAGACTTTTCCCCTCAGTGGTTCTTTATGCCTTATTAAAGCCTAAACTGTCATAAGTTGAAAGGGCTTCTGGAAATTTTAGCTGCCATACCTCATACACTTACCTCCCATAATCTAATATGTCTGTGTATACTTTGGATGATGGAGGGAAATAATGTAATCTGCAAAACAAAATGAAACTCCAGGGGAGAACTGATGTTATGGTGGCTCTGATTTTCATGGTCATCCATTACTTGTGCTAGATTTGGTGGGGGGAAAGGCTTTACAGACAAATTCTTATTTATTGGTAACATATAGAAGAAAAATAGGTGAGAGTGATGACAGAAGTTTTGGGTTTCTGCTTTATACAGAAGTAAAAGCCCTTCAGCTGGCAGGGTACTGAGCAGGAGGGCAAATATCCACCATGTGTGGGAGGCCTTAAAAGCACTGTGGATAATAAATGCCAGTCAAGTAGGTATTTTTTTAAAAGTATAAAATAATTATTCTGCCTAAAGCTTTCTATTTCCTAAAAAAGTTTTCAAGGAAGAGATGGAAACTAAGATTTCTACTTTTATGTTCCACTTTCTTACAGACTTTTTTTTTTTTTTTTTTTGGTTATAGAGAAAACATTCTTTTAGGAATGCAGTTTCTGGCTCTTTATAACTGTGCAAAATGGCTTTATTATAATAAGACATTATTCTGTTTGTATCATCTATTGACATCTCTGAAGTCTTTTAAGAACCATGGATGAAAGGTGTTATGCAAGTGCCAAGTACATCATAAATTATTAAATATTTCTTCAAAATCTGCTTGCTCAGTCTGTATTTCATCTGCTGATGCCAGATTTCAGAATGAGCTATACAGAAGGCCTTCATGAAACCTTGCCCTGCTCAGCATCCTGCTTGCACAGGATGAGGCAGAGACAGAATGAATCAGAATATATGCTGTTTTCTGGAAGGAATTGCACACTTCCTGGGCAACCTGATGAGGAGAGGGAGAGGGAGAGGGAGAGGGAGAGGGAGAGGGAGAGGGAGAGGGAGAGGGAGAGGGAGAGGGAGAGGGAGAGGGAGAGGGAGAGGGAGAGGGAGAGGGAGAGGGAGAGGGAGAGGGAGAGGGAGAGGGAGAGGGAGAGGGAGGGGATGATTATTTGCAACTTCTCTGTTTGAGCCTGTGTCTCCCAGCAAGGCAGGGCTCCTGGAGGCAGTGGGGGTAAGAGCAAGCACCAGCCATGCACTGCCCTGCCCTGCTACTCTGAGCAGCCATGCCTGGGTAATGCAAATTGTGCTGCTGCTGCTGGGCATCTAAGATCTATATGAACAAGCTGTCAGTCCAAGATCTAAAACTTATTCAGTTATTCAAACTAATTCAATTTCATCACCCAGCTCTGACACCCCCGGCACTCGCTGCAGACCATTTTAATGGGAACTGATATGTAAGTGCAAACACCTGCAAGGCAGACGGCAGGGGGATTTTTCTGATACAACAGTCATCACCATGGTTGTTAACAGCAGTGGCATTTATGTGATCCTAATTATGCTGTGAGTATAAGACAGACAAGGAGGGCTCACACTGCTCTTCCTGCACTGCTCTCACACTGTCTGCAGGCTCCCAGTGCAGATCACTGTGACTTTTAGCAGACCCAATGCAAACACTTGCCATATTTCTGTTCTCATGTCTTTCTGAGAGACTTAAGAGCGTGGAAAGAAGTCTTGCCTTGAGACTAAGTTGTGGTTTATGCTAAGACTCCCACCTTTAAGGTTCTTCCAACCCAGGGCAATCTACTATTCAATGATTTTCAAACACCAGTAAATTCTAGACACATATGTTTTGGTTCCAAAACAATGCTACATTAATTGTACATGAAGACAAATTACAAACTGGATCTCTGGTACATCCTAAAGCATACTTAATAATGAGGCTAGATCCAGCAGGGTTCTGAATCTTGTGCCAACCTTGTTTAATATGTTTTCAATCAATACTCCAAAGATGATATAAAGCCTTCAATAAAAAGCCTGAAGATGTACTGGTCACCCAGCACTGAAGAGTGAGCAGAACATGCTTGTGGTTTCCAAATGAACTGAGCTGAATGCCACATCTCAGCAATTTTTTTGGGTTTGCAGGGAGCTAGCAGGCTAACTGGGTAATTCAGGTTTTTGGGTAATGCAGGGAAAGGTTTGCTCCACACGCCTTATGGGCTCAGTCTGCACCACACCTTGAGAGGAGACAGGGAGACCTGTGTCTCTGTAGAGCTGGTGGTCATGGTCAGTGCATGCAGAAGAGGAAGTGGGGTGGTTTTTGACCTTGTTGAAGGATGCAATCCAGCTACCAGGGATGTCAGGGCAGTGTCCCAGCATCCCTGCACCCTGGGCTGCTATTTGGCTGCTGGGATGTAGCCTTAGGGGTGTGAGGTGGCTCAGCCTCCCTAGCACCTTCCGTCATCTGCAGCATGAGCAGGGAGGCCACCAGACAACTTAATAGTCTGTGATTTGCCAGGGGCCACGCTGAGATCACCCAACAATCAAGAATTAAAATGTGCAGGGCTCTGCTGAGATGCTGTAGCTTATATCAAAGCTGCACCCACCAAGGTCAGAAATCTGAGGAGGTGGAAGGCAAAACAGAGATAAGTGATTTAGTTCAATGCTATTCCATTAGCAGCCAAGTCAAAAGCAGCACCTGCTTTTGCCACCAGCCTTGCCCCCAAGCCGAGTCTTTGCAGCTGTGGCACCAAGCAGAAAAGCAGCTTTTAATGAAGTTTATGCAATTAAGTTGTTTTTTTCAAATACAGTGGTAGTTTTCAGCAACTTGTAAAGCAATTCTTCATAATTACCTTTGTCATTAAAAGGCTTGTTGTGGATATTTTATTTTTTTATTATAATTTATTTACAGAAAACTTTACATTTGAAGTTTTTTCAACCACGCAGACTAATTGTTTCAGCTCATGTAAAACAAAGCAGAGACTCAGCCTTCTTGTTTGGACAGGAGAGCTCCTCAAAAATCAGAAAGCAGCAGTTCCTGCCAGAAGGGCTGGGAGTGGATCAGGTAATTTCAGACTCAAAGGAATGATGTTATTCATGCTCCCCCTTCCCAAAACATGCAGCAGGGAGGAGAAGAGGGGAAAAAAAAAAAAAATCACCCTTTAAAAGGCTTTTTGACAGCACTGATTAACAGGTCTATCTTGGACTTGTTTCATCACAAGAAAACAAAGCATTAATGGCACACTAATGCAAAAACCAGTTTTCCCTGCTTCCATCACACAGAAAAATTGTTTCCTCCACAGTAAACCATGCCAAGAGGATCCTAGAGTGGGACAGACGTGCCCTTCAGAAACACCAAACATTTTGTGGGGTGGACAAGCACTGGTATATGTCAAAACAGTAAGCAAAAGTGCTCTTGACTTTATCTTGTAACAGGCATGAGTACAAGGAGTGATTATGTTGAAAAGAATAAGTACTGCAGATCTCTCAACAGGAATTTTTCTCATGAAAAATCACTTTCTTTTGACATTTATTGTGCATCTCAAATAAACCAGTTATCAGAACACAAAAAACATTCCTGCTTGTTCTCAAATCAACAGTATTTTCACTTACCACTAACATCTTTTAGATATTCAAAAAAAACCCAACAAACTATATACTTGACTGTGGGCCTTGTTCCTTTCATTTTTCAGAGGTAAAGCCCATAAATATCTAAAATATACTTTGATTCCTTTTCCAGACTCACTGAAAACATTACAATTGATGCCAATTTTTATATAATTTTCTCACATTAAAGGACTTTGTTGGCTCAGGTCTTTTTGAATGATTGTGTTCATGCTGTGCTGGTTGTGGCAGGGGTAGAGGTAATTTTCTTCACAAATGGCTGGTGTGGGCACATGTTTTGGATTTGTGCTGAACACAGGGTTGATGATACAGAGATGTGTTTGTTATTGCTGAGCAGGGCTTGCACAGAGCCAAGGCCTTTTCTGCTTCTGTGTTTCCCTGCTGGTGTGTGTGCCAGGGAGGGGACACAGTTGGGACAGGTGACCCCAGCTGACCAAAGGGATATTCTAGACCATCTGACATCCTGCTCTGCACATAAGGAAGGGGGGTAGAAGGAGGAAGGGGGAGAACATCTGAAGTGATGGTGTTTGTCTTCCCATGCCACCGTTACTCTGATGGAGCACTGCTGTCCTGGGGCTGGCTGAACATTTCCCTGCCCTTTGGGAAGCACTCAGTTAATTCCTTGTTTTGCTTTGTCTTTGTGCACAGATTTTTGCATTCCCTATAAAAGTGTTTTTTATCTCAACCCATGAGTTTTCTAAGCTTTTAGCCTTCTGATTCTCTTCCTGATCCTGCTGGTGGGGGAGGGAATGACCAGCTGTGTGGGGCTTGGCTGATGGCTGGGGTTAAACCTCAACACATGTAGTAGGAAGATTAAGCACCACCAAATAATTATCCTGCTATTACTTAACATGTAAATTGCAGTAGGGCATGAAGGACCTTGTAACACAAACCTCAGCCCTTAAGAAATGCAAAGCAAATGCTTGATTTCCAGCACATGAACCCTAGGGAATGCCACAGTGAGGTGGAGGCTACCCAGGAAGAGGAGGATGGGGCCCTAGCAATCTTCTAGCTGGTTCCTTTTTTTCTTTCCATGCCTTTGCACATTGGAAGCAAATATCTATAATCTGATTACTTCAGGGACAGATTTGAGGGACATAAGGCCCTATGGCTTTTTGCCCCGAGCCAGCCTGAAGACATTGTCTTGAATTTAGACAGAATGCTATGCACTGGTGCAAGGCAAATTAAGCACAGTAGGACCAATTTGCAAACAATAATCTCTCTTTTTCAGTATGTCTATAGTTGAGGAGAAAAGTCCAAGGTTTGGATTTTGTGCTATTTTGGGGAAGGAAAAATTTATGAACACAAAATCTGGTTTTGCCTGCTCTCTCAGTAAAGGAGGAATATGGGTGGGAATAGCTGGTAACAGCCAAGCTCCACTTGCAAAGGCAGCAGGTCACACTCACACAATACTTTATGGAGAGGGCAAGGTCTTGTGCTGGCTGTAAATGGGGAGAGCAGCATGTGGGAAGAAATTCAATTGACAGGCAAGGACCCAAAAGGTCACAAAATAGGGTTCAAAGTCTGTTTAACCATGCACAGCTCTAAATCTGAGGCAGGTGAGGCGCAGCTGTCTGAATCAAATCCCTCTGCAAACCACTGGAAAAGCAAAGCACAGCTCACAGCAGCAGTGCTGTTAATGGGTGCATCCCTGCACTGCCTCCACCACCCACCTCACACAATCCCATCTCCATCCCAAAGCCCAGGAGAGACAGAGAGCAGGCACAGGCACCTGTGGCCAGACTGATAAGAAAATCAGAATTTTCCTGGCCCTTGTGACCAGATCTCTGGTCCCCAGAGGGTCTGAATGGATTTTGCTGTGTGCATTTTGCCACCTGCCCAGACAGGTCTGGAGAATGTGCTCTCCTTGCAGGAGGGAAACACTTTGTTGGGCTGCTCACTGAGAGCACTGAGGGGATGGCAGAAGTCAGGGGCTGCAGAGAATATGGGGCTCATGGTGTGAGGAGGACGAAGAAAGCAGAGGATGGCCAGGAACAGGATGTCTAAACACACGTGGTGGGAGGGCTCAAAGCCTCTTGGCATCAGCAGCGGCTCCTACAAAGTGCCAGGATCCCATCCTGTCCTTGGGAACCCAAGAACAGGGCACAGGCCAAGAGAAAACTACTGTGCCCAAATCCCACCAGACTACCTTACCCGCCCTGCTGGCTGGGAAGTTGCAAGGCATTTTTCATCCATTCAGAGGGTTTATTTAAAGCATAAAATACCTGAGGGACTCCAGGCTCTCTTTTGGGAGAACAGAAAGCTTTTGTCTAAGCTTATTTCAGGGAAAATCATACATTTCCCGCACAGTTAAATGTGAATGCAGAAGGGTTTAACCTATAAAAGCACATAAACAAACCACACCACAAGAGCATTTCAAAGATTTCTCATTTACTTAGAAGTAGAAAGGCATAACAGCAAAAACCTAGGGGATGGAGAGCTTTAAAAAGGTACATTTTAAACAATGTTTAACCTAGTCTTGAAATATTTCAGCCCACATTCAGCTAAAAGTTCAAGAAAGAAAAAAGTACTAATCCTTTGAAAACTTCTATGAAGCAACCCTACTTGTATTCACAAATATCTTGAATTAGCTCATTGTTAAACTGAGTCTTTCCTGTTAGACCAATATTATGCATCAGAGAGGAATTATCCACCCTTTTGTTTTATAAAACAGGCTACTTGCCAAATGCTGTTCCATTTAGCAGGCTTAATTTTATTTTGTCATATGATTTTATTTGTCCTTTAAGATTGCTTCAAATAAGTCTTAGGTAACCCAGATTTTTTTAGAAATAGAATAGTCACTATTTAAACTGCAGAAATTGCTTTCTTGGGCCTTTTGCAGTTCCATATATGGCTCAGAACTCACGTGCATGATTTATGTGCGTGCATAGCTGCTCCTAACACTGGCTTGAGTGTTCCCCTGTCTTTGCAATTTGAGCTGCAACAGTCAGTCACCTGATAAGCTGTTAGAAACCAGAGCAAAGAGGCCAGAGTAAGCAATGTCCTTTTGCAAACCACTCCCAGCAATGAGACTGCATCTTGGAGGAAGGATTTACAGCAGGGGAAGGTTTTCTCCCCCACACTGCACCTTTTTTATACCCTGCTCTGCACCGAAGTCTCCTCTGCTCTTTCCCCTGGATGGAGGGTGGTGTGGGTTGACTGTTTGCAACCTGGCTGCAACCCAGGACTCCAGGCAGTTTTGAACCTCTATGGCCTAAAGAAGAAACCCTCGTAACTGGTTAAATCCTACTGTAACACCAGTTCCTTTATGAAGATTAAATGCATTTACATGCCTGATTGACCCCCTATCTCTTTTCAAATCTGAACTGAAAACATGTGTTCTCACTCACCCAGATGTTATTTACTGATGTGCTTTACAGCTGGACCGTACAGGAATCTGTAATTGTAGTTTGCACAGAAGATTATACATAAAATAAATTAGAAATATATAAATCACCCTGGTGAACTATATTAAAGATGACCACATAAAATATAGTCCCAAATATACTAAACTGCCACCCTGCTGTTGATCCTTGTCAGGAGCAACATCTTGGGCTCTGGGGTACCTGTGGGCTTGGTGAGCACATCACAGGGGTGCAAAAGGCTGGGCCCAGGTTTGAGAGGTAACACCAGCTATGACCTGTCTGCAGGTAGAAGAACCATCTTCTGGTTTTCCACCAGAAGGAGTCTGTTTGGACCATAGTCCCCATTCATCCTTATGCAGGACTGACCACAGCTATACAGTGCTATACAGTTAAAAAAGAGCAGCTGAATTAGACCTTCAGCAAGCTCAGGAGGTGAAATACTATTTGGAAAAAAAGTGGGGTTTAATTAAAGAAAAAGGTGGAGTGGCTAAATATCCAGATACCCTGCATCCCTTAGGGTTTTACTTCATGGATATTCCAGTCTCATTCAGGAGCTACTGGAGCATTCTCCAGTAATCCAGGAGCTACAGTTATGAAATTTCTATAGGCATTTATTATTTGCCAGAAACACTATCTTCATAATTCAGCCTAGAAGTTCAGATATATCTACACCTAGCATTAGATAATTTAAGGGTTTCTCTCCTTGTGACACCAGTCACTTCAAGATCCTTTCAACAGGCTGACTCATAACAACAGCTTTTGAGTCAGGGAGAAGCTACCCCACTATAGGGCCAGGGTCAGAGCCAGGAAGAAACTGAAAGGCAGGGTGGTGGTGGAGGGGGAGATGGAGGCAGGACACAGCCAAAACCTGCCACAGTCTTTTCCAGCTGATGACAAAATCTGTTGAGCTCTCAGAGGCTGGCAGGGCCCAGCAGGATGTGCTGCCCTGAGTGTGCATTAGCTAATTCAGACAGGGAAATTTGGCACACCTCTGCTGCCCTCAGCAGCGCTCCGTCAGCCTACACCCACTGAGCCTCTTGGACCTGAGTCTAAAAAGTATATATTTCACCCACCTTTGATAGTTCTGGTAACAAAATACTGTAAAGTGCATTGCTGGAACCAAATCTGCCCCAACAGGACACTGGAGTGGAAAGCCTAAGATTCCTTTCTGTCTCTCTGATAGCTACTCTCACTCAAACACGGTAACATACCAGCAAATGCTTTTTGCATACCTATGCATTTCTCTGAAGGACAGAAACGTTTTGCAATTCGTTTCTATTGCTACTATTCATTATGCTGCTCAATTACATTAAGTGCCCTAATTACTTATTTACAAAGGGTTAGTAACGCTGCACTTTTTACCTGACCTATATACTAAGCCTGGAGGCAACAGACACTTTTCTGCATTCATCTCTTGCTGGAAGCAGCTTTCAATAGCCCTTTGTTTCTCACAAAGCATCAGGTCGGCAGGGTTTGAGAGGGAAGCATGGCTTTCAGTAGACACCGAGCCCAGAGCCTGGGAGGCCGGCTGCTTTCTGACTGATCTCACTGTGCTCTGAGATTTCTGCCAGTGGAGACAGGAAACCCTGGCCTGTGTTCCCATGCACAGGCTGGGGAATGTGACCTTCTCAAGGCATCCACAGAGGAACAGGCTGTGTGTGCCAGGGCACCTGTGGCACCTGCCTGCCTGATGGCACCAAAGGTGGGGCACTGGAGACCCCAGCCCAGCTGGCAGCTGGCCCCACAGCCCCACCTGTCAACCCCCATGGCTCTGTTCTTCCATTCCCTGTGTGGTTGTCCCAGTTTGAAAGGTGTTTGCTAAGAAAGGCAGGGGCCTCTTTTTGAAATGGAGACTGTAAAACCCCTTTCTCCAAATTATTATAATTTTTAAATTAAGGGGCTCTCTGGAAATAGGAATAACAGTTCTTTACCAGGAAAATTAAAATAGAAATACAGTATTACAAAGAACAATCCCAAAAACACTGACATCAGAATACAACCTGACAGTCAGGTCAGGGTGTTGGTAGCAGTTCCATTAAATAGTGGCTGCAGTCCTCCTGCAGTGGCAGGTGTGGTTTAGCTGAAGCAGTGCTCCTGTAGAAGGTGCAGTTTTCCTCTGAAGGTCCAGGGATGAGGTGGAAAGATCTGGTTTTCCTCTGGAATCCAGTGGAAAAAAGACTACTTTGGTGTTCCAAATCTCATTTTTTGTCTGTGTAGGAAAGGCTTGGCTCTTCCCCCAGGCTGGAGCATCTCCCAGTGGGATGATGTAATTTTATCAGTCATACAGTGGGATTAATGGTCCATTAACAGATGGTATTTTTTTGGAGGAAGGATGGTTTGTGGAAAATATGAAGATGATTACCCCACATGGTTTTAACAGATGCCCCATTAGCAGAAAATATGTCCCATGGAGATAAGGGACCACCTGGTTTCAATAGATAGTGATAGAATACATACTTTTGATCATGTCTTGAATAGCAACCTAAGACTGATTCACAGAATCACAGGGCAAGTCAGGTTGGAAGGGTCCACAGAGGGTCGACTGGTCCAACCTCCCTGCTCAAACAGGGTCATCCTAGAACACATGGCACAGGACTGTGTTCAGGCAGTTCTTGAGGATATACAGTGGGGAAATTCCACAGCTTCTCCAGGCAATGTGATCCAGTGTGGGGTCACTTGTACAGTTCAGGTGGAACTTCCCCTGCATCAGTTTCTGCCCCTTGTCTCTTTCCTGCTTCTGGACACCATCAAGCAGAGCCTGGTGCATCCTCATGGCACCCTCCTGCAGGACACTGATGAGGTCCCCTCTCACATCTTGAGCCTTTCCTGGTGAGAGATGTACTGTAGAGCCTTGACCAACATAGCAGCCCTCTGCTGGACCTGCTCCAGGATCTCCATGTCTCTCTTGGCACCAACCAAGCATTTGTTGCCTGTCCAAGAACATCACATGCAAACAGTCCTTTACCACAACTTGTTTTGGATTCAAGGTCATCCTATCTTCAACTGGAATTTTCTTCTCTGGCTAAAGAAACAATTTGTTAAATGTTTTTTTATGTTTTCTAATCTACTGTGCTACTCCCACTGTTCTTTTGGCTTTAATCAAGTAAGATACCCTCTTTTTGAGATGCAGTGTCCAAAAAAGGACCCAGTAGTTTCAGGAGCTTTTTTTCTGTGTGAAGCAGAAAAGGTGTATCATGTCTTCTTGCCACCTTACAGTCTTATTCATGTGTTGTAGACAGGTGGACTGTCACTTAATACTGTGTCTGTGCACTGTCTATTTCCATTTAAAACTATAATTTCACCCACCTTAGATTCAACCCAGTTGAGTTATATATATTTCTTTTGGTCCATATATCTGCTGTCAACGTGATGTGGAATGTTAATCCAGACTTTCCACCTCCTTGCAGCAGCACTGACAAGCATGATCCCTACCAATATTCAGGTAACCAGTGAATTACTGAATAATCCCAGTGCTCAGAGCTGCTGAAGAAGTGACTTGACAGATGTGAGGCTGCTGCTGCTCTGTGTCCCAGGATCCACCCAGCAGCGAGGTTGAGCTTCTATTCCCAAAACACACAGGGTGCTCATCCAAATGGGAATCATGCATATGGCCTGGCTGTGGCTTCCCTCTCCCTGCAGTAAGTGGCCTTAGGCAGTCTGTGCTGCAGCTGGTCCTGCATGCCCAGCCTTGCTGGCTCCTCACTAGTCCCAGCCCTCCTCTAGCTCCTATTCAGAGCTTCTTGTGCACAAACACACAGACAAACACAAATCCCCAAGGAAAACTGCACGCAGTGTGTCCTTGCCAGGTGCCAGGACCCTGGCTGGGCAGGTGGCCCCTTGTCCATGGGCTGAGTCCCACAGCTGGCATGGCAAGCACACACATGCACACACAGGCAAAAGAGTCAATCAACTGTGAAAAGGACACTAGTCATTCCTGTCCTCACAGACATCCTATGAACATCCCAGAGCAGGTGCTGTGCAGTCTCTAGGTGCCATCTCCCAGCACTCCATCAGCTCTGGACAGGCTGTTGAGTGCTTCAGGAATCTTCCTCCTCTGCTCCACAGGATCCCACCTTGTAGCCTTGGTCCACCACTTATTTTTATAACTATTATTTCACACACTCCACAGCAGACCAATTTTGGCTTGCCAATGAAAACTTCTAGGTGCACTAGCAGATAATATATGCACTGAGAGATTCTTCTGGAAGGGAAATTATACAGATACATTACACAGATTAAACTATGAGCACTGCTCTGCCAAAGCCAGTGCAGTTTTGACCTTTACCTCATGATAAACAAAATCTACTCATCAGCTGCTCATACTGACTGGAGGCTCGTGTGAGCCCACATGCATTTCCAGGGACAGCCAGCCAAATGAGAGGGTAGACATTCCTACAGCAAGGTCTCCTGTGCAGGAGTTGGTGCAATGCACAGGCACAAGAGATTCCTGCCAGGCTTGGTTTTTCTGAGGCTGTCCACCCAGGAAACTCACTGTTTCTGCCCTGGGGAGAGCTCCTGTGGTCAATGACATGACAGGGCATGCATCCTCACACACACACACACTCACAGGGAGCTGCCAAAGCCTTCCTGGGTACCACACCCAGAGAGAGACATTCGTCCCTCCTGAAAGCTGATCATGTGGAGGGCAGCAAGCAAAAGTCACAGAGAGAGGAGATGGATACTTGCTGCTGCATCACAGTATGGATTTGGCAGCACTTTGCTGGAAGAGGCCTCACTGTCCAATTACTTTCCCACCATCCTTAAATCAAGTTGCATGAGTAGAGAAACATTCGCTCACAACCTTCAGAATAGATGGGATAGCTTACTCTTGCGAAGACAGGTAAAGACACAAAGAAAACCATGCTTGAGATTCAGCTAGTAAAACTATATCTCTGTTTCTCCCTCCCTTCTGGCCTTTTTCCAAAGCTGGCTGGAGAGCACCCAAGCTTGGTAAAACACAGGAACCCCTACAGTCAATCTCTTCCAAGATTGACTCCAAAGGGAGTCTAACCTTCCCTTTGATACAACTATGCCTTTTTCCTCCTCCCTGTGATGAGGTAGTCCTGCCACCCTCTAATCAAAACAAATATTTTTCAGCTCCTCAGAGGAACAAACCAGGTTTTGCAAGGTCAAACACTGTCTTGTGGACTTGGTCAGTTAATCAGCTACTCATTAGTTAAAGCACATCCTGACCCCCAAAGCATCCACCTCTCCAAATGCAGTACCTCTCCCCACTTTTACCTAAAATTTGAAATTAGTGCATGTGTCCACTGATGGACCCAAACTTCAGTATCTGTGTGGGATAGACACATATAGCCCAGTGTTGGCTTGTAGCCACCCACAGTGGCTGTTGGCCACTTGACAATGTGACCTTACCTTCCCACAGCAGTTTTCTCTGCAGCACAGCACAAACATGCACCAGGCTAAAAGAGCTGGAAAGCCCATTTCTTGCAACTCTACTAGCCAAAACTTGGAGGACAGAGCCAAAACTGCTGGAGGGGAGGAACTAGAGGCAGCAGAAGGATCATCCTTCACACACATGGTGACAGCACTGGCTGCAATTCTCACACCCTTGTAAATATTGCTCTAAACAGAAAGTCAGTTTGCTTCCACAAGATTAGTCTGTTTTGATGTTATTACTCAGCATGTGGCAGGTGAACTGAGAGTACAGATCCTCCTGTGATGTGTTTGTAGCATTCTGTAGTACAATAGCATGTTATGGGGATGCTAGAAGTGGCAGTGTGGAAAAAAAGGGCATGAAGTGTGACACCTAAAAATCACAAAAGTATTAAGATATGTTAGAAATTACAGTGTAAATTTTAACATAATTTACTGAAACTGACATTATTTTATTATGTGGTTTTGTGCTGCAAAGAGGATTTGATTGGCAAAAGAATTATTTAGAGCTGTATTTACACCCTGTAAACAGAGTGAAGCAAATTAAGACCTATCCAAAGAGTAATATATTTCAATGAAAAGGCACCTTCTTCTTTATCCATCCATGCATACCAAAGTGAACCTCACCAGCCAACAAAATCCTTTAAACTACACAGATTTCACTTGTTGAAGATGAATCCTGCTAATGGACACAATGGCATATATCTAATGTATCACATAACCAGCTTAGTATAAAAAAAGTATCAACAGAATTCTAATTCATCTGTGATGCTACAGAAATTGCTAATTTGAAAAATGTCTAATACCAGATTACAACCTACTTAAATGGTTTTTGCTCCAACTTACACCAGAGATGTGGAAAATTCAGAGCAAACTGAAAACGTTTGATTTATTTTGCAGAAATCTCTAGAGATCTGTCATGTTATTGCAATGAATTCCAAATTCAGAAAGAGATTGATATGGTGTGTGAGAAAAGAGTTGCATACCATGTCTGACTGCCATGTGACACGAGAGAGACTATTTAATATATCCATTTGAGATATTCCTGTTTCAGTCCTCTGTTGTGGCAGGGGAGCACAGAAAAAGTATCATGGGGTGGTGGATTGTCTTGTTTTATACCACCAGCAAAGTGAAGAATAAACTAGAAATATTTTTGCCTTCTCATCATCAACAGTGACAGTTTAAGGAAAAGAGGAGCAACTTCTCCAAAAGCTCTGTACACCAATACTCCATCATGTTGGTAGACTCACATATGCATAGTTTCAGAGCTCACTCATAATGCATGAAATACTCTTATATCCTTAAATAATTTAGAAAAAAATATATAGGCACATTTGCTTTCCTCTGTGATCATTCAGTGTTGAGGTTATCCCTTCCAGAAATCTCAGAAATGTTGGCAATGCATACTGGGAGTTCAGGTGATGCAGAAATATTTAAACAAAGGAATTGGCACAAAGAGGTCGTTCTTACTTTCTTTACACAAATTGTCTGCATCCTTTGTGGGTGGATAACACCATGGATATGTATAATAAAGCAGCCAACAGATTTTGCTGGCCTGACTGGCACTGAAACAGCAAATCACTGCAGGTCTTGACAGTATAACAGAGGTCATTAACAGACAGAAGAAACAGAAAGAAAACTATTTTCTAGCCTGCCCACCATAAGCAATGCTTTTCTCTGAGCAGGCAGATAGCTCAGCATTTCCTGCTTTCATTTTACATTGGGGAAACAGACCATAAGCACAGTAACAACAATTTCTGGTTGCTGGAGCACTGGGAGGACAAGCTGGGCAGCAAGCAAGTGCAGGACATTGTTTCTGTCTCTCTTGAACCTCCTGTATTCCAATGTTACAGGCTGTGCTTCAGGTACTGTGCAGCTGCTGTGGGAAGTATTGCTATTGATCATCTCCAGCTCACATGCAAAAATCCATATCATTATTTTGTTGGGTGTCTCCAGGGAGAAAAGTGGCACCAGGAGCAGATGGTAAGGGGGTAGAAGCTTTCTGAAAATCAAAGGTGACAGTTTTGCATGACTAAAATGCTTAGTGAGATTTCTAGCCTGCTCTCTCCCACAGAGGCAGACTATTCCAATTGCTGGACTGGAGTCTCGTGGGCAAAGTGAACCCAGAGGTGTGTGGGTGACAGCCTCTGGCTCCTGCCTGAATGAGGGAAACAAAGCAAGCCTGTGGCCTCCATCAGCTCTCTGCACTGAAATGATTTGAGGAAATTCCTCCCCTGGGGGCAATTGTGCACAATTGTTCGGAATCTCTGGGATTTGTTCCAGTGGAATTGATTCCCAGTAGGCCCCACCAGTCCTCAGTGCTGGGCAGTGCATGCAGAGGGAGTCCTGCCAATAATGCACGTGCAGGGGTCTCTCCATAGACATTCATCCCCTTCCTGCACACACCTTGCTAAGAATTGTGTACATTTGAAATCAGCTCTGCTGCTGGTTGAGCAGCACAAAGGATTGAAGCATTTCCTTTCCATTCAAGGGCAATGGCAAGTTCACCAGCTGTGCCTGAAGGAGCCTCGCACTGATGAACAACTCCATCCAGGCTTGACCATGCTGTGGAATGATTCCTGGCCCTGCTCCATCCCCACCTCCTATATGGATATCACCACTTCCACCAGCTAAGGTGGTTGAGGGCTGTCACCTTCCCCCAGCTGGCCAGCCCTGTTCCTGAGCATGCATCACCTGCAGCACCGCCCTGTCCCCTCCAGCTGGGAAACTCTGGGCACAGAGTGGTCACTCCACCCCTGCCTCAGCTGCTGTACTCATAGAGAGCTAATGACCCCACATTTTTTTCCAGAAAATTGACAGTGGAAACATAATCCCAAAAAGGTGTCCCTCAGCAGCAAAAACCTACTTTTGCTTTGCTGCCTGCTTGCTTACATATCCTCCCACTTCATAAAATATGGAACTGTGACTGCAACCACTGGTGTCTGTCAAGATTATGTGATTACACTAACTGCCTAATAAATGTATTTCTTTACATAACAGCTAAGCAGATGCTTCACACTCAAGCAAGCATTCAGCAGAGAAGAGGATCTTAACATCAACACAGATTAAAACCAGAGTTCCACGGAAAAAATTTGTGCAACACAGCCAGTTTCAATCGAAATTATCTCTGGCCCGTAGGATAGAGAGAATTTGCAAAATTATTAGCAGAGACAAGGGAAAGGAGGGACAAAAAGAGAAAGAGGAACAAACACCAGTGCGGACTAAACTGGGCAGGAGAGCTGAGACAGAGCACAGATGTGTTTTCAAGGGCGCTGAGTGTGCTTCAATCCTTGCCTTTTCCCACAACGAGCTGCTATCTGCAGGGAAAAACACAGCACAACAAAGCAGGCATAAGTGTACAGCTCCTATTCAGTGCCAAAGCTGGTTATCAGCAACGAGGCCCCGTATCCCACAGAGTACTTGTAAATTTACTGTCGGCTTTTTGTGATGTGCAGATAGGTTCATTGTGTGGTTATCTCTGTGGTAAGGACTGCCAGGGATTTGGGGGCTTTATGGTGTTGACTAGGGCCATGAAAATAAAATAAAAATAAAGGGCCTGGGGACTAAAAATATTAACCCTTCATGAACTAGGGGGACCACTTTTTCTTCCTGAGTAGGTTCTAGTGCAGAAGAAAAACAACCTGATCCATTAAGAGGAATTAATTTATGTAATGCAGCCAAAGGCGTGAGCTGGGACACGGTGGGGACCTGGCTGTTTCCCAGCCAGGATGGTGAGATGTGTTAACACTGCCTTTGGGGGTGGCTGTGCTATGAATTGGATCAGTGCCACAGTGACCCAGACCTGCTCCAGAGGTGGCTTCCCCGCTGTCTGAGCATGCCAGCTCCTTAGTCTGAAAGCACCAGAGGTAATAAATGAGAGACAGAGGCATTAAATGCTACTAAACTCATCCTAAAGCCCCAGTGGTTCATAAGAGACCCACCACTTTCCCTGTGCCTCCCCTCGTTCAGGAGCACTGAGGAGCAGCAGTGGGGTGAAGCTCCAAAGCCCCCACACCACCCCAGGGTGGGGAAGACCCTGAGCCCCTGCTAGCTGCTCCTACCTCCTTCCACCCCACAGCATGGGGAGATGCTGAAACAGGACCATGGGGAGTTTGTGGAAGAGGTGGGGCCCCCCAGCATTATCATCAAAATGGAAAATGGACTTTGCTTAGGAGAGTTTGCATATAATTTAGCAGGAAAGAGGAAAAAACATTGAAATGCAGTCTTCTACAAGCAAACACCAGGCTCTCAACAGCCTCTGGAAAATTAAAATGTCCACAGTTTTTCCCCTCACAGAGTAGTAATTTTAATTAATTAGATAGATCACATCCTAATAAAAATGAATAAAAATAAAAAAACAGATAAAAATAAGATGCAGAGGAGAATATCACATGACATGGATATCTGCAAATGGTATGACCCCACAGGCCTCATCAGGGGGATATGCACTAAAGCTGAGGGAGAGTTGTAAAAACAGTATCTTTGTAGAAACATTCTTTTATGTGCATATTCTTTCCTAGGAAAAGAAGTACAATTTGAAAGAGGAAAGCTTGAAGAAATCTACCTCAGTTATTAAGGAAGTTGTGTTTAATGTCTAGATTTGCATTTCATTTCATCATTTTCATAGTACCAGCAGAAGTTCTTTGATAATGCAATTTTGTGTTAGAGGAATGACAGCTCTCTCTGAAAACACCTCCCTGAGAAGCATCTGGACACTGGGAAAAAAAAAAAGGTATTACAAAAAAGGCAGGGAAAAAGTGATTTTCCTATTGATCTGAAATTAATGATCTGCCACAGGGGGTTACAACTTTTCAGGTGCCTACAGTCACATACTGCAGCTCTACCTTTGTGAGCCTGGATACTTAATCAGCTGGGAAAATTTTATCTGCCAGCCACAGAAAATTAATATAAAATTTCTACAGAGCAGCCCATGTATAAAATCTAGCTGCCAAACAAAATAAAGATGCCTAGCAGAAGAAACTGAAAATTTGGGTGAATTGGAAGAATGGCATCTCAGAATTCCGAAGTGCTGTACAGGGAATGTGGGATGAGAGCTGTGCTTTAGCATGTGGGAGCAGGATTGTTTGAGCAGTGGACAGGGATATCCACAGATCACTAACAGGCTGTGGGGGCACCTACAGAAACTCTGACCATGCCAAACCTGCTGGTTTTCAGACAGGGAATGAACACTTTCAGCTCCCACCAGGAACATCTGATGCACAAATCTCTTTGGGGACTTTCTTCCTGAAAGCAAAAAACTATCAGTCCTGCCAGTCCAGTGGAAGGTTTACAACTCATTTACAAACCTTTTCTGCTCTAAGGAAGGAAAACGGCACAGAAAGGCCCACTTGCTAAAACAATCCTTATCAGTGGTGCAGAAAGTGATAAATAAAGGCAAGTGGAATCTAACTGCTCATGGCTGGGGCAAGCAAGACATTTTCCTATTCTTTTTTCAGATTTCCAAAGAAGGGACATTTACCAGCAGGCCACAGCTCTCTGCAAGGCAGCCTGCAGGAAGATGGAACAGCCACATCTTCCCTAGCAGTGCCAGAATCAGTGCAGGTCCCCTGGGATCCACTCTCCAGCCTGTTCTCAGTTTGATCCCACTCAACTCAAGCAAAAATCAGAATATTTTGTTGCTAAACAGAACACTGAAGGCTGTTATGCAAATCATTCTTATACTAATGCACAGGCAAATGACTGAATTAGAGCAATAGGATTGGATGCTAAATTGTCAATACAATAGCTCAATTTAGAATATAGTAAATATAAAAGAAAAAAAGCTGACAGTGGAGTTTTTGGTCTACCAGTCAAACATTTAAAGGAGTGACATCTTCTCTTACTGTGGAAAATTCCCCTAGAGGAGGATAATGGACTAATTAAGGCAATTAAGGGTGAAGGCATCAGGAGCTTCCTACAAATCACAAAAAAAAAATGTTCAAGGCACGGAGCCCTCTGCTTCCCTGAGCCCACACTGCCTGCAGCATGATGGGGACCACACTCAGGCCTTCTCCCCAGCTGGGTCTCATCTCCCCCCGCTGGGAGGAGGGAGCTGTCACCTCCTGTCTTGCAAAGAGGGGCCAGCCCCAAGCTCCATGCCATGCCATGCCAGGGGGGAGCCAGGGCAGGAGGCATCTGTGGCACTGGGTCTGCAAGTCCAGAGAAGAGCCCTGTGTCTCTCTTCTAGCCCTACAGAGGAAACAGCAATGCTTTCCAGTGGTGTTACAATCTCAGGACCATAAAACCTGTGCTTCTCCCCAGCTCATCATGCAGCCCTTTCTTTGCCTTTCTGCTCTCCCTGGCTGCAGAGCAAGCCCAGCATACCTGTTTAACTTTCACACAAAGAAAGAGCAGTGGAAGTGCCTGATTGTCAAAGTACAGAACAAGTAGCACTAAGCTCTGATATAGAAATTTCTGTCTGAGACAATTTAGCTTTTGATCTCTGGGTGCAGTTAATTGCTCGCTATGCAGACATTTGCAGAGGAAAAAACAATCACAAGCAATTTCAGAAGTGAGATGCTTGATGCTTAATCTTGCACCTGTCCTAGGAACTGAAATGGGTTTTTCTTAGTCTGGATCATGCTGCACAGAGCTGCAGATCAGCCAAAGGCAGAACATTTCAAATGTCAAATAGATGTAAATCCACTGCTCTCCCACATGATAAAAAGTCACCGTGATAAAGACAATAAGGTGTTCCATTCAATATATTCACATTAACAGCATTCTTTGTGTCTTGAAAATAAAGCAGTAAATCATATACAGAATAACTGGGGAAAAAACAGCTACATTCTTTGTTCATTTTGGTCTTTATTTTTTCTTCTTGTGGGCAATTCTAGGACAGCAGAGAGCCAAGTCCTACTTCTCCAGGGAAAAAAACAATGTTACTTTCACACAGGGAAGTGAGTAAAATGAGACAGGACAACTTTGAGTATACTACTCACGGTTCAAATACCAGCACAAAAAACAAGTCCTGGCAAAATAACCCTCTGATTAGCAGCTGGTTAGATGTGTCTCAACCACAATTGCCCAGCTACAAATGTAAGCTGTGACAGACATCCTGCTACCCACCACCAACTTGCTTCTGTTCTCATGGGTGTAATAACCATCTCAAACCCTTGAAAGCCTTGGCATTGCCTTGAGAAATGTCATAGCAAAGTCCCATTTATCCAAAAAACAGAGCCATCCAAGGCTTGCAGCCAGGGTTTCGGAGAGGCTGTGTGAAACAGGGCAAGTGCCCCTGCCTTGCCCCTCTGCTGCTGCCAGTCTGGGACACGGCCAGAAGGTGTAGATGTGCTGCCCAGTTTAACTGGCTCCCCTCAGTTCTCTTCATTCAGATTTCTCGACCCCCCACCCCACTGGTACTCTGGCACCCCCAATATGCAGAAGCAAAAGTGCAGTTCTGCACCACAGGAAAAGGCACCTCTCCCTCTACTCCAAATCCAACAGACAGCTTGCCCACTGAGCAGTGCTTGGATGCTTTTAGTAAACATTCCACAATGATTCAAGCTGTCTTTTACTTTTTCCTGAGCTGAAATATCATGATTTTATAAAAGTAGTCACTTTTCCCCTGACAGCCCTAACACAGAATTTTCTTTTACTGCAGTGAACAATTTCAGCAGTTTTTCAGAGTCAAGACTAGTTTTGGTTAGCCCGAAGAATATTTCATCAATGGAAACATTATAAACATCACTATTTGCTTGTACCACCTCCTCCAGGCCTCTTAGGAAGGTGCTGAACACCAGACTCAGATCTTGTGTCTTCAGAACTCTTCCCAATGTATGAGGCTCCTGTTTCTTCCAACCCTCACTTTTCTGGGGTTTTGTCCTGTTCCATAGTAAGTGTCATTTGTTATGAGGCATTCTTGCTTCCCTAAGGTTCTGTTGAAGGCTACATAGCCTGAGCAAGCACAATAGGTATGCCCATGATACCCTTCTGAGAGTTCCTGAGGCTTTCAAGCCTGACCTTCCTCTGCACACCTGTGTCTCTTCTCAAAACTCAAACCAAATCTGACTACTGCAAATGAAATTTTTGACTGACCATCACTTACCAGGATCACTCCTGAAGCTGTGTTCTAAACCTGGCATCTCATTCCCACTTCATCCCTCTAAACCCAGAGCTGATAGTAGCGCCAGATTACACATAGTTAGCAATTCAGAAAATTCTTATTTGTGATGTGTGTTTTTTCAGGACTCCTGTGTAAACACCATCTGGTGCTGAGAATTTACTAATGTTTAGTTTATCAATTTGTCCTAACATGCCTTTTCCCAACACCTCCATTTGAGGTGGTTCCTCAGACTCCCTCCCCATTCACGGCATCTCCATCACAGTGAATGCCAATGCATGCAAAGAATTTGTTCAGCTTTTTGGCAGTGCCATTGCTGTCTGCCAGTGGACCTTTGCACACAGGGGGCATTTATTGGCCCCAGTAGCTCCTCATCATCTCTATGAACCATGTACAGGTGCTGCACAGACAAACTGATCACATTAATATTTATACATCAGATAAACTTTAAATGCATCTATACTTCAAATACATGCTGCTAAGTTTACTATGAAAATTTCAGATAGAAAACACCAAATGTGGTCTTGGTACACATCCAAATATAAATGTGAATTCTTTTGAGTATTTCCCAAACAGGAACAATTTTTATCTTAGGGATCTACCAAAACTAACTGCTACACAAGCACACTGTGTAGCCCCCAGTCATGTCAAACATTTGTCATCAACAGAGATGAATGAAGTCTGGAACAACACCTTTCTTTGTGTTAAATGTTCCATTGAATCCCTGAAAGTACTCTACTGGAGAGAGAGAAACCAAATACAAGATGACCCTTGCCTGGCCAGCACAGTGCTTTTGAAGCTCCTGTTCATGTGGAGAGTTGTTAAGATTTATGTGAACCTGCTCATGAAAATTCATAACTAGTGTTTCAGTAGTGGAAGGTAAAATATTTATGAAAAAGTGGATTGAAGACAAAAGCCCTGTGATCAGTTTACCATATATAAAATGAGCAATAAAGGTGACTGTCTAACATTTACTTACAATCCCAGCTGAAGCCCTTACAAAAAGTGAAGCTGTCGATAAGGAGTACAGCTTCTACAGCACTGAAAGACAAGACAGCACCTTCAGAGCCAATGAAAGGGAGATGAGGAGAATGATTTATAAGGGCAATGATTTATCTTTTACTTTATGTGGGAACAGGCTTGGGCATTTGATTAAATATTCAAGGTAGAAGTACAGCGTCTAATAACACAAAATCTTGTTTTGCAACAGTTTCCAAGCTCTCATTTTTTCTTCTGTGAAAGTGGTTTGAATTTTAGATTACTGAGGCTTTGATTTTGAGTTTGGTTTTTCTTCTTTTTTTTTTTTATTTTTCCTGAATTAAAGATAACGTAAATGCATATACATAAAGTTTAGAGGTATGGAAAGGACAGAAAGAGTTTTATTTGGTTACTAGCACTGTTTCTGTTCTTCACCTGATCCAGGAGGTAAGGAAAGCAATCAAAACAATGAGGAAGATGCTCTTGGTCCCACAGCAAATTTGCCTCTTGTAGGAGGCTAATTAATTGGGATGCCACTCAGAGCTGAAATATATCACTGTGTATTTAACAGCATTGGGCATGGCAACACATAGACCACATTACTCACATAGACACAGTCAGGATAATAAACCAGCAACACATGTCTGGGAACAAAAAGCAACACTTCCAAGCTCATCTGTCAGACTTCTCATGTACTTGAGGTGAGGAGATGGGGGAAGGCAACCAGAGGAACCTGAAATAGCATAGTGTCGTGTGGGAAGGTAATATCATCACAGAGCTCAGAGCAGCAGAGACAGATATTTAAAATTCTTTTTCATTAAAGTACATTTTTAGGTGCTTGGCTATTGCCCTTCTTCTTTCTGTTTTCTGGATATCATTTCAATGAATATGTATATTCCTGAATATTTTATTTGTATATGTTCCCTCCTTCTTGATCATAATTCTATGTTGTTACTAAGTGACAAGGCTGTGCTGTTGCTATGCTTTTTTCCTCAATAATCCTGCTCATTTGATGCTGCCATTCTTCTCCCTGTACAAACAGGCCTCAGCCAACAATGGGGAGAAACAGCTGGCTCTGTTTCAAGGGCCCAGATTTCACTGCTGTTGCTAATGCCACTAGTTATGCTGAGTGCAGAGATGAGTGTCCCTCTGGGACTGCAAACTGCGGAGCTGCAGTCTCCTGCACTTCCATTCTGCCAAAGGCAACCAAACCAAACCAAACCAAACCAAACCAAACCAAACCACTGAGTGATCTGCCACACTGCTGGGAGACTTCACTCACAAGTAAATCTGTCTTCAGGCACTCTGCTTGAGCCATGATACCCTGCTTGAATTCAGGCATCCCACCTGAGCACACCTGAGGTCTCACACAGAGAATTAAAATGAGCAATGAGATTACTCACTCACAAACAGCCCAGTTACAGATACCTATGGTGCTGGAAAAACAAGTGCATGTTGATAGGGGTGTTTGCCCCAGGTGCAGCTGCAGCAGGAGCTGTAATGCCAGCTGGGCAGCACTCCATGCTGATCCCACCTCACTGCCCAGCCCGGTGCATGCTCAGGGAAATGTAGGGATAGATATCAACACTAGCGACAGGCACCTCCTGAAGCACACGTCCAGCCCCTTTAGGACCAGAGGATGTTGGGCTGGCAGAGCCCAGGTGGAGGCACCAGCCCAGGTGCAGCCCCACACAGGCACTGGGAGCTGGCTTCTCCAGGATCAGCGTCTGCTCCAGCCCGTGTGCCATGCAGGATGCTACAGGAGCAGGGCAGCCCTGTGCCTGGGTGAGGCTCAGAGGGGCTCCTGGTGCACATGCTGTGGGTCCAGCATCCCCAGCAGGGCAGCGGGGAGCTGTTTTGCACAACACATCTCCCTGCCACAGACCCACCAGCCCTCTGGGGCTGCAGGGCAAGAGAATGTACAGAGAATGTGCATTTTAAGGCCAGAGAGACCATCATTAAATATAGCATGATCTTCCAAATACCCTGGGAGTACTGCTGCACCCACCAATTCCTGCTCCAAATCTATTTGGATGTTTTCAAATTATGTTGATCTTGATACTATATCACAATCTGGCTACAACATCAAAATATAGCTCCGAATTTAGAAAAGCTTACACTATAGTATCAATCAGTTTATTTTTTACTAAATACATTCACACTTCTTTCTCACACATCTCAAATTTTCGTTAACAACAACCAATGGTTTAATTTAAAAGATAAAAAATATCCTGTGTTATGCAACTACAACCCAGGCAAATAATAAAAACCCGAACAGAAAAGAGGCCCATTTGTTTGCTCTCCTGCTGTGATTTGAAAAGCAGATGATCTGGGGGTTTTTTACAATTGCTTTAAGACCATAGCTTTGTCAGCCAGGCTCCTGATCTGAGCCAATTTTTCCAGTTGATTTGCAGACCCCTTAAAGTGGGTGTTTCTAGTGCTGCTGTAAACACAGACATGACAGATACCGTCCTGGCAGATCCCTCTCGAGCAGCAGTGTCCGTGGCAGCTGCGGGAGACGTGCTGGGGCAAGCCTCCTCTCCCTCGTCCCACTGCACAATCCCAGGTTTTCACACAGTGAACTTTTGTATCTGAGCCCAACAGCCTGTTCGCTGAAAGACCAGACCTCATTTTCCCAAGCTCTCTTGCATTCCTGTTATTTTTCTACCCTGATAAAGGCTGGTTTGCCGCTAGTTACCCTTCCACTCCCCAGTTCCCTCACCAAGAACCACTGCATCAGAGCTTTCAGGCACTAATTGCTCTATTTTAGCATGGGTAGCAATTAATTCAAGTAGGAAAAATAGGGAGCCAGAATTCACTGATGCAGACATAGAGATTTCCAGTGTGGAAACAATAAACTCGCCTTGTTCCCCTTGAAGACTTATTCTTGGCATGTTTAATTTTAAACAAATATATCTGCTGCTGAGTGGATAGTCGGCTTGAAATCTGAACTGGTGTCAAGATGCTCAATGGCAATAAGTGGTGCATTTTCCTCAGCTTCCTTCAAAAAAGTAATTGTTTTTGGTCTGAGAGCTCTAAACTTAATTTGACTGCTCTTCCAATGAGATCTCACTCATGCAAAGGTTTGTTTCTGCTTGAAAACCACATTGAATACAGGTACTTATGAATGAAGCAGCAGTGGAACATGGTCAATACAGTACTATAAATGGTGCAGACGTTCACTTTTCTATCAAGCTGAAGAGTGCTTCAAGCTTTGTAAGTTTTGCTCTGTAACACACCCTATATTCTATTTCTTCACAAAGTCATCCCATACTCAGTTCAGCTAGCATTGTTTTTAAGAAGAGTACCAACTATTGTCCAGGATAAAGCAACAAATTTAGAATATTTTTCAGCAAAGGAGGAAAAGTCTAATTAGCTATTTTTCAGCTTCAGTCTTGACAATATGTACATGACCTGTTTATCTAATATTTGCCAGGCTTTCTCACCAGGCTCATTATGAAGATAAAATAGCATCTGGCAGTCCCAGGCACACCTACATGTTGAGTGGAGAAGTAATTGAGAGCAGCCCCACAGACAAGGGCTTGGGGATGTTTGTGGATGAAGGTCTGGGGGCAGCTCAGAAAGCCCAGAAAACCAAATGTGTCCTGGGCTGCCCCAAAAGCAGCTTGGCCAGCAGGGTGAGGGAGGGGATTCTGTCCCTCTGCTCTGCTCTGCTCTGCTCTGGTGAGACCCCACTGCAGGGCTGTGTCCATCTCTGGACAGCATGAGAAGGACATGGAGCTGTTGGAACAAGTCCAGAGGAGGGTCATGAAGCCAACAAAGGGACTGGAGCATGTCCCCTACAAAGCCAGGCTGAGACAGCTGGGGCTGTTCAGCCTGCAGAAGGGAAGGTTGTGTGGAGAGCTCTTGGCAACCCTGCAGGGTCTGAAGTGGGGAAGCTGGAGAGGGATTCTAATCAGGAGCTGCTGTGACAGGACAAGAGGCAATGGGTACAGACTGAAAGAGGGAGAGTTTAAGTTACATATTACGAAGCAATTCTTTGCTGTGAGGGTGGTAGGGAACTGGTACAGGTCACTCAGAGAAGCTGGGGATGCCCCATCCCTGGAAGTGCTCAAGGCCAGGTTGGATAGGGCTTTGAGTTGCCTGGTCTAGTGTGAGGTGTTCCTGTCCATGGCAGAGGGGTTGGAACAAAGTGATCTTTAAGGTCTCTCCCAATCATCCCACAATTCAGTGATTCTATGAAGAATGGTCAGAACAATTATAAAGACTGGTCAATTCAGATGGAATATTCAGCACTGTAGAGATGCCTTAAATAAACTGCCAACAAAATTACAAATCAGTTTTGACACAAGCATTTGCATAGAATAGTTAATAAAAAAATCTCTTACTAAACATTAATATTTTTAATAATGACAAAATGACAATTAGGAAAAACTTAAAATTAATATTTAATTAGGCCTAATAAAATGTAAAGTAAAGACTAATTCCAATAACTAATTCCAAGGATTTACTTATTTTTTTGACTACTTTGTTTGGTTGCCAGGGGGAAAAAACCTCACAACTGTTTTACAATTCATTGCTGAAAATGAATTGGAGCTAACTGCCTCTTTTCAGGAAAGCCACAGTGCCAGATTAGCACACAAAACATATTTTTAAGGATTTTTTTTTCCTGAGGAATAGTTAAATAACCTGTAATGTAATTATTATCCAAGAGGCAGCGTTTTGAGCTACACATACAGGGAAACAGAACACCTTTTTTTTTTTTTTTTTCCAGTTATCATTGCCAGCAGTCCTACCCAATCCAGCTTTGAAGTCTAATTTGGAAATTTTTCCCAGGGCACCAGCCTGTGATTTCTTTTTTCCCGGAGCATCCCATGGCTCCATGGAAACAATGACACATTTATGCTCCCCAGTGACCACCACTGATGCAGAATGGATTGGAGCAGGGGAAATGACACCTCAGTTGTGAATAGGAGAGGGGAGGGAGCCCACACTGCTAAATCCAGGCCGGGGTGTGGTCCTTAAGGGCTGAACTGGGTGTTGGTGGGTCAGAGGGCAGAGCATGAGCCCAGAACTGGTGTAACATTTCCCCCTCTGCCTGTGGAACACGAGCATTTGGGAGGCAGAGTAACCACTGAGAAACAGAGTTTGCAGTTAAATGTATTCCTATGTTTTGTTTCAACTTCTGATTCAGGCTAACTGCAGCTGCTCTTACCCAAGACTGACCCCTTCCACTCTTTCTGGCTGCCCCAAATTAATAAAGACTGTCTTGGACTTCCCCTCTTTGAAAACTGAGGAGTTCCATCATGCAAGCAAATTCATATTTGAGACAAAACATGCAGGGAAGGTGGGGGGTCTCCTTTCTGGTCAGAGACATGCAGGGATGGGTCACAATGGGGAAGATTTGCACCATTCTGGTGGCATCTCATTGCAGCTTTCAGGGAATGCTCATGCCAGAGACAATGTCTGGCCATACAGGTCTGGGGACTGTTCCAGTTTGGGAGGGCTATCAAGCAGTAAAGGGTCCTTGCCAGGTCCTGGCAGTCCCTGTGTCTGGACAGCTGTTACTCCTGGGGGAGAAAATGCATGTCTTTGTTCCAAATCACCATGTGTTCCCATGAGTGAGAAATCATGGTGAAATTCCACACTGAAAACTGACTGCAAATGCAGCACCTTCTCACATAACCAACCTGCTCAGCCTGTGAATTGTCACTTTTGCTGATTTCAGGTGACTGAAATAGATTTTTACTACCTTCTGCTTTCTAGTTGCATAAAACTGACACCATTGAGAGCAAGAGAAAGAGAAAAGGTTTTCCCTATTTCATCAGCTTTCTCATTTCCTTTATGAGGATAGTATAGAATGATGCAGAAGACACGGCTCCACATACAGATCCCAGCCAGTTATGAAAAACAATAAATACAGACCCCTACACTACACTTTTTCCTAGGTTATTTTTTAGAGCAGAGCCACTCTAATGCTTTATAAAATTACTTCCTGAAGACTGCATTTTTGCAGCAGCACAGCTATTTTTAGCAACCAAAAAAAGACTCTGTTAAGCTAAAAAAAAAACAAACCTGTGAGGCACATCAATCACCTGACATCCTCAACTTTGACTCTGCACCTATGCTACTAAAGGGTCTTTCAGTTTATCTGATCTATCAGAAAATATCCCAAACAATGAATTACTAGTGGAAAGGTTTCTCCAGCACCATTCAGCAGTCCTGGCACTGAACTAACATAGAAAAGGAGAGCTACAGCAGACAGGTTTTCTTTAAGTGCTTTAGTAAGAGATGAAGGAATGAAGTCCAGGGGAAGGAAAGTCTGAACATGTCTTTGTCATCACACAGCCCTGTCAATTCACCTACTTGGCCCAAGTAAAGGCTCCAGGCTCTGTGTACACACCCTGGCAGCAGAAATGGTACTGGTTCTGTACCACTTCTAGTGCAGGGTGTTTGTATGGCATTGCCAGATCTTCAGGTATAACAAGAGAAAGAGCAACCAGGCAACAGACAACAATCTTGAGCCATGCAAGGAAACATGGTGAACAAAGACCAGTGAGCATATAAATCCCCACCTGGTCAATTATGAAATTACATCTTTATCTGTCACTGTTACCCAGAGGAGGGAAATGTCCAGATCTCTGGCAGTTTTGCTGCAGCAACAGCTGCAAGACACGACAATATCTCTAATTGCTGAAAACCTTGTTGTGGTGATGAAATCAACACTTTGTCTTCACTCTCAGTAATAGCCAGGGATGCTGATCTGAAGCCAGAGTCTTTCCTCATGAGCACACACACTACTGCAGTAACTGGCTTAATCAGCCCTCTGATATACACAGTCATGGATTAAGTCCCATCCAACTCTTCACACACCCAACATTTAAAATGCAGATGCCCATAATTTGAAGGCCTAAAAACACTTTTTGCCAGATACCTCACCTGGGGGAAATTATTTCCAAATCCCTAAGATAGGAATCAGAATAGCTGCTGCTGGCACCAGTGCTGAACCAGTCAGTATTCCAAGCCATGGCCACTGCTCTCAGCCTTGTGCCAAACTCAGCAGCAGCTGTGCCTGAGGGGAGTGATGCCAGTCCATCCATTTCCTCCCCAGCATACTTGGAGAAGGGGTGAGGGAGAAAAATAAGTAAATAATTTCCTCTCACTTCTTGTCTTCCCCTCAAAATGGGGAGAGGCACCCTCAAAGCACCTGGAGGAGCTGCTCCTCTGCTCAGGGGCTTCAAGGGAAGCTTCAAGAAGTTCATGAGGAGGGAGAGGGATCTTGCCACCCCTTTTGGGCTAGGAAGAAGTATACAGCTTCCAAAGGTGATGGCTGTCCCCTGTGGTGCTAGGTGGAACAGATTGCACCTCCACAGTGCAGCCTGGCTCACCAGCAGCAGGGTGATGTGTCTCCTGCTCATATCCCAGGCCAAAGCACCCTGGACATTATCTCCCAAGAGCACTTCCCAAACACGACCTGTCACTAGCTGTGTTTCTGCAGGAGCAAATCCCTGGTTTGGATATTGTGGCATGGAAAGAGGGAATCTCTCTGCCTAGGGTAAGGAAGGATATCTTGATCTCAGGTAAAGAAACTCAAATTTCAACAGGCATCCCAGCTCCAGCGGAGATCACACTTACGCAGCCACACTGCCTAGCAGGGAGAGCTCAATTAGGCTGTCATATTTATGGGATAAAGCAGTTGGCTCACAGTTGAAGTGCATACAGAGGGGAAGGTGAGCACAAGGCTCCTTGTAGCCACACATATGAGTCTTGTCAAAACCTGCTGCTCTCCTTGCATTAACAGTGTCCACGTGCTCCAAATCCAAGTGCATTGATGCTCCCTGGGTCACTCTGCCCCTTTGTGGCTTACCTGGGGAGATTTTGTCTTGCCTATGGCCCAGGTCTTTACCTTCTTTGGAGTCTGTACCAGACTACTGCCAGTTTGATTGAGGATGTTGAGTGCATCCATCACAGGTGAATGCTCCGAGTCTGTCAATTTGTCAAACCTGTCTAGTGTGTCAATTTGTGCAAATCAACATCAGTGAAACCAAGTAAGTTCCATCCACTGGGGACCTGACCCTTTACTGCAGACATTTCCTGATTCTCAGCTGCCATGAGGATGAAACAGCAGGCTGGTTCTATACCCATCTGAGTGACAGCATTCAAATATTTCCAAATATTTTTAATGTTCAATGTTCCTTTCTTGCTTGTCAGGGTTACATATCCTTGGATAGGCTTTCTATAACAAGTTCCTAACATCCTTTCACATACCCTTAAAATTGCCTGTAATGCTAGAGAGAGCTCTAATTTTGCATAGTTTAAACCAGTCGTAGCTGCAGAGCTGTTATATCCTGTGCATCTTGCCTCAAGGCACAACGTAAATGAAAGTGGAGCTAAGAATAGGGCCTTGTGTCTCAGCTGAGGAGAGAAGCATGTGCCTGCCTACATAAGGAGAAGTAGGTTATGTTTCTAATAACAAGCAAGTTTTTTCTTTTTCTTTTTTTTAATAGAAAAAAAAATCTCAAAAGTAACAACAAATTTGAGCTGATCTATTCTCCTTGCCTCATTCCTAAGCAGATACACTATATATACAAGAAAAACAGACAGACAGAAAATTCCTAAAGGAAAATCTTGTCTTGTTTAAGATATAATGAGTTCAGTCTTCAGAGACCATAAAGTCTGAGAGTTTTTAAGCTCTGTAATGTCAGTCGAATAATTATCTCACAAAATGCATTTGTGTAGGTGAGGTCCCTCTGGTTTAGTTGTTTTCCTGCTATGAAATGGAAAGCTGCTAGCCCCTTGGAAATAAAAGCACAAGGAAATCAGAGAACATCAAGTTTGTGTAAACACTGCTTTCCACTGGTATTCTTCACCTAAGTCTTGGTGATGAAACACCTTAGAAATAAAGGTTCTCTGTGGCACAGACTTCTCTCCCAGTTGCATGTGCAGACAACCAGAGTGAAACATTAAAATAAGGAAAATCAAACGTGTTGCCAAACAGTTGAGTGCTAAACATGTCATTAACTGAAAATCTTACACTGGGTTGAAATACAGACATTTCAGAAAAACATCCTTATCAAACACATTTTTTCATTAAGTTCATTAAAAATAGAGTATTACCGGAATTGCACAGTGACTGTGTCATTAACTTGATTAGCTTTTTTTCAGATGTAGAATATTTTATATTTAGGAGATAAAATCTGGCAGCATGGCCCTGTGGATATGGAACTGGATTAAGAATTAATCTGTTAATTGGCTGGGCAATTGGGCAAAGTACATAATCTCTCTGCATGATTCATATTTCTTCATCTTTAATACAGAGTTTTCATGCACTTCAACTTTCCTGAAGTGTTTTGATTTACACAGATAAAAGGCTTATATTAATTACTATAGATGAATACTGAAATGCCATAAAAGCATTGCTTAATGAAATATTGATTTAAAAAATATCAAGCAGGGCTAAGTCCTCGCCTTAGATGTTGAGAAAATGCCTGTGAAAGGGGGTTCAGATCAGCCTCCTCAGAGATGATTCATGGCTCTGAACAGAGCAGACAGGGTACTCAGAAGTGCTGGGCTGCTCAGTGGAAAAGCCTGGGTATCCTAAATGTCCATCTGGGATTGCCATCAACAGTCCAACAGGCTGCTGAGGTGCCACCACTGCTCACAGCAAGATCCCTGGTGACTCCAGTGTCTGCAGGCTGCTTTTTTAGTTAAGTGGAAATGAAACCTAGGGGAGTTGAGAGTATAATTTTCATCTCTTGCAAAAATCTTCCAATTGTGCGGTCTGTCTCTTTTAGTGGAGAGAGGCCTGGACCTGTAGGGGGAGGGGGAGCATTTAAAGGTTGATAACTAACGAGGCTGTGTGGAATCAGAGAGACCAGAGATGGGGGAGGAGGAGGCAGTGGTTTCTGATAACTAAATTAGGGAATCAACAGAGAGGTGTTTAAGCCTATATGTACAGAGACATTTACAGTAACCCACGAACACCTACAGTTTAATGCACTGTGACAGTGAAATGCTGAAGCATTTCAATAATGCAGTCAGAAAGTTTAACTATAAGGGCAGTGTGACAACAGCCTTGTAATTGATGTTTTATCATTAGCAGTGCTTGAAAATAAGTTGAAAAGCAATTTGCAGCATCTGAGAGGTAAAAAATCATGTGAGCAGTATGCAAAGGTTAAAATAAATAACTCCACCTTTTTACCTTCAGAGTGATGAAGTCTGACATCTTTGTTTTCATGTTCCTATACTGCTATTATAGTCCTTCTCTGAATTCTGCCCTTTTTTGTGTTACATTTCCCTCTTACAATTTTGCATTTTTGCCCTTCTTTCCTCATGCTATTTCATGTTCTGGATGGCCCTGGGATAAAACTGACCACAACTGTGTTTCCTGAAGCAACAGCAAATGCTGCCTAAAAGGTTATCAATCTAACTCACTTTTTCTCCCTGCCAGAAAATCACTGGGAAGAGTGGCAAGGGAGGAGTGTGGCTAGCTCAGATCTGCAGCCCTGAGGCTGCCTCTGCCAGCACATCACAGGTCACAGAGCCAGCAGCTCTGGCAGTGCTGCTCATCCACCAGAAAAGGAGAAGAGACACCTGCAAAGCCGTGCTCTCACCTCTGCCTGCTTCCCAGCCTAGCTCTGGGTTTTGAAATGAGATTTGGCTGTGGGGGAGGCCAGTGGCACAGCGTGGCCACCAGCATTTGCACCACACTGGGGCTGCAGATGAGCCCCTGGAAAGCACCCAGGGCTGCAGACAGCTGGGTGAAGCTCTGAGAAACCCCTACTAGACTTCACTGCAGCCAGGCATTTTATCACAGGTATCAGTTTAATTGCATCCATGATCCCACTGTAGTCTGTAGGGCAAGTGTCTCCATTAGGCACTTTCTGTAAGCACCTTGCTGAACCTGTCCATGGAACCTTACAGGTTGTTTTTTTTAACCATGTGTTGGCCTCTCACCTCACACAATAGTTTGACAAGTTTAATTAAGAACCTGAGTGCCACTTAAGTGACACAGAAACACAGTTTAAAGCAGATGGAAGCAGAAGTCAAGACAGATCAAGTGAAGAAAGATAAAATCTCCAATAGGTGAAACTCTAACCTTGTATGAAGTGCCTGTGCCACAAGTATCCCAGCCAGCTTCTTGGAGACCCTTGCAGGGGTGAGGAGACATTCAGCAACAGCCCAAGGTACTGAGGTTGGGCACATAACAGCAGAGAAGGCAGACTGAGACAAGAACAGAAAGGAACAAAACAATAAACATGAAGTGAATGTCTGGTCAGCCTGCCCACAATGGGTTTGAGGGAAGCCTGTGAAAGGCAGGAGCTTGTAGCCCCCTGCACAGGACACATGAGCTCCCAGCCCTCTGCAGCTCTGTGCATGGTGCATTGGGAGGAGAGATTCAATACAACAGAAATGGCAGAAGCCAACAATAAAACCCTCACTGCATTTACTGGTTCATGGTGTGGGGAGCAGGGAAATCTCTCATTCATCTGATCTGCAGCAAGGCATTTCTGGGTTTTTGTTGATGGCAGAGAGAGAGCTGCAGGCACAGAGGCTCACAGCACACTAATTCATGTATTCTCTCAGGATCATCTGTGCCATGTACAAGAGCCACTGATAAAAAGGAGTCAAACCCAACAGAGAGCAGCTTAGGGCCCAGTTTTGCCTTTTCTGCTGGATCCAGAGTGCAGTTCCCCCATCTCTGGGGCTGCCTGTGCCAGCTATTTCCCTGGGTTAGCCTAGTCTGTGATCCTACAACTGCAGACAATGCAGAAGCATAAATAAAAAATACCTCCACAGAAATAATTTAAAGGGATGATCTAGAAATAGACTGAATTCTCACCCAGGGCTTCAGTTTTGGTGGTGATGGTGGCTTTGATGTGCCTTCCTCAGACTCCATGCTAAATTCATACATCCATCTCATTTTAAAGAGTGGGAGAATTAATCCTGATTTTAGCTCTGTCACTTCAGGGAATGAAGGAGGAAACAGCCCACTAAAATAGATCTGAACTCAAGTAATGAGGTGAAAGTCTAACTCTTTATGAGTATCCATTTAGGATCTAGTAAAAGTACAGAATATTCTAGATTGTATCCATCTGATTTTATAGTTCTCTGAATAACGGAGAAAAATCTGAAAGCTGGATCTATTAAACTCTTCATATAAAAACAAAAGCTGGAAATCAGAAAAAAAAAAAAAAAAAAAAAAAAAAAAAAGGAAAGTGTGAAAAGTTTCACTTATATTCCCTTTTTTTTTCCCCCACTGTAACTTCTCTCCCACTATCACTTCAGTGATTCAAATTCTACTCCACCATCTGTTCTGAGAACAAACAAATGGAATCTGTCTAATTTCTGGAAATTCTGAAACAACCTGGGTAGTCTCATTCCAACAAAGAATCTGAGTACAAGTCAGCTTTCTGGACCTTTATATTTTACAAGAAAATGCAGCTGAGACAGGTCAAAAGAATGCTTATAGAACAGAAAGCAAATATCCCAACAGAGTAAATTAGGCCAAAAATATATATATATACACCTTCACTGCTCTACCTAATGTTCTCATGACCTCAAGTGTCTCACTCATGCTGCCAAGCTGTGTAACGAGTCTGAAGGATGCTCACAGCAAAGTTACTGAAGAAAGTTCCCTGAAAACTCTGGATTAAAAGTTAAAAGTGAGTATCGAATCTGTAATCTAATTTGGCAGATTTGAAACCATGTTTTTAACCTTGTCAGCTGCCCATGAGTTACACAGCATGAAAAGCATCCCTTCCCTTTGATGGCCAAGGCAACTGTACATCATCTTTTCACTGTGATGCTTGAGGGACATGACAGATGAGCCTCCTTCATGTTCCTGTTCAATGCTGAGAGGTGCAATTTTACTGACAATGCACATCAGCCTCTCTCCAGGAAAGAAGAGTTTTCAAAAAAATAGAGAGGGAAAGAAAAGCCTTTTGGAAGAAGTCCTGCACTTTTTCACCTGTATTCCTAACTTAGCTTCTTTCCATATACTAGATTTACAGAGAGGTAAGAGTGAGAAGAAAGAGCTGTTATTCCTCCCATTAAAGATAAATGTGCCAGCACCCTACAAATTGCTGGTTAAATGTACAGTGACTAACCAAACTTCACTTCCAGACACCACATCTGCTGAACACTGCAGACTTACCTGACACTGGTATATAAAACAGATTACTGCCTTTCAGATTCCCTCTGAGGAAGAGCATGTCCAGGCACCTGGAAGTAAAGCCTGGTGGGGACTCCAATCACTGCTGCTGGAGATTTCTCTTTTGCCTTACAGGCTTCAGAGAGGTGGTTTCTAAGTCATTGTCCAGTGTGGGCAAAATCTGGCATGCAGATACACAAACACAGCCAGTGGAAGTCTGAAACGTCTGAAAATTTTCTTCATTAAGTACATTTTGGAGACATACTTAAAAATCTTCTGACAGCTGGCACACACCTTAGTTATTCTTTGCCTCATGTATGGTCATGACAGAAATGATGACAGTGCTACTTTTGGAAATATTGGGCATAGGAGTCACTTTTAAGAGTGGGCTCTGCAGCAGTTCTTAGCATGACATGATCCTGATGAATAGCACCCAGTGAAGTTTAGCAGTCAGAGCATTTGCTTCTGCCACTTCCCTCCTGGAAGCCTGACAAATAAGTAAGCAGTCTCAGTGCAAACCAGAATTATTTCAGTCCCCAGGAGAGTACTGCCCACAGGCCCCTTTCAGAATCTGGACTGCCTTACTCTGTCATTGTACAAGCAATCTTATCCCAAAAGTTAAAGAAAGTATAAAAAGTCAGATAAAATTGAGTGCAAATAAAAACTGCTCCGCACAGAATCCTGAATGAGTGACCAGTTATATAAGAAAAGAAAATGGAAATAGTTTTAAAATTACTTACAAAGTACTAAAAGATAAGGCCAATAGATGAGAGGGAGAAGAATACAAATAATTCTTTCAAAGTTTTAAGTGAATCATTTGCCACCACTGGTCTTCAAAAATTTGTAATCTTAAACCATTATTTTAGCTTCTGTCTACACAACTCTGCTGAGCAGCAAAATATATTATCCTGTGTACTGGGTTGATCTTCTGTGGCTACTTCAGCACCCCATCTAGCCCAAGTATCTCTGCATACCACTGCTTTGACCTGCCTGTGTTCCCATTTTTTATTTTCATTTGCTGTGGAACTAATATTGGGTATTTCTTTCTCAAGAAATCCCATGTGGCAGCTCCCCAGGTTCGCTAAAGAGGACAAAAATTGGATTCAAAAGACATAACAAACAGTATTAAAAATAGACTCTACATAACAAATCTGTATCTCAACTGAATTTAAGGCCATAATCTTATTATTCATATTGTAACAATGTAACAATGTAAATCCTTACACAATTATTTCTTTTTACTATCACATTTATCTACATTTATAATATTCAAGGAGAGGTATGATTTTAAAACAGAGGTCTTGGGAAGTAAGTGCTATTCCTTTCAGGCAGGCATCCACCTCCAAAAGCCAGCCTATTTAGTTGATTTCCCTTGAATAGATTATCTGTATTAAAAGATGTACCAAAACACAAAAACACTTTGTTTCCCTTTCAATTTAGGCTCCATTTTAGCTAATGAGGCAGACACTGAAGCTGTACTTTGAATACCTGGCTTTTATGGATCAAAGAATACAAACTGCCTGGCATGTGGATTTTATTACTGCCAGAGAATAGATCCTCTCTTTTTATTTATATTACTAGACACCACTGTCACATACTGGCTTTTAAAGATTTTTACAATGAGTTAAGATAACTCCAAAGATGAAGGTTGGTGGAATTCAAAGCAGCAAATAATTTTTCATCTGCCTTCTGCCTCTGCTGACCATTTAACTTTCCAGGACCCAACAGGGGATGTGAGCGAGTACTCCCTCTATTTAAGCTGATGTAATGCCTTTAGAATGGATCTTTACAGAGGCAGTGGACAGGATTCTGTAATAGTTTAGCTTCCTGCCCAATTTATTACCTTTCTGTCACCCTTGTAGATATTGCCAGACCCCTGAAGCACTACAGTTCTTTTCTCTTCACTTCAAATACGTGACACTTGATAAATAATTTGATAGCACTTTGTGGCGAAATGAACTCCACTCAAATAAAATTTCTCTATCCTCCCACCTCTGACCCCACTCCCAACTCCAAATCAGCAACAGACCCCAAGGACTAAGGTTATGAATTCACATCAATTTGCAAAGATATAAAAAACTAGTTAAGTGAGCGTAAGAAACGATCTGCCCTTCAAAAAAAGACAGAAGCACCAAAGAACTTTCAAACACTCCTCAAGCATAAAAGCCATTCCACTTGGACATCCCATTAGAGGGATGCTCCTTGGCCATCTTCACACTTCATCAACAAGGCCATATTCTAAAGCTCTGTCTGCAAGTTGTGAGTAACCCTGTCCCCGTAAATTCAAGATTCAGCTTCATCCTTTATTTCAGGCCTTTGCAAGGAGAGGCAAAAATCTTCAGGACTGAAATTCCATGTCACTTTGCTTTAGTTCAAGCAGCCTTTGGCCTTTCTTTTATGAGAAACTCCCTATCACTTTATATCTCTGTAAAAGTTTTCACAGCCTGGAGATGTCTCTTGGGAAAAAGGTGAATTAAGAGCTATCTTTATCTTTAGTGGGCAGCACATTTAAGGCAATTCCTCTTTTGTGGATTGTCAGTGTAGCAGAGCAGTACTAGAGGAATAAGTACAATCTAACATCTTATACTTGGGATCCTGCAAAAACAGAGCAAACTTCCTAACAATCAGATCAAAGTTAAGAATATAGATTGTATAAATAGCAACACCAAAAGCTGGTTAAAAAGCCACAAATAAACAAACAGGAGGAAAAAAGCCACACACAGAAACAAGAACCCACACCACAGAACAAAACAAAAACACAACAAAGAGAAATGAGGACAGGAAAAAGCTCCAGTTATGTTGTCTCAACGCTATAAACAACAGATAAGAGAAATAGCAGGGTGAATAAAGGAGGATGTACTCACCCACCTCACATTTTCTCAACAAAGAAAGAAATCAGTGCCCAAAAGCTGAGATTAACATGGACCTGAGAAAAAAAATCTGATTAAGTGATATTATAAAGCATGTTGATCCTTATTTACAGCACAGAACTGGGAAGGCAGGAAACCTTGGAAGACTACCTAGGTATTTAATCCCTGGAGATCTGTCACACTATATGTTCCTGAAAAATAATTCTGATAGGAAATAAGAACTATCTCTGTAAGTGAGTAATGTGAGAACAAGACAAGGTGAAGACACAGTAAACTCAGGGCTGGCATAAAGAATGTAGTAAATGAAACGCCTTGACTGAGAGAAATTTAGTATCAGAACTTCTCCTACAAGTAGGTGTCAGAGCAATCTGAGAAATGGTGACATGGAAAGGGAATTTACCTACAAGATAAACAAAGGCTTTTAGCAGGAGTTTAAGCAGGACTCACAGTGCTGCAGCCCATGACAGAATGATGCCAGAAGGAGCTGAGCCCCACCTTGCTCAGCTCTCTCCTTTCCAGGGCCACCAAACCTTAAATCCAGCTCCTGAAGCCACCAACAGCTCACCTGCAGCACAGAATGGAGCAGCACTGACCCTTTGAAACCCAAGCAGACATTACACATATCTATATGGTGAATATGGACATAGGCAACTATGGGTGAAGTCTGGGGGGGGAAAGAAAAAGAAGACAAGCTGTGAAAAGTGGAGGGGGCAAAGATGCAAAGAACGATAAAGTCAGAGGTGATGGTGTGGGAACAAACTGTTAAAGCGCCCTTAAAAATTTATTATTAAATGACTCACCCATTTCCAAATGCCAAAATTACTGCATCCAAAAGTCCGTTCATTAAGTGTCAGGTAAACACTGAGATGGCTGAACTTTTCCAATGTTTCTCTAGGAAAAAAATGGTCATTAAAGTGCTAAATATTTCTGCAAATGGTTCATTCAATACAGATGTATCCCTCTGCAGCAGGATGATGAACCAAGATACATCTGTGTATGTGGATGTACACAGCCCTGAGTTCACTTGTCTCTGATATGAAGGAAATGGGGGGGGAAAAGGAGTGAGCAGACTTTGCCTGTGTGGAATTCATATCCCAAGAACACATTCACTTCAAGCTTTGAGTGGTAGGACAGTACCTGATTTTGTGACCTTAAAATACAACTGCACTCAGTACATCAAAAATTAGTCTCATATAACCAGTCTTCTGCCTTACTGAGCATGGAAATGGGATGTGAGTAAAGTTGAGAGCTGACATCCTGATGACAGGTAAGAGAAGACAAAATTTGAAATAACTTCCCTCCAGCCTAGCCACAAAACTAGGCTCAGTTACACTGGAGGGAACCTTTGGGCTCAGCTGCCATTCAGAGGAGAGGCTGCTCCAACCAAGGATTTGCTGAAACTGAGAAAGGCAATAGCAGAGCTGGGCTAACTTGGCACACACAAAATTGGAATCAGAGGTCTGAATGGAGGTGTTTTAGGAGTGAAGTGCTGGGGGTAGTGGCAAAGCATCCCTAGGTCATGTTTCCCATTAGAAATGGAAGATGAACTGGATGAAAGACAGTCTTGAGCTCTTGGATTAGCACCTTAAGTGACACACATCAAGGGGAAAATACTGAGGGATTAAAAGTAACTTTGTGCTGTCTGCACTCACACCAGTAGGTTTGCAAATATGCATAGGGAGCCAGATCAGGGTTCAATAATGCTTGCAAGCACAATGACAAAGTGACAGTCCAGGTGTGTGAATGTGGGCATATTTAGACAGTTTTGTTTGGCATCATTTCCAAGGACTTCTGTATTTTTAAGCTCATCCTTTTTGTTGCCTGTGTTTCTGAGTGCCACTCTTTCTTTCACTTAAAGCAACAAATATTTTCAGATTTTAAATGCAGACCAGGAATATGGCAGTCTGATGAGATGCTATTAGATCCTTTGTAGCATAGCCCATTAGAATATTTAAATTCACTTCCACATGCTTTTGGTAGTCCAGAGGTATTGGCATCATAAAACAAAGATGTTCTGTGTTCTGATCATTAGCTGATAAAAAACTATCAGTTTTGCAAGCTGAGCAGCTATTATTTATGTATACCTTGGTTTTGATCATGAACCGTATCTTTTAGCAGGAAATTAAAATCTCCTGTGGAAGAGTATCAAACCCATGCTTACAAAACCCATCAGTGCAAAACACAGCTGATGTCTCTTCGGAGGATTTAACTTGACTGTGTCACATTAATCACCTCTGAAGTAAAGGCATGACTCATAATTGTTTTCCATTACCTTGTGTTTGCTTTTTCAGCATTGCAAAAATGCATGGGCCAGGACCATGGATCATAAATCTCATCAGACTTGTAGACAAGACTCTGAGTGGTTTTTGCCATGCTCTGTTTCATGCTGGCCTTTCTCTTCTGATAATAAAAATCTGTTTCAAATATTGGTGTTTCTGAAGCATCAATGTTTTCAACCTTCTGTTCTTTTGAACATGATGCTCCTATCATTCCTTATAGATAGTAAAATGAATTTGTAAGGCTGTTCCTCATTGTCTGGGACATTCTCAGACCACTTGCTTTTCAATGAAGTGACTGAAAACTACTGTGTACTCAAATAAACAGACAGTACTTACAGATAACAGAGGGGTCTTCTTGCTAATGCAGCAAAACATCTGTAGAGTAAAAGCTGACATGATCACTTAAAGAAGCAAGGGAAACATTCATTTCATAGCAGGACTGATTATCTAATAAAGGTGGATTAGATATGTGCCTCGTGTGTCCAAAGTTCCAGGGATGTTTTCCTCCTCTCCCCTTCCCCTTTTCCCTTTTCCCTTTTCCCTTTTCCCTTTCCCCTTCCCTTTTCCCTTTCCCCTTCCCTTCCCTTCCCTTCCCTTCCCTTCCCTTCCCTTCCCTTCCCTTCCCTTCCCTTCCCTTCCCTTCCCTTCCCTTCCCTTCCCTTCCCTTCCCTTCCCTTCCCTTCCCTTCCCTTCCCTTCCCTTCCCTTCCTCCTTCCCTTCCCTTCCCTTCCCTTCCCTTCCCTTCCCTTCCCTTCCCTTCCCTTCCCTTCCCTTCCCTTCCCTTCCCTTCCCTTCCTTTCCCTTCCCTTCCCTTCCCTTCCTTTCCCTTCCTTTCCCCTTTCTGTATTACTGTTTTCTCAGTTGTTCAGCTGGTTTATTTTGCCACTTCCTGAGAAGTGGCAAAGTAGTGACCTTGGGTGTCATTGTGATGAATAGTGCAATTTTATACAGTATAATCTATTTGTGAATGACTTTTTTACTGACTTCAAGATTTGTACTGTGTCCTTCAAAAGTGCACACCAACAGAGAACTCTTGACAGAAAAATGGCAACTCCTGACCCTTCGTTTGAAAAGTCAACAGAGTACATACGTAGGAAATAGGGAAAGAACATGGCAAAACATTAATTTAAACTTAGAGAGTATAAGGAAAGTTGTGAGCAAAGCCAGTTAGCTCAGTGAGCTAAGGTAAAATCAGTAAAATATAGAATTTATCAGCAAAGAGGGCAAAGAAGAAACTGGTGAGTTTGGAGAAAGGTTTTAACAAAATCCAAGGGAGAACAAGAACTCCAGTTCATGATTTAGTGGGATGCATCATTTTTATTACTAGGGCTTATAACTGTCCTCAGAGACAATGTTCATTAAATCTGATGGTTTAAAGACTAGAGACTACCCATAAGTATCTGCATTTTTCAGATAATGTGCTGTTAGCATGATCCATAACAGCAGGATTTCAGCTAACTTGTACCTGGGGAGAGGCAGGGACAGGCATTCAATTTCAAACAAGCTAATCCAAATCTGGGGAAATAACTCCTGATGAAGCCTCTTACAGGTTGGCACAGTTGTGTTTCCCTGTTCTTTTTCATCCTTATGTCCACGTACAAAGGGGATTACTGCTGCACCACATTCCCAGACTGGGCAAGAAAATCAGCTTTTAAATACAGGAGAAATACAAGGAGAAAGGGAGAAACAAGGAGAAAATATTATGCAAAGAAAGCTGTAGCATCTTTGATCACCAAGTCATGAGAAGTATTCTGTAAAGATGTGTGCATATATTTGTGTGTATATATATACACACAAATATATATTTATAGCCAAGAGGTAGAGTAGATCTTCATACAAGTGATAAGAAGATTCCTTGTATCTTTTTATACAAGAGATATACAAGAGTTGCTTTATCTGGAGGCTGACAGAACACTCAAGGGTTGAATTTTCAAGGACTAATACCTTGGATGCAGAAGTGGGCTAATGTGTCAGCTGAAGGCTCTGTCTGATATGAAACCACCAAAATCACTTGACTGAAGATAGTTATGACAACGGGGCTATTCTGGCAAGTAAAAAGTACATATCTGCAGCCTGGGTTTGATTTAGGCAGGGCAATGAAATCAGAATAAAGTACCAGTTCATGCCTTGTGGCCTTGCACACTGGAATAAGGTTGATAGGAGATTTCCTTACTTCCAACATGCTGAAATCATTATGCCACAGGGATACGACCTCTTGCTCATATACTTTTATACATTCATATCCAGGCCCATCTGGAAGGAACTCAAGGGTAGATTTTATTCATCTAACATAGAAGTTACAGCATGAACTTTGCTCCAGGTACCAGAATAAGCTCCACCTTTGGCTTCTCTTTCATATTGAGTATTTTAACTAAATATTAATTTAAAACTTGTTCTCAGACAGAAGATGGAACTAAAAACTTACCAACTTCAGTGCTGACACTCACCCACCCAAAACCTGGTTTATCAACCCTAGCAAACACAGCCTGTTCAGACAGAAAGACAGTAAAATTACTTGAAGTGCTTTGCATTCCCATGCAGGTGCTGTTTGCAGAAGCAGCTAAGAGCAGCACTGCCCAGCTTGAGCTCATTCAGGACCTTGTATCTTCTGTCTTGACATACAGAAGACTGTCCTTCTTCTGACTACAGACCCAAAGGGATCAATCAGTAGGCTGCCAAACAGATGTTAATGGGTAGATGCAGGGGTGACATCTGACAGGATATGGGGAGATGCAGTTCAGTTGCAGGAGAACATTAAAAGCAATCCAAATCACTTTCTGGGTACTGCAATGAGGATTACACACAGTCTGTGCTGCCCCAAGTAAGACCTGAGAAAACTGCTCACATCAAGCATCATCAGTGACATACTATGCTCTGTTGCTTAAAGGAGACTCTGTTTTGCTTATTTGTGTCCTTTCTGGCTCTCTATATATATTTTAACTAGGGTGTTTTTTAAATTATGTTCTAGTACCTAAGAATCTGGGATCACTGCCATTCATCCTGTCAGACAGTGAGTGAACACAGCTCCAAAGGTATCAGTTCACACTTACAGGCTTCGTTTCTTCTACATTTATCTGATGCACTTCACTTCTGTTACCCTAAATCCAATTCAAAGGATATTTTAGCTTGCTGCAATCCATAAGGATGATGTGGGGAAACAATGACAATTTTATTCATGTAGGCAGTTTGGCTGCAAAGAATAAATTGTATCATCGATTAGTTGAACAGAGAGTTTGCTCCAGAAATGGCCAAATAGTGAATAATACCCCTGAAAGAGAATATCCTGAAAGGCTGGTTTTGTTCTACTTCTCATCTCATACAGATCTTTTTTGGGCCTTTCTCAAAGTAAGTTTCAAACTTGGGGTGATAAGAAAACCCCAACAAAAGCTTGTAGGTAGGGTACTACCTGGAACTGTACTGAACACTAGCCTGAGAATGGAGAAGGGATCCTCTTAGGAGCAGAGAAGAAGCAAGAGGAAAATCCTATTCTGTTCTTGAGTCCTATGGTGCCTCTATCCTGGCTGTGTATGAGCTAGAAGTGGCAAGAGTTTGCAAGGAATTAGAAGAGCAGAAGATGGTGGAGATCCACCATCATAAGGCATGACTCCTGACAGAGGTACCAGGGATTCATCTGATGTGCAAAGCACTGCTCTGACCTCATTCCTTACATATAGCAGAACTGCAGCTTGCATGAAAAAAATATTCTCATCCATTCCAGAATGAAGAGCTAAGCTAACAACACTTAGTCTGACTTAACTTTCTTCCAATACAGTCAGCATCTCTGACCTTATCCTGATGCATTGTTATCCAGGAAAGAGGTAGTGACTGCTCAACTAACTGGCAGCCTCAGGTACAAGCAAAGGCTCACAGCCTGAGCTGCCCCACAGGGCTCAACATGGAGGAGTGCATGGAACAGGAGACATGATCCTTTCCAGGGCTGCACTGACCTCACTGAGATTCATTCTCTGCTGCCTGCAAGGATATTGGCTATGAAAACCACTTTGCAATTAGAAACAAACACAAGAATGCAAACATTATTTACAATGCTTACTACATACAATAACTGCATAATTTCTGAAATCAAATTGATTTCATTTTCATTTTCTTTTTTTTTTAATAAAGAAGCATTTCTTAACCCTGGAAGCAGAAATACAGACAATTGAATGACAGGAAAAGCGCAGTTGCCCATGAAATGCAATTTGTTAAAGAGCTGCCCTACCTACTGAAACCATGGGTGGGAACTAAATTAAATAAAGGCAGCTCACCTGTATGTGGAGCTCTTCATGTAAAGCTTGGTGGGATGACCCTTCCAACACAGTGCAGATGTGAGGGATCTTGCTAGCACTGTGCAGGGAGTCCTGCTTCCTCCTCCCTTCCCTTGTCCTGAAGGACCAGACAGAGAATTCCAAAGAGCTAATCTGCTGTGTCCAGCCCCAGAATTAGTACTCTACAGCTGCCCATGCTGGCCTCTGTGGATCTGCACAACCATCTCAGAGACAGGCACTACATTCATCCACATTTTCTTGAATATGTTTTAAGTTACCATAAAGTGTAAATTAACATTTAACATCAAGGACAAGAAGTTAAAAGTGCTCTAAAAATCACCTTACTAGAACAGCTGGTCAAGACAGCTACACTTCCAGCATCTGTAGAACTCCAAATTGACTCTGTATTTCAATAAACAGAGGAAATATTAGGTAACCATGAAATATATTTTGACCTCAGTAGAAAAAAGACTAATCCCTCTAAGTGAGGGGGACTAAGTGCTTCCTGGATGCATAGCTGAACACAGATGCACAGTATCTGATTTGTGACAGACCAGTAGTTTTTATCTCTTCAGAAACAAAATAATGAAGAGATGAAGGGATGGTCTAAACCCTTTATTTCAGTTAAAATCATAGCATATAATTTGGTCTAATGAACAATGAAGAAGGCTGAGGAAAGATCCAACAAAACTGATTAATTTCTATGGAAATTAGAAATCAACTTATGCAATTGCAGATAAAAGCATCTTATTAGGTTATCTTAATGAGACACCCTTAACAGTGTATCAGTCAGCAGCACTGTGGTTCACACACCTACTCAACTGACTCAGGTCAGTTTATCTGCTGCATAGAAAAGAAACTTCCACACAATAGCTCAAAATGCTACTCATTTTCATTGGTCAAATAAGCTATAAAAGCTTGTAACACAAAATGTTATGATACTTATTCACTGGTCAGCAGGCATAATTAAGCTTTGACATTATTATGCCATAATGTGACAGAATTCATAATCTTTGAAGATATGATATGCAAATACAGCCAAGCAATGAAATGATACTGATGATGTTGAAAACAAGAATATGAGAATATGAAAAAGTGAAAAAGTGTGAAGGGGAGTTTATACTATTTTGTAACAATAACCACTTTTCTTCCTATGAACAAGGTAAGAATTAGCATGTCAGTAAATTCTTTATGCTTTGGAAGAACAAGACTTCAGAGTCTTTAAAATCACCCTGTAGAAATTAAACTGCAGGTCATTACTTAAAATTTATATGTCAGCAAACCCTAGAATTATAGGAGAATTTGAAAGCCTCCTCTGGAGAACCAAAACAGGCTTGGCAGGTAACCAAAATTTGAGACAGCAAAGCTATATTTGTCTAACTATGTATTTTATTTCAACAAAAATGAAATGCAAAAACTTACAGACATTTCATATTTGCTTAAAAAACAGGAATTATATGCCCAAATCTGAATTGGGCAGAGATAATCTAATGCATTTGTACTCAACAAGCATTAATGCACCATTAGTGTTGGTTTTGCTCAGTGATGTACAAGTGGCTGCTCTTCACCAGTAATTTGGTGCTTCTGAGGCAGTGCTCACACTGGCTTTTCCTTAGGTCCAGAACTCCAAATCTTCACATCAAAATATTACTGATGCTTATTACACCTGAATGAAAAGAATTCCTTCTTTTGCCAGCGGTCCATTTGAGGCAGACTTTGACATTATAGTTTTGTAAGAAGCACAGTTACAGAAAATACTATCTTTAATATCTGAAGAAAGATGAATCAAATGTTTTTTAACTGCACTGAAAGATATAAAAGAAGATTTAGTAATTTTTACTCATTCCAATTTCCAGTTTTAGAATTCAATAAATCTCTGCAGGTATCTTCCTTCAATTTCAAATCTGGATCACGTCCAAGAGATATGACAGGCCAGTATGCCAGGATCCTGAACTGGAAAGAGCATGGGATGCATCCCTTTTGTTTTCTGCAATAAAACCTTCAAAAAACACCCGAGACCCACTGTTCTGTTTTTTATCAGTACAGCTTTGCACACACATCTAGGCTCCCACATCAGACTGGTGTGCTCAGTTCTGTGTAGTCCACACGCCACCTTTCTCCCAGGAAGGGTTTTCTTTCTGCCACCCCTAAGGCAGTTTAGACTGTCCCCCTGGCAGATCTACCCAGGCATCATCCAGTCTGTGCCAGTGCTTGTTTTTCCTCTTGTTCACTGACACTTCTGAGACACCAGGAAGTTACACAAACCAGGCAGAGCCAGCTTCTCTCAAGGGGAAGACTAAACTTCCCCTTTCCAGGTCTACTCAGGCCCAGAGAGAAGTCACCAGGATAAGAGCCTTCTTTTCTGCAAGATCTAACAAACTCCCCCCAAATTCTTCTGCTCTTTCTCAGTTAGCCAATTTTCTGTCCTTAGCCAGGAGCACTCAGAATTTAAGTGACAATGTACTTCTCTAAGAAGGTACAGGTTATGCCCTTGCTACTTAACAATGTACAATCCCAAAGCTCCTCATTACATATAGGAAAATCTTTTTAAACTAAATGTTTACTTCTCAGCAGCCCTTGACTAAATGTAACCACTGTAATTCTTACAATAAAGCTTTTGACAATAAAAAATCAGTACAGTTAGTAAAAAAAAAAAAGTTGCCACTGTAAAGAAATCATAAATCTTGTCAGTCATCCGCAAACAAGGATAAAAATAAATAAAATTTACAGAATTATTTCAATCTGAGGTTTTTCTTCCCTTTCAAAACCACTTTATAATTTTTAAAATATTTCCTATTAAGGCTAGATTTAAAATCTGTTTTTCATCATCCCACACTTTAATCTTGGTCAACTTTGCACTGAGGTTGACACTTCTGAGTTAGTTTGAATTACTAGATGCGATTTTACAACTGGCTAGTTTCCATAGTTAATTCTGGTTTACTTTGATTCCCCATTTTCCCTCTCACTCTTCTATAAGGTTTTCTCCCCCTCTGCTTAATATTTTCTTTGTATATATACTTCTATCATCTTTTCCAGTGTTTCTACTATCTTTGTGGTATTTTCCAATATCCAGATTCTATCCTTGGGAATATTCTCTACCCTCTCCTTCCTTCGTCTTGTGCCCCATTTCTTCCTACTCTTTCTTTTTTTTTTAGATGTGCCTGCTGATTTGTCCAATGGCTCTTGCTCTCCAAACTAGTCCAGCCTTCACCTCCTCCTCCAGGATTCATCAATCACTGCCTACATTCACAAAGGTAACTTAAACCCCTCACACAGCTCCTGTATCCACAGAGGAAAGTCTGAATTTACTTCGTACCTGACTTCCAGAACATAAGCTCTGGAAACTCAGTGAAAAGGCTCAAGAGCAGTGTTCTTGCACAAAGCACAGTGTGCCACTGGACTGGTAGAGAAGGCATGTTGTGCAGAAGGGGATTTCCTCAGCTGCACAAACTGCAAAGCTGTTAGCTGCCAGCAAGCAGGGGGAATATGGGGATGTGTCCACCTGCAGACATGCACCAGTCCGTGCAGGGTGAGATGATGAGCTGGCAAGCTCTTGTTGAACAGCCAGACCAAGGATGTGACATCTGTGGGTGGGAGCACTGCATCTCCAGAAGATATGGCATGTTTGCCAGGGATTTATGGCAAGATGGGGCTTTGGCAGCCAGCCTCACAGGCTATAGTGGATAGCTGAGCACATTCTGCTATGCAATGGTGACTCGTTTTTCTTCCAGGGTAACAGTGTTACTGTACCAGAGTGATAGAATACCATGTGGCATCTCCTTTGAGAGCTAAGTATCTTACATGTGTGTTTTCTCTTCAGTGCCCTTTACTCACACATAGGCTGTTAATGGCTTTATCATCTGAATCTATTAATTTTCAGCTTGGATAACTTGGGCAGACCTCACAGAATTTTAGAGTTGACAGCACAATCCTGAACAACAAAGGCAACAAAGCAGGAAATCTGGCACAGGAGGACCTAAACTATTCAAGAGAACCAGCTATTCAAAACATACATTTTGATTGTACTTATATGAGCAAACAAGCTACAGAAGGAAATGGTCTGGTTGGCGTCAGGATGTGGGCATCATGAATAAAAAATCTTAAATCTCTGAACAGCCAAATTTCCTCTCACATCTATAAGCCCAAAGCCTAGAGTCATATACTGCACAGAAATGAAGTTGCCTGTCAACAAACAGCAACAAACAAGAACTAAGATGACTTTTACCTTTCTCCTGCTGCTCATGAATCATCTGGAACTAATAGGTGAAAGTATGACTAACTTGGCCTTTAATAACTATACTTCAATTTTTCCTGTTCAGTGTGAAAACACTGGTGGTAAAAACAGCATGAGTAAGGATCAACATAGATTTCAGAAATCTGTCTGGTTGTTATAGTATTTTTTGTTTCATACTCTGAGATTTCTCTCCTCAGTTATACACCATACTTTTTAGATTCATTAGTGGGCCTGCAGTGATAAGAAGCCATGTTTATTTTCAGTGCCAAGATTAAGTACTGATATCAGAGTCATTGTTGATTATTTCAATGAAAAATACTACACCAAACTAAAATAGAACAAAGATAACAAAATGAAGTTTTACTAGCCCCAAAATTAGCTTTTAAAATTCCGAATTTATTTTGAAAAATCTGCAAGAAGCATTATCAGTTGTGTGTGAATAATACTGGAAAAGTACAGAGATTTTTATTAGCTGTGTATTTTCTTACAATTTCTACATTTATGTCTGGAAAAAGGGGTTTTTTCCTGGTCTCTTACTAATATGCAAATTTCTACCAGAATCAAATAACGCTCATAATAGGATGAAAAAATATTTCTGAAGCAGGGTAGCATTCTTTTAGGGGGGGAGGGTTTGGGCAGAGTTTCCCCACTGCAAGCAAAGAAGACTTTAGTAAATTTTTCACAACTGCTAAGCAAATAAGAGAAAGTCCATTAGAATCTTCAGACCCTCAACAAAGACTCTTGGCTAATAGCACTGGTCTAAAAAGCAGATAAGCCATATAATTTTACAAGAAGCAACCCGTTGAATCCTTCAGGAAACACAGCTTGGCAATCTATCTTCAATTCAAAATAATGAGGTGGCAGGAATGTGATGGAGAAATAAGTCTTCAAAAACATCACGTAAGGGAATCCAGCTGTGCTTGTATAGTTTCCAGCTATTTAAAGGAAAAAAAGAGAAAAAAACCTCCACTCATAAAATGTTGTTTAGAAACATGCAAACAGAAATATCCAATATCTTCTACTATGCATACCAAATATATTTGCATACCAATATAAAATCCTTTACTCATGAATATTTGTTTTTACATGAAGCTATTAGAATTCATTGCTGCAGTTTAAATATTCAAATTTTAAAGAAACAGTTGTCTAAATACTACCTCTTTAGCATGCACAGATGTTTTCCTGTGAATTTCCAATGCATAATAACAAGGAAAAAAAAAAAAAAGTAGAGTTCATTTTGACTGGATTATGAGCCTAGCATCTTGACTGAAAATGTAACATGAAGATGCTATTTCCAGAGAGAACCCCACTGTCCATCATCAGCTGCTCCTCCTGATCTCACTGCCAGGTATGCTTACAGTGACCCAAGCCCTGCCTATTCCAAAGCTGAATGCACAGGCTTTTCTTGAAAATGGTTTACTACCAAAGATCAAAGAAATCCAACAGTCTTAAATTAAGTTGGATCCCTTTTTTCAAGTTTTACTAGATTTAATTAATAAAGGCAACGATTCCTGCTGAGCAGCATAAGGTGTTTACAAAGACACTATGGTATTGTAAAATCTACAGACCTTATTGTAGAACTCAAATAGCTCCTGATGGCTAAATTCTACAAACACTTTCTTCAGGTTCTGTAAAGAAGAAAGAAAAAAACAAATTAAAAACAAAATAAGGAATAAACATACTCCTTTTCTTTTTTTCTCTCTTCATTTCTCCTTTCTTTATTTCTCTTTTCAACATTAACTCCAGCAAATCAGAATATGAGATTAAGCTATATGAAAGATAATGGTTAGTTTCCTTCCATTCACTACAACATTCCTTATACATGTATATCTCATTTAAGTGAAGAATTCAAATCTACCAGTATATCTACTCTCCTCCTGTGAAGACCAGTAATAAAATAACCTATGTAAAGAATTTAGTTACCTTATTTTTAAATCAGACTAAAATGAAAGATTACATTCATCTTTCTCAGCAGTCCATCTAAGATCTGGTAAACACCATTTCCCAGTGACAAAGTCAGTAGTGTATTTGATTGAACTGGCACAGCTATTAAAGTACTGCACAGGCACAGAGCTGATACTTCCATTCACTAATCTAATCTTAGCATGCTGACACTGCTATAGGCATCCACGCAGATTCAGCCCAAGTTAACAATTAGCACAACAGCTTCAAAGCAGCTCTTAAGCACTTAAAAAACCCACAAAATAACACAACTGATGAAAACTACTGCAGATAAAACAGATGGTGGTAATAATCCTCTGCATGCATGTGCTGATGTTTGCGGAGATGGGGGTTAAATTAAAACTTCTGTCCTGCTTAACTTGCAGCCTGCTACCTTCAATCACAGTGCAGATCTATCCACACAGTTCCTAGCCTTATTCCCTCTACTTCACTTTGCAACTTTATTTATTTAAAAGTAAATTTCTTTTTCTGCATATTCTTTGTTTTTCTTAGACTTTTCAAGGCTTTGAGGCATTCCTGAGGATAAAAGCTGCACTTCCATGAACACTAAGGAGGCTCTGTGAAAGCTGAATCTCTGCACACCTCTACTCATAAAATATTATCAGCTGAAATAATGTATATGCACCACGTTTCTTTAACCAGTACCAACTTCATGTACCACTTGGGTCAATAGAAAAACACTTGTTTATCCCCTCAGCTTAAATGAGTAAGGACACTCTTGCATACAGACAAGGCTGTGGGCCAGATTCTATGTACTCAAAGCAATGCAAGTCTGAAGTTATGCCAAATAATGTCATTGAATTTGGCGCACCAAATGCACAAGACCAGTAGAAGCCCTGGGAACAGAGTATAGGTACTGCCTGGTGCCTGCTCCTCAAAAGGAGCTGTAAGAGACACAGGAAAGAGATAAAATAACTGGGGCCAGCCTGTCTGGTGCAATTCCTCCTTCTCACTCTGCAGAAAGAAGGATCCCTTCCAACAATTTCAGGACGGGTACAAAAGCCTAGAAAAGGACCAGTGATTTGCATGAGAGACCAATCTTCCCCCTCTGGGAAGGAACAATGCAATACTGTGAATCGTATGGTGAATGCAAAATAAAAGTACCAGGACAGCAGTTTTCTTTGCCATGACTCCAGCTGATTCTCCCTCCAAAGAGCATAATGCCATGACAGGGAAGTAAAAGCATTTTTAAAGGCTTTCGAACAGCTAAGAAACAAAAAAGAAAGCAAACAAGGATTTTCTCTTCAGAAGAGAAGGAGAGTTGAGGAAAGAAGAAAGATACACTAATAGCAAAGGGATCTACCATTTGAGCTGGGATGTTCACTTGGCATTTGCCTTCGTAGGATTTTGGCAACTGAATGAAAGGTATCAGAACTGCAAAGAGGAGGTTCAACTAAAGGAAGATATCATGTATCTTAAAAGTTTATCAGTCACAATTTATAGCTAGGATCATTTCTTGAATGATTGCTGGAAGGTGAGTCTGCTGGATTTTGATATGGTGGTTGTGCAATGCCTCCAGAGAGTGGCAGAGAAAGACCTCTGACCAGCAGATCTCATTTCTCCTATCTCTGTGTCTCATTCAAGATAGGCATCTTCTGGTACTACTTCAGACCAGCAAGCACAATCAATTTTCCCTCTCTCCCCCTCTCACTGCTTTTCTTTCATATTTTCTAACTACATTAGTTAGTGCTAGTTAGAAGACAGAACATGCAGATGAAAAAAAGTGCAGACCTTTCAATTCAGATTCTCTTTACACATACTAGAAAAACCCACTATGCTTTAGGAACAGGATGAGATCTCTCCTCCCATTATTATTTAATAATCATACTCTGAAAACTAGGACACCGTTTATATTGGATTGTGACAAGCAAATGTCTGTGGAGATGTAGAAGAAAGCGTGCCATGCTAAGCTATAGTTCTGTCTAGGGTAGGAGTAGGAGTGTCAAAGGGAGAGGTGTAACAATCTTGTATGAAATATGTTGTTTATCTGCATTTAATGGTCTGTTAAAACACATGTTTGTGTGTGTAAAAACCTGGTACATCTACTATACCACTTCAACAGACAGTAGTGTCACAAAAAACCCATACAGAAGAATGGCACAATTAAAAATATTTCTTTACTGTATTAAATTTCTCACTAGCATGAATTCATTCAGGAAGGTGACAGATTATCATTATTATGTGGTCAGGAGTTCCTATATAAATTACAAAAACATTGTATCATAACTAGATCCCTACCTAATGGGGAGCTCATGGCCCCCCATTTTTAGCAGAGATATCCATTATTTGCTTGATTCTGTGTGAATATAAACAAGTGCAATTAAAACTGTATGCCACAGGACTAGGTTACCACCCAGTTCTTCAATTACTCAGTTAAATTGTCTTTAAAATGACTGTATAGATAGAATACTGGTAAACCCCCCAGAGCAGGCAAATTCCTAATATACTTAATGGAATTTTACTCAGATAAGCATAGAAAATTACAAACCCAAATAATATTTCAACCGTAACTAAAACACAGGGTGAAAAGAATCAGTATCAGCTTACTTACTTAATTAATTGTCATTGTGAGACAAAGCCTCAACCTATTTACGACAAGTACAGCTAAGCTGACTTCTTTTATCTGCACATACAAGTTCCCAGATGTTGCCTCTGATCTAGTATGTGTTTCCCAGACGTAAATAAGAAAACAGCAATTTGCTGGATGTCTAATTTCGTTCTACTTTTTATCAAATGTAAAATTCTTTTTTCTTCTTTCCTTATAAATATCTTCACATCCCTCACTTTCACACTACTCTCTCCCTCATTTTTGGCATCTCATTTTGTCTTTCTTTTTATCATCTTCATGTGAAAGAAAACTAAACTGAGCAACCAGAAAATGAAACTAAATTTATTCCCATTGCCACACTTTGTCACTCCAATAGTTTTTCTAATTACATTCCAAATTTTGTTGCTGTGCCAGTGCTAACTCCTAGCTCCTACTTTTAAGAGATTTAGCCATGAGTGTGACAGTTTCATATCATCAGAGGAACATAGCTGAACATGCTATTCTTATGAAGACAAAGAAATCTCTAAAGTACCAAATACTCATTCTTTAGGCTGCTTTGAGAACATGGAGACAGGCTTTTTGTCTGATACAATATCCATGAAGTGTGGCAGGGAGCAATATGTTCAGTGAGCATAGCTAAAGAGTATGTGCAGCACATTAGCTAAATAAAGTTGCTGTTAAGTTCAATGTGTTCGTCTACTGTAAGACAAAGCATTGCATTTACTGCCAGAAAGGTCCGGGTGAATTGCAGTTGTCACCAAGAAAAATCTTTACATCACTCTGAATTCACTGCAAGGAATAAGGTAATAAGCTTTCTGAAATGTGTGGTTTAACATGTTTGGCCATATATTACTAGTGAATATATTTTAAGTGTAAAAATTAGATTTTAGTGTCATTTTGCCTTCATACATCTAGATGAAATCTGATTTCATTCCACTCTCACCCCAGGGTTGTATCAATTTACAACTTACAGCCTCCTGAGAACTGTGAAATTCTAATAAGTTTAACTGATTAGAGTTGTTTTCTTCCCTTAAGTATCTTCTCACTTACTGTCTGCTATTATTTTAAAAAACATAACATCTTCATCAGTCTCCAAAACCAGCTTTCCTTTGGGAAAGGGGGGCAGGGAAGAGGAAAGAGAAATGAGAGGAAAATGAATATAAAACCTTTGTATTCACAGTCAATATCGATATGTTATCCTAACCAAAACAACCATTCTGAATGTCTGGCTAAGTCTACAAAATAGCCACAATGTTTTAATATACATTTAGCTTATAAGTGCTTATAACTTATAAGCTTATAAGCTTATAACCACCAAACAGTTAAACAAATTTTTAGCTGAATGTGATCATCAGCATAAAATTATGCATGAAGATAACAAGTATACAAGATACGTAAGAGTCTCCAATTTCCCCTTATCTTGGCTATCTATTTTAAACATTAATACCTTCTTGCTGCAAAATGTTTCTGTGGAAACCAAGCAAAAATTGTCTCCTTAAAATACGTCAGAAAGCAGAGGCAAATTTCCAGTTATAACCAAAGGACTGGGGTTTGCTTTTAGGGGACTGGCTGGCTGGCTGGTTGTACAGTGGGGATGTTTATGTGTTTGTAGTGGTTTGCTGGGTTTTTTTAATACTGTGCTCTAGATAGTCTTATTTTAATGTACTACTGCAAAAAGTCTTATTACTAATGACAGAGTTTTGCAACCTTACACACCACACAGCTATTCCACACATTTAAGTTCCCAACTCCAAATGTAAGCACAGAGTAATGCACTATAAGTTATAAATAAGAGCTAAGCTTCTGTTTTAAAGTTAACTTGGAACACAAAAAACTGATACTGCTGTTCTCAATTGCAAAGCTATAACTACTTCAAAAATATTGAAAAATAAATGTCACATATTTTGAAGCAAATGGAGGGATAAGCTGAATTATATATTTATAAGCTAAAGACTGAGCAGATGTAAAAAATGCAGTATATTCAGCAAAGCTTTTTAATAGCAAGTAAGGGGAATAATATACATCCCAGTCTCCATATTCTGATATTATCTTTAATATTATCTTGAGCTACATTTCCATTAGGCTTGAGAGAAGAATATTTTCACATTTGCTACCCATTCTCCAACGTATTCCTATTAGATATCCTTAAAATCTCAGATATAACAGAATGATATGGATAACTAACATAATCAATTTATGGACAAATTAAGATCCATTACTAAACAGACTCCAGTTGATTCTTACTAGCCTACATTTCCCTCTGGAACTATCAATTTTTGTGCTACATTAATTCAGACTTCCTTTAAACTTGCTTGGACCCTGGAGAACTGTGCATTCATCTAGGCAGTTACAACTTACAGGCCTTTTTCTCTTTGTATCTCACAGAATTTATCAAAACGTTTGAGTTGCTTGGTGAGGAAGACCAATTTTAAGAATAGCATATGCATTAAAACAGACCAGGATCTCTTAGAAGCACACCTGTTTCTTAACTTTCTTCATATAAGAGACAGTCATTAAAATTTCTTCATATTCTCACAGCTGTAGATGGATATAATTCATCTCAGAGATCCAGCAAAACACAGGGAGTTTAATATAGACTAATATATTCCTAACTAAACATTTTTTCACATCATCAAAAAATGTGACCTTCAAACTTCTTTTTCCAAGCTTATCTCCATTTGAAACAACAAATTATTGTTTTTGTAGAGAAAAAAATCGTGTTTTATGACTGAATTACATGCATTTCAAATTTCAGTGTAACAATTATAGAATATAAGATATTAATCCACTTTTTTCCTGACCAACATATTAACATCTAGTTTGTAAACATATTGCACTCCACCTTTCAGAGTTACAGTTCTTTTTAATATAAACTTAAGAAATTAAATTCAGGTAGATCAAGATCTACATCATACTAAAGATGTCTTTCCCACTCTTGGAAATCAGTACGTAAGCATCCAAACAAAAGGTGTCTGTTGATTCCTAAAATCTAACCAATGTGTTACTGGAATTTATGGAGATACATACAGATAAATCTTGAATCTCACTCCAGGAGATTCAGGATCATTTAAACATGCTTGCATGGAAAATATAAAAAAATAATTTATTGCCCAGTCTGGTAATAAGGCAACAGATTCTGCAGGTATTTGCAGACCTACAGAAGACCTGACATAATCCCAAACTGCAAGAAGAAATTTCAGTTACTACCATTCTCATAACTCCTGTTCCTCTCCATCCCCACAAAAATATCCATTACTGGCTGAATGAACTGATACAAAACTGTAGATAGGAGAAAGGACACAACTATTAAAAAGACCACAGAGCATTAGAGGTCAATAGGGTCCTTTTTTCACAGTAGGTTAAAAAAATGTTTTTAAAACTGAGAGAATTATCTGAAAAAAAAAAAAAAACAAAAAACAAAACTACAATTTTCACCTCAGTACAGCGTGTCAGACTAAATACCACCTTGTTAAAGGAAAGAGAGATAGAAAAGCCTTTTTTTCCCAATAGCTGTATCCAAGCAAAGTATTCCTAGGAATTTACATTTCTATAAGTACCATCATTATATTGGTTGGCCTTTTAACAATACTTTTGCATGGAAAAACCTCTCAAAACTAGAAATCTAGAGATGAGAGTTAACACTTTTGTGCAGACTACGTTAAATACACTTTTAGAAAAACATTACAGTGAACAAACATTGTTCTTTGGAGAAACAAGGGGTAGATGTGTATCAGAGTATGCCTACTACTAAAAACCATGTCTTTTATATTGGTACATCCCCCTATGTTGCAAGTGCAGAAGATGGCTGAGAGAAGATCTATTGAAAGACTGACTTGCTTTATGTCAGTCCTGTATTTCATGTTTACCTTCACGTGCCCTTTCTGTTTTTGAAGATACCTATACGCACTGCACAAGCTCCTGATTGATTCCTGACTAGATTCCACACAGCAGGTCCAGTCACCAAGAGCAATAAGCATCCATGTACATGAATGTTGCTATATTTTCAGGATTCAAAAGTAAAACATGCATAACTTCCAAAAAACAGTACATCCAACGAAGCATATATTTAACAATCAGTTCATCCACTGAAAGGCTGTCACAATTACTAAGAATGTTGCAGATTAATCTGAGGAACACAGGTCCTAATAACTATTATTTTCCTGTTTCATTTCTCACCTAATTTTGCAAATTGTACTGTACTCCAAATACTGCAGAAAGCTCTCTGAAAAAGCAATCTTACTGAATTTTTTTTTTAAAAACCAAACACTCTATCTTCATATTAAATTTCACTGTATCAAGTTTGGAAAAAAGAATTCATGTGAAATTGCATACACCCTAATTGTTGCATACTGCTCATACTGTCTGTAACTACCAAAATACAACTATCTTCTTTTGTCAGAGCTATACAATGATAACTGGTTTTAATTCCCAGAAGAAATTAAATTCTTGTGTTTTACATTTTGGTCATTTTTCACTTATGATACATAAGAACTTATGATATGTAAAAAATTAAGCTCAGGAACACTGAAAGGAAAACCAGGCAGTTGTGTGTTTCTTTTATTTCCACTGGGGCTAGCATGTATAAGTCTTCAAAGCCATTAAGACCAGTGAGTTCACATTTCCATCCTAAAGATAGCTCACATCAAAACCGACAACAGTCTTACATTCACCTCTAATGATAAGGAATTCACTTTTCTTGTTATTGTGTTCACAGATAACCTCTGCTGAAGAAATTGAAAACCGAGGCATGCTGGCACCAGAAATGCTTTCAAGCTTTTCTGACCTCACATGTGCACCAGATTTGATCACAGCTGATTCCATTCTGGTTTGATGATACACTAAATTTTACTAACTACATATCAAAAAGATGTCAGATAACCACAGTTGTGAAATATTTTCATTACTGCTATCAGAAAACAATCAAATTCTAGGAAACCAACAGAACTGAGTGTAAATATTAAGTGCAACATTAGCCTAGTTTTGTCATCCACCAATTCAAGATTATGAGCTTAAATGGCAAAAAATGCACCTTGAGTAAGTGTCTTGGAACAGTGAAGCTCAGTCCACAGCATCAAAGGCACACTGAGAACTCTTTGCATCTAGACATACAATGGTCAAAACCCCCTAATAGCAAGAGAAGCAGCTCAACACCAGGCACAGAGTGTTTCAAAGAGCTTCTCGCACAGCTTGCTTGCAGCAGATAAAACTAACCTGGAGTTACAAATACTTTATGTTCCAGTGGGTTACACATCTAATGTTGGGTCTTAAGCTGGATTTAGAGGAAGCCCAAATTGTCATCCAAACTACTCAGGAAACCACCCCTTTATTCTTTTCTAAAAGACAGATGAAACCTCCTCTGTCCAGAGAAGAAACCTGTGTTGTTATCATCTGCATCCATGTCTAAAGCTACAGATCTGACAGAAATATTACATGATGGAGTCATGAAGTCATGCAGATGATTAACATTTTAAGAAGGATTTATATCTCCATTTAAGAATGGAGGAAGCTGGCATCTTTTTGAATTACTATCTTCTGACCCTACCTGCTTCAGTAAGAAACTCCATTGCTGTATTGTTTTACCACAAAGAGCCATTCTTTCTTCATCACTGGAATACCTGAAAGTATCTATTGTTTCTACTGAAGCACAAGAAAACCAGCTGGATAAAAGATGCCAGCAGTGAGAGGAAAGATCTAAGGAAGCTCAGATCCACATGAAATCAATGTAACTGATGTGAAAACACTCTTTCAAAAATCTGCTTAAATATTTACAAAATGTCAAGATTAGATAATTTGTAAATTAGTTACTTTTGTTTGAAATGGGTCACTCAGAGTATCACAAATTTGGATTTTGTTAGGCAGATCAGCAAAGATAAAATGTTTGGGGCTTTTTTTTTTCTGTGCTAAAGGGATGCTAGTGGCTGTCAGCAAATATGTTTTTGATCTCCAGTAGGCAAATAATTCCAGCAGCTAGCAACTGGGGGCTTGCACAAAAATCTCAGCTGCTGAAAGACAGGGAAGTCATGCAGGAATCAGGGATATTAACTAGCAGTCTAGTCCCCAGCAGGATCAAAGAAAGAACTCTCAGGGAATAAGGCTGTTCATAAAGTAATACATATTTTATCAATTTTTAAAATTTACTTATTTTTATGAGGAAGTCACCTACTTACTATTTTTACTGTATTCTAAGGGCTGTGATGTATCTACAGCTTTTGCTACAATACTCCCAAATCAATAAATAAGTGGTGGTACCTCTTCCTTGCTATAAGCAACCCAGCAAAGCCTTGAAGCAGAGTTACCTGCTCATATCAAGAATACACTGATGTCAGTGTGAATAAAATTACATTTCATCACTAGCTTGACCAAGTAAACACCAACATTTCTCAGGCAACAGGTACAGTGCACAACTAGAAGAGATAATGAAAACCAAAGTTTCTCAAATTAGACAAAATGCTTCACCTTTTCACCAGAATTACAAATAGATTATATTGTCTTCTCTCATTAGCACTCTACAAAATTAATAAGAATGTGGAAATAACCACTTACCAACTAAGCAATCAAGCAACAACTTTTTAATTTGTCACCGAAGGTTGCACACATTCTAATGAGACAAAATTAGCTAGTTTGGTTTTAGGACAATGGAATTTTAGTGATTTTGCTTCACTACTTTTGATGACGCTGTTTAAAGCTTGATGCAGTGGAGTAGTGTGAATTCTCACTGCTTACTGAAAACTGGACAAAGTGCTAAAGACAGAAAGTACACATTCTGTGTGTTTTTGCATACACCAAAGATGAAATGAGATTTCTCACCCACAGTTTCCTTTAAAGCCAGACTATGAACATAAGTGTGTAAGTGATATCCTCCCAGGAAAGAAAAAAAAATAATTTTTTGGCTAACATAAGCAACTCGAAAGAGGGTATCAAATCCTTTTTTTGTTTCTTCAAGTCTGTGCGCTATTGAAATAAAGTTCATAGAAGTTGCTTTAAAAGACATTAAGTAACATGAAGGAATATAGTACAGATTATTTTATGGATGCCAGGAGCACAATCCAGTACTCAGGCTGACTGCAATGGTTTCAGTAATTATCAAAACCAAGATACTTTTTATGCTTCTCTCTCAAAACAAATCCATTTAGCTTCCAATTAATTACATTTTTCTCTTTCAAGACAGCAACGCATGATGCAAAACTAAAATGGCAGAGGCAAGCAATAAAAAGTGTATGTGGTGTAATCTTTTCACAAAAATAGACACAAAATTAATATTTAAACTAAATTTAATGCCTTTTTATCTTTTTAACATATGAGTTCTTCAAAGGGAAAATGGAATAGTAAGTAAGGCGTTACAGGTCAGTTTGCAAATAGTCTTTTCATAGAATCACACATCATTAAGATTGGAAAAGACCCTGCAAGATCAATGCATTCAACTTTTGACCAAACACCACCATGCCAACTAAACCCCAGCACTGAATGCCACACCCAGCCATTTCTTAAACACTTCCTCTACCACCTTCCTGGGTAGTCCATCCCAATGTTTAGCAGCCCATTCCAGCAAGAATTGCTACCTGATGTCCAACATGAACCCTACCTGGAGCAGCTGGAGGCCATTTCCTCTCGTCATGCTGCTCATTGCCAAACTTTCTACTACCTCCTTTGAGGCAGCTGTTAGCACCAAGGCATCGACCAGTTGCATTTGAGGTTCAAATCTGAACACTGAGCAGCAGAAAAATAACAGAAGTAATGCTATTTGGATAGTTTTGTTTATTTTGGAGATAACCATTTTGACTGGTTTACAGCCATAAACTAGGCAGGACTCTATGGTCAGGCAATGGCTCTGTGGGACTAGAGGCCAAGTAAGGAAATCCAACAGTTGATTTGCCAACTGGCAATCTGCTCAATCTGATAAACACACTTGGGATTTTGTGGCATTGGTAATATCTTCTAAATCCTTCTATATAATATCCTTCTAAAGCTGAAGCCCACAAACACATGAAATTCTAGAATACAGTAACAAAGCCTGGTATTACCAGAGAAAGAGCCAGCTGAATAAACTGCATCAGCAAGATGCAGTAAGAATTCTGACAAATATTCAAAGTGAGGTTCTGTATTTAAACTAAAATGTTTCTTCAGTAGTTGTTGATATTTTCTGTGTGTTGAAATTATTGAAATGTGAAAATAAACATATTGGAGGACAAAAGCTACAAGCCATTTAAAAATAACTATCAGTGAATGAAGATCCAGAAAACTGAAGATCCAGAAAGATTTTCCATTTTCTTTTTTCCTCTGGGAACTCAAACTTTCCTTTCTGAAATACACCCTTCAAGGAATGACAAGACATTCCTACGTTAAAATGCATTCCATTGTAAGAAGGAGAGCATTTCCCTTCACAAGCAAAACCACAGCCTCATTGCAGTGATTCTCCTCTCACTTGTAATGCTTCATCTGAGACACTGCATCCAGTCCTGCACAGCCCCAGTACAACAGACGTTTGGAAACTGGGGGAGTTGATCTGAAGGGTTATCATCTGGATATACCAGATGTGAAGAGATACTAGAAGAAGTTTTGCTGAGTTTGTAACAGGGTTGAGAATAGAGAATCTACTTGCAGTCCTATTGTCCTGGCGTAATCCTTAATGCTTTTGTAGTCCGTATCTATCTGAGCCCATAAATTCTCACTGTATCTTCAAGATCCTACAGACAAGAACCCTGGTGAGGAGTGAGCTATCACAAGGGCTTTTACAATCATCTCCTGCAGGCAGTTTCCTGGCTTTTGCCTCACAGTATTTGTTTCACTGGCTCTTTGGTCTTTGCTTAAGCAGAGATTTTCTCCTTTTTGGATTCTCCTCTCATTTTGTTTCTTTTCCCTCATCTCAGAGAGGCTCCAGTAGGGGTTCTGGAGTGACCAGCCAGGGAGAGCAGCACTGGGTGAGTGCCCAGGCCAGGCCTCTGTTACCTTCTTTATTCTTGCCTGTTGCCACTGTGTTACTAAATTGCTAATTTTGTTCACTAATATCTGTCGGAATCTCATTCGTTAGTGGGAAGGGATTAGCCGGAATCAAGGAGGACGTTACTCATTTCAGACTGCCCACCTCTTTAAACTGTCTCAAATTTATACACCTACACGTAACAACTGTAGCATTAAGATGTATCTCTGTGACAGATGATTTAGTTTATTCTGTTAAATATTAGAGATCTTATCTGCTTCAGGAGTTCACCTCATAACAAAGAATCATTTTGGCAAAAAATAATAACCATCCCTTAGCTGAAGAATTGGCAAGGAATACAATTTTAATCCATCCATGACCATTCAATTTCTTCAAATAATTCTCACAGGCAGCTGATCCAAACAAAATCCCTAAAAATTGTCAATCCCACCTTTTATATGGCCACTGTTCTTCACTCTTAAAAGACCTAGATCCGGATGCACCAGTAATTTCAATAGATATTGACTGATAAGCAGTAAGAGTAGACAGAAAGATGATCTAGGTAACTTGGTAAGAAGCCAATGAAGTTTGTAAGAGGCAACACAGTTGAACAGTCAGGTCTTGGGATCTGAAGATGTACTGGCCTCCTGTTTGCATACCTCTGAAACTTTCAAAGGAGTATAAAACATCCATAAAGAGCAAGTGTAAGAGTGAATACCCAAAGGGTCTGGAGCTCTTGGATAAAAAATTGCCACTATTAGTCAGCTTCACCTCTAGACACTACCACTCAGAGCATCACTGGGCGACAGGGTTCTCAGGCAAAATGCTATGGTCAGATAATACAAGGAGCTAGATTACCTTCAACCACTAAAATGTGCTTAATGGAAAGTCAATACGTTGATTTTGCATTAGTGTTTGCATAGCCCATTCTCTCAGAATCTAAAACAGCATAAAAACACAAGGCTGGCATAAAGTCTGTATTAGCTACATATATTCTAGTTAATTTGACAGAATGGCTATCTTGTACCCAACATTACAATTCTTCTGTGAGCTACCAGCAGTGTAGAGATATAGTATTAATGATTGTGAAATCATGCCTTGACTCCATGGTGTTAACTTAATTGTGAAATTAGACTTCGTTTATTTCACAGCTGGGTACTGACTGGCTATGAATTGAACTGAAAATGCTATTTACAGGCCAGTATGTGGCAATACTTCCCAGCAAACAAGAGACTGAAGAGGTGAAGACAGATATCAAAAATGGGACTGTAAATTACCTCACTGAATGCTCTTACTCAAAAGCTGCCTGGAATACTTCACTACTCTGAAGTCATACCAGAATGAATGTCACAGATCATTATTTAGATGATAATAATAATGGTTACTAGAAAATGCTATATTCTCTACACTACTCTTCAATGCAACATGGCATCATCTCCCTAGTTTTGCAGTTTCCTGTATAATACCTTTTTCTAGCACTGTTTTATGGAAACCAAGAAACACTGACAGAGATTCCCAATCAAAACCTTCATAAATTAATGAAATTTTAAGGCAATTTACTTTAGTTACTTCATATAAATACCAGAATCCCACTGCTTCTCGTTGCTGACTACAAAAAGCTCCAAAATATTTTCTAGTTGAACGACTACAGTTGAAAGCACAAAATAATGCAAAGATATTAAAACTAAAAACAATTTTGTCACTAATAATGTTTTTCACCCTGACCACAGTGGTTTAAATAACTTCAAAATCAAGAAAATGTGTGAAATCTATTGCGACAAGGGATTGCAAAGAAAGTAACTCGTTCATGCAGATCAATCTAGAAAACAACAAAGACCTCAGAAAAGACAGACCTCAGGATTAAGACTCTGCAAGGGTGGATTCCGTCCAGCCTTTCCATTACTGTGTTCTAGGAGCAAGGAGGACGACAGTCCTTATTTTGCCATCCCCATAGTACCCAATTAGATGGTACTTGGGTTTCAGTAACACTCTGTCCCTGCATTTCCATGGCAAAAACAAATTTCAATGGACCACAGTTACAGATCAAGTCCACCTATTAAAAAAAAGTGCCTATATGCAACCTGTTCCTATTGAATGAGGATTTGACTAGAGTGTCTCACTAGTAATGGTGATATTTTTGTAAAATATATTTTTTTAGAAGTCAAGTAAAAATGTTAGGCTTTGCAATGATAAAAACTTTCTGCTCTATCAGTGCAATAAATTTTTTTAAAAGCCTTTAATTAAGCAAATTTTAAGAATCTCTCATTCATTTTATGTTCAAGGCTCAAAGTATGCCCAGTATTTTTGCCAGTATAGATACCTCTCAGTGAACTGTAGTAAATGCAGCGTTATTTAATTTGTTTGTTTGTGTTTTGGTTTTTTGTAGCTGCTTTCCAGTGAACATATTATTTGGGCTTTTAAAATTTTTCTGGGGGGGGGTACCTATCATGCTAGATCTAGCCTATCCATGCTAGATCAGAAATGGTTCTTCTTCACTACCATTATCTAGTATAAAAATCTTGCCCTAAAACCTGTGGGTAAGTATTAGGTGCACATTCATTACGTAAAGTCTTGTATTCTCTTCTGTAGAACATTTTTTTCCACTTCAAGCTTTTCTGAATAACAGGGACAAAAAATGCACCTGAAATAAATAAACTCATTTTAGAGATAATTTCTAACAAAAATGAAATATGCTCAAGGGCATCCAGATTTTATGTAAATGCTTAGCATGAAATAATTTTATTATGGTTAAGATAAATATCAGTGGACAAAAGGGGGGAATGGAACGGGGTAAAAGTACCAGCTTTTATTGTATTCAGTGATTAATACTACAACAGTGTAGACTAAAAGAACTGCAAGCATATAAAAATGTGCACAAGTGAGCTTTCAAGCATCCCTGAGAACTTACCAAAGATATACTGCATTTCTTCACAGGTTTGTGTCTCATCTGCAGCACAGCTTGAGATTAGACTGGCTATACAGCCTAATGCTTTCTTGATAAGTTTACCTAGCTACAGCTCTAATGTTCAGTTCTCCCTTTTGCAGAAAGATGAAATGACTTGCAAATGCTTCTGCTGACTTCATTTTCCTCTTGATCCCCAACACTAACACCTGAAGTTTTAAAAGGGGCACTTCTGAAAAAGCTTAGGAGACTCTAAGAGTGGTAACTTGCCTCATACACAATTTCATACCAGCAGTTTATATTTTTTACTAAGAGTAAAGTGCAGAGTAAATTCAGTTTCCTCGTGTTGCAATGAAGAGCTGTAACACCTTGATTCGTGAGTTATTTTCATTTACTTTCAATCTGGGTTTGGACATCTTTTGCATGACAGGTGATGTGAACTCCTATATTACCTAGATTCTACTTTCATAGTCCAATAGAAAATGTTACATCACACAATGTACTTCTTAGAAAACCCTCATGCCTATAATACAAAAAAAGTCTCTACCAAAAAACTGAGACTGAAGCCTCATTTGAAAAGTACTTGCTTTCCAAAAAATCCAATTAATTAACAAGCAGGTTTTAGGCAAAACCATCTGTCCATTTCAGAAGACAATTAATAACTTTGCCCAGAACATTAAATCATACATGGCCATAGAAACACCAACACTTAATTCAATACTGAACTATCTTGCTAGAGGGAAAATGTAGAATAGCTCTTTTGTAAACTCTGTTAAAAATGTATGAGACATTTTTTGTATTGGAAAATTTAATTTTTTTAATCCACAACCCCTAAATGTCACACAGACTAAAAAACCACATGCATTCTAAGCAAAGCAGATCAGAAGCAGACAGCATATATTAATAACAATGGGTCTATTAGCATGGAATCAGAATGCCAGTCTTAACATGAGCAGGTCACATGTCTGTACAGCAAGCAGACTGACAATACAAATCTTCTCAATATGCAAACCTTTTTGTTGCAAACTACTTTTTTTGAAAATTGTGATACATGCACTTTATACAATCAGGATAAAGCAAATAAGTGTCAATATTTTTAAAACTCATAGCTGTATTTGGTTTTGCCCAAGTAGAACAGGCAGAGGACAGAAAAAGTAAAGTAAATGGGGAAAATTGCCATTAAACTAAGACAGAAAAATCTAAAAACTAAGATAGAAAGTGCATTTTTTCCTGTGTTAAAAATAATTTCAACAAGAGAGTTTGAAGCATGTTACAGGAATATCTAGGAATACCATGGAAGCCAGAGACACAATCTTGGAGAAGGAAGATATTTTCATCTTAGAATCACAGACTGACTTGTGTTGAAAGGGGCATTAAGGATCATCTGGTTCCAATCCCTCTGCAGTGGACTATTCACTACATCAGGAATCCAGGAATCCGTTCAACCTGGCCTTGAACACTTCCAGGGATGGAAAGTGCAACAGATTTTATTGTGATATCAAAAAAGCAAAAAATTCTAAAAAACAAAGGCATATTTGATACTTGACCCCATTCCTAATCCATGATTATCCTAAAGCCCTCTACAAACATTTCAAACTTGAAATCAACTCAATGGTCCAGAAAGAAACACCTTTGTCATGCTCTGCTAACCAGAACTGCAACGCCACTTAAATCCCACCAATTTCAGCTGGTCAATGCTCCTCAGACTTTCTCTTCCCCCTTTATGCATTTACAGGATAAGTATTTCAAACATTTGGTATTGATGTCAAAGGTTTGTGAAACTACCCTTTGAAACAATGTGTCTGGCCCTCAAAAGTAATCAAATGCTAATTTATTTTCCACAAATCTACTTACATTATCAAAAGAACCCTTCTGTGAATGTGTTTAATTGACAAAAAAACTTGTAAGTACACTCCTGGTCATCACAATTTATTTTTGGTGTTATACAATTAGACCAAACTGGCACTTCAGTTTAATTCTACCTCAGAACACAAAGCCTAACAAATTCTCAAGCTAGTCACTCCATGGATCAAAATGCTAGAAATTACAGAACAAAAATTTGGAAAGAAAAAGGTAAAGGAAATGTGCAGGCAAAATAAAAAATAATAAAAAAAAAAATAAACAGCTTCCCAGATTAAAAAATGTATAATATTTTCAGATTTCTTCTGTTTCATTGCACACAGTCTGAAACCAATGGCTTTAAAGGCAGTATCTGTGCATTCCCACAGACACCCTTTCAGAATTCAGAATTCATCTGGATTTCTTGAGTTTCATGTGAATTAATTTGTCTAATAACCTTAAACAGACCTCCATTCGTAGACCAGTCCCACCTTTCCTTAAACTCACATAAAAAGTTTGCAACCACATTTTTGAGCACAGCTTTCCAAACGACTATTACTTCCATGACCATACCAACATTTCAACTAAAAACACTTCCTGATATATCAGCTCAGTTTATAAATGTAGTATGAGTCAATGACAGTTGTATTGTTTATCTCAGTAAATGCCTTCCCTCCATCTCTTAATTGTCATGCCATTGTCAAACTGAGGGTAATATACTAGGTCACTGCTTAAAGGTTATACTGCATTTTATTTACTCAGGTTTAGAAAGATATATTTTATAATGCAATAAGGAGGAGTTTGCTTTAACTCCCAAAGCACCTGAAATGTCAGTTCCACTTTTTTCCACCTTTATTCTAATTTCTCTTTCCTGAAGAATCTAGTTTTCTCTCTATACACAGAACTCACAGTTTGTGAGGTCTTCACTTCCTTCCAGGAAAAGAAAAACTATACTTAACTCCAGTAATAGGCCAAATATGACTTTGAAATGTGAGTGAACTTTAGAAAAGCATTATGTCCTGCTTTTAGTTCTATTTTTAAAAGTAGGAATCCATGTGGATTCTGAAAATATTATTATTATTATTATTATTATTACTGCTACTACTATTACCACTACTACTACTATTACTACTACTATTATTTTACCTTGGTAATGAAACATAATTATTGCTCACCATCAACCCTCTTGCAAACAGGTATTTTTTTCCACAGCATTTTTTTCAACACCTGGATAATTCCTTCAATATTGCATTCCTATTCCTAAAGCCCCCTTTTTTATAAAATGGTTGTTTTCCTTTAGAATTAGGAATTCCAGAATGTTGTATTATTTTTAAATAAACACAAAGTACAGCAATTTATTTAATTGTTGTTTCTGCAGATTTAGTACATATTGTTCGTTCCACACTCACACTTTTCAAATTTATGAATGTAATGAGCTCTTTTCCTATCAAATATTGGATTAAAATACGTGTTAAGTATTAATGAACATTAAATTTATGGTAAAAAACCTAAAAATCTTATTCAGAGTACAGAAAGTATATAATTGATTAATTTTTTTGCTGCCAAAGCACCTACTGCTTCTCTGGATGGTAAAATATTTTTCCTTCCTTTTGAAAGGTTAACATTTATCTACTCACTCCCTTTATTTCATTAAAATATAGTCTGTACTCTACTGTAGAAATTCCCAGCCTGCTGCTAAACACTAGACTCTGCCTAAACACGTCTAAATGTGCTTCAAGATTTCATACAGCTTTAGGTGACAGCATATTAACGTAAAAAAAGGATTTCCACCCAGACAAATCTGATAATCACTTGCTATAGTTGTCAACTGTTTATCAGCTTATGTTAAAAGACAGCTGATTTCTATGCATACGCAGCTGGTTCACGCAGCACAGTTCAGGAGAGTTCAGCTGACATACTCTTATCCATAAGGAGCAAACTGGGTAATGTGAGTCAACTTTTCAAATCCACAGAGACTTTCAGGCAGAAGAAGGAAGTTAGATGCTACATTCTCATAAGAGCTTTGCCTTTCCAAGCCATTTCAAAGCTGGTATGCAATCGCATGGCAAGAAGCACAGGCCACCCCAAAATTGAACGTGCAGCAGATTTTCCTTCTCCTATCAAGATTTCAAAGAGGTTTTTTCAATAATGAAATTGAAAAATTGTCTGAAGTCAGTAAGTGAAAGAAGTCACATTTCTTGAAATGTATTTAATTCCAAATACCCTTTATAGTGCACTGAATACTTTTTAGATTGCTTTGTGTTTTTACAACAACCAAGAACACTTTATTACTGGATTGAGGGTTGTTTTGTCTGTTGGGGTTTCTTTTGTTTGTTTGTTTGATTCTTTCTTTTAGGACCTAAGCAGCTAAAATTTTATCTAAAAGGCATATGGGTAGACCCTTCAAATTTCTTGGTTGGAGTTTACTGTAAGCTAAATATGAATAATATTGTAGCATTCACATATGTCAACATTGAAACAATTTATTTACTTTCTAAGGCTGTATCTTCCCCCACCTATACCAGTATAATGTCTTCCACCAAGACTTCTGCTTATCATGTAAAACTTCTAATTAAAGCAAAGAAATATTTTCATCATCTTTAGCAGAATTTGGTGATTTTTGTAGGCAATTGTAGTAACATAACTCTAATTAACACTAAGGTTTTTAATAGACACATATACTTATGTCCATTGCCTTTTTTTACCAGAATAAACAAAACCTATTATTCTCCTAATACAGGAAAAAAAAAAAAAAAAAAAAAAAAAAAAAAAAAAAAAAACTTTAAAGCCATAATTTGCTGTAATGATTTGATGAATCTTGAGTCATAAAATAACACTCAATGTTTAGTGTTCTGTAGGAAAGCAGAGAAATGAGACACAAAAGAGAAACAATGTCTACAAGATGTACTCTACATATAGGGAAATATTCAAAGATGCTGAAAGTTATTTTCTCTCTCTGAGTATGTGCCACAGCATTTTTCAGGAACAGTATTTACACCTAAGCAATTGTTAACATTAGCGTAAAGTCATTTAGATTCATTTCTGTTCAAGCCTGTTGTGCTTATAAAATTCAGCACAACAGCAGTACAGTTCTAGCTGAAGATCATGCTGTGTCTCCTCAGCTCCCTTTGTAAGAATCTGAAACACAGGCTGCAGAGAATCTTTGTTCTTCATTTACCCAGTTTTCCCTATTGACAACTAGGTTTTTTGATTTTTCTATTTACAGAAGAAAACAAAGAACTTGTTGAATCCACATTACTGCTTCAGTTCTACTGTACAGAAGTAGTTTAGTATTTGATAACTCTGCAAATTTACTGGCACTTGTGAAACAAAAAGCAGCTCAAGATTTGGACAGCTTATGATTTCACAGTGTATCTGCAGAGGTCATACATAATAGATACTTTTCTGAGGTCTGCCCAAATAAAAGGAACTGAACAAAAGCAATCTGTGCTGCTCACATTATGTAATCATAGCTGGAAAATGTAACGCTGCACAGAATATCATGTCAAAATTACATTGCAACAGATAGCTTGACTATTTAGAATGTTCAGCAAATCTAGTGCCAATATATGCAGACGTATTATACATAGTATTCTACATCATCAAGCATGAAGTGTACAGAGCATCTAGAAAGAGAAAGGGAATACAGATCCTCAGGAGTAATAAAAACTTCACATTTAACACTGTGTGAGTAGTATAACACCATTCTTCTAAATGTAAAGAGTAACCACTATAAAGGCAGGGAGAAAATCAGAAGTAATTAATTATCGAGATGGTTGAAGAGGTTTATCTCAGCTCTCCCAAATTCTTACACAATGCAGGATTCCTGAAGTATATTGCAGAGCATAAATACAATGGGAGCTTAACTATGACTGAGAGAGAAAGAAGAGGGTAAAAGAACATTTGAATGAAAACAAACGGGCATAAATTACTCAAATATTCACTTCAAACTGACAGAGAAGCCCGGAAGAGTCTTTCCATCAAAGTATTGGGGAAAAAAATCTGAATTGATTTTATAATGAAAATCAGAGAACTTACAAAAGTTCTATATGACAGAGCAATCTAACAAAAGCAAGGAAATAATAGTAGACTTTTAGCTCCAGATTCTTAAATTCACATCTAAAGAGTGATGCACCCTAAATCAGAAGGTATCTCTGAGTGCTATATCACTAAATATATTAGAATAAAGTAGATTCAGAGGTATGAGAGAACACCAGTTTCTCAAAGCACGCTAAATATTAAGCCACATTAAAAACAAACCAAAAATGCACCTGATATTGACAGCAAAGATCAGCTAGTGCCACAAGCCTACACTGAACCTTAAAATGATGAAGCTCAAAACAAACAAGCAGCCACCCACATACTATACCCTCTATCCATTGATTGCAATGTTGTGGCTAATATGACCCAAGATGACATAAAGCCTTCAGTTCTACATCTAACACATCATCAGCAGCAACATGTACTTTAACTTTATCACACCTACAAAATCTCAGAAGCAAGCTTTCTACTACTGTGAAATGACAGAATAGTATATCAGACTGTCAGTCCATTTGTTTACTTTGCTTCATTATATGTGACAGCTTGTAAGATAAAAATCCACTCTGCCAGGATCCTCAGTTTTCTGTACCATCCCCAAGATACTGGGTACTCTAACCATCATCTCTCCCACAACTAATTTTTCATCAAACATCCTAAACCATGTTAGACTCAGTGATGTCAGAAATAGCTTCAGGGAATATTGTGTATTGTCACTGTGAAACACACACAGCAGGTTACTTCAGAGAATAACCTCTTTCATTAAAATTTTAAGAAGTGAAATATCATTAGATGATTCATTCCCTGCAATCTGTATTGTTTGTAAAATAATTGAGAAAGGAGTTCATTGATCCATGTTTTACTTCTTTTTCCCTTTAATTCTCTGGGGCACCGAGGAAAGAAAGTCTTCAAAACTCTCAGAAGTAGTTTATTTTATTCCTGCATTTGAGAGGAGCCCCAAAAGGGCCAATCTGTAGCTAAATGAACACATGCAGAATATTTAATTTTGCTGCCATCATAGCACTGATTTCCACACAACAGAAAAACATTCTCAGTCAGCTCTTGTCCAAATTGAAAATCTCCAATCTTCCTATTTCCATATCATCTAATCTCCTACACCCTATTGCTTCTGCACCAAAAAACCCTGAAGCTTTCTTTATTCAAATTTGTCTTTAAATGCAGTCTTCTGATGCTGTTTTCAGATACACGACAGAAACTAATTTTAATTTTCTTCTTGTGCTTTCATTCAGCTAATGGATATAAAAAGAACATTTAAACTGCAAAGCTGAATTTAGGAGATTTTGTGGAAAGATCCTGTCACACTTCAGTAATTGTATATAACTAAACAATCTGCACTTGAGTGAGAACAAGTTTAATGTATTTAATGAAAGTTCCTTCAAATAGTATGAAAAGTTTCCCATTCCTGAGGACCTGTAATGAACATTCTGATTTCTAAAAGCAAATTTGTAAAAACAGTAACATGTAGTAGTATCTTTTACATCTTTAGGGAGTTTTTTATTTAGAAGAAAGAAGAGCTATAAACAAAACAAACACAAAGCAAGCAAATTCATTGTCAGGCACTTGTCTGTATGAACAAACATGGAGTAAATAGTAAATTCACACATCAGAGACCATGAGCACCAAGAACATTTAATAAAAGCTTACACAAATTCAAGGTAAGTGGTTCATAGAAGCCATAGTGTAGGATCATATCTGAATAACTTAGTTTATGATGGTGAAAAATAAAACATTATGGTTTTCATTTGAAATATCCAACAAAGAACAGTGTTACTCAGCACAAGTCAAAAGTTACCACAATATAAAGCCACTAAACACAATGCCTATTTTACATGCTACTTTCAAGGATCTCTCTGCTAAGAACAGGAGATAGAAAAGAGGCAATATGTGTAAAATATACATTATAGATTTGATACAGAAGAAATGAGCAGCTCCAGCATGTGAGAACAACACAGAGTTTAAAAAATCTGAACATGTCTTGAAACAGTCAGTCTTTACAAGCAGTTGGTGGTGAAAGATTTACAAGATTTTATTCTGTTATTATTTTTAGTTTTCTATAACTGATATTTCAGCACTGTCCTTCATTCTAAATCAAAATTTACCCTATTGCTAAATGTGGATGTTTGCATAACTACCACAACCCCAGGACAATGGATGATGTAGTATTACAGTCTCAGTATTAGAGTCCTGGGTTTGCACAGAGATACACAAGAATGAAACACAACAGAAAAGGGGCCTCTGGCCACCTGCTTTTCTTGTCTCCTCTCAGCTGTCCTTCCTTCTCTAAATAACAAATCTGCTCTACCACATTAATAGCAGTAACTTTCCAAAACATCCACTTTAAGATCTAGCAATTCCAAATAGAAATATCAATTCTAGACAGACAAGAGAAGAGAAAGAAAGGAAGATAATCTAATGAGAGTAGCAATCCACCTGGGTTTTTATTTGTTCACTCTTGATGTGCTTTGGGATATATTGTTTAATTAATATTACACAAAGATAACAATTGTGCTCAAGGTAATCTCCGTAAAAATTCAGCCAGGAACACGCACATTGATCATGCTCTGATTGCCAGTAAGTGTCATCAAGCTTCACAATGTACTTGGCAACAGGATAAACTGTTCTCCCCTTCTCAATTTTTTAAAAATTTTAATTACTAGCATACTGGAGATCAAGTGTTTTCTATTAAGCTTTGCAGTTTTAAAAAACTAAACCAGGACACCTTAGAAGTTGGACAAATATTCAAGAACAGAAATACAAGCATAAAAATATTTTGAGGTTTTAACTATTAAATATAGGAAAACGTGGGTGGCATACTGCCTTGCAAACTGTTGATTGTGATCTGTCAGAGGGTAAATCAGGATTAAAATGTGAGAAGAACAAAAAATTATTTACAATCTCTTTCTTATGCTCAATATCTTTCTTCTCAATCAAATTTAAAAAAAAATTAAATGAACTGCAAAACATTTTATAATTTTTCAAGCTCCTTCTTGGAAACCAGACATCCAAATCCTTATTTCTTCTGGATATTTTCATTTTCTGACCTGACTTCATAAGCAGCATTGTAGACACAGAGATGCCAAGATATCACCAACTTCCTATCTTCCAATTTTTTTTTCTTTTTCAAGCTGAAAGAATGTAAGCTTTCAATACAGCCAGTTAAGAATGTTTCAGTATAGTAACTTTCAGGTAGAAAATTATGAATTTGATGTGTCCCTGGAAAAGATTTTGCTTCCCTGGGCCTGAAGGCTGTCAAGGACAGGGGTTCCCACATTTTCCACCAATCTGCCCAGAGGTCTGTTGCTGAGCAAAACATACTGAGACACCCACAGGCTGGGGTTTCCAAACCAGTGCCAACCCTGACTTGTGGACAAGGAAGATCCTGGGGGTTCTGAGCTCCAGACCTGAAGGCAGCAGCTCCAGGCCAGCTGGAAGGTCTGGCCAACAGGCTGTCTGGTGGCCACTGGATGGATCCTCAGGGCCAGCAGTGCTGCTGGGTGGCAGCTGGCCAAGCACCTGCTGGTCTGACATACTGGGTAGCCTACAAAGTCATCTGGGTTATCTCAGCATCTGATGAGTTCCTCTGTAAGAAACCAAGATCCCTATCTGTATGTGACTTCCCCACACCTATGGCAGGTGTAGTTATTACAGCCTCAGCCTGCTTGGTAAAGGAAATGACCTTTGTTGAAAAGGATAAAACAGTAAAATTCTGGTTGTGTTGCTGGTGGGGTTTTGAATGATATAAAAACAATAGAAAATAAAATGCAATAAATTAATCTTTTCCTTCCCTTGCCCCTTCACTGGGACTTGATCTTGTACTCTGTAAAGCTACTGATTTAACCACATTTGTGGTATCATCCAAGAGAACCAGTCTGCCCCTTAAAATTTGGATTTGGATATAAAATTCAGGCTATTTTTACTTATTTTTCAGCTAATACATTTGAATAGCAAAAGACATCTTGGATCCTGACCCAGTTTCTATGAAATATCTACCAACCAAATTTGAACGGTAAAGCTAATAAACAACTGAAGTTAATAAACAACTGCTCATTAAATAACAGATTACTTTATACATTATCACATAAACTGGTCCAAATAGGCATGAAAAAAAAGCCTTACAGTCAAGCATTTTATCTGTTGCAATGTGAGCAACACATGAACATTGTAAGTTTCTGAGCACAGCCAGTAAATCAGGAAAAATAGAGTGGTTTCTTAAGCAAAATAAGCTTTGAAATGAAGTAGAAGTATACTGTGTGGAAAATGGATGAGAAGCTGGTGAGGTGTCCAGTAATGATGCATTTAAATAAGCAATTTGGCTAGAATTTGCAGTCATCTGTGAATAATTTATCAAATTGAGTAAAGCAGCTCAAAAGAGTACACTGGCTAAAAACTACTGAATATTTTTGCAGTGATACAATTCAACATCTCCCTCAGTTTGAGTTCCTTTTACTTCCGTAAAATCAGTGAGAACATTCCAGTACACTGCCTAGGTGACAACTGATCCCGAACTCCCATTTTCCCTCAAAATATTCCTGAATAAATGGTAAAAGGCTTTCTTCTTTCTCTGAGGAAACAAAACAAACACAAAATAGAACTACTAAAGCATCACACATTGAGACAGTATGCTCTCCACACATGCTGCAAGATACAATCAGGGCCTGAGATCAGGACACTTGCTTAGCCCACAACTCATATATTCTGCCCTCAGAAGGCTATGCACAGCCTGTATCACAACACAATCTTCATGTATTCACCATCCAGAATAAAATAAAACAATCAAACAACAGCAGCAGGGGTCTCTTCACCCCTTCCCCACCCTACACTCTACAGATGCTGAAAAGGGATTTTCAAGCTTCTTTTGGATAAAATTCATATACTGTAGTCAGACTGGTTGGATTTGATTTTAAATATTTCCAGTTCTAGCCTTACTGATGAGAAGAAACCATAGAAATATGAAATGGTTTGTGTTGGGAGTTTTAAGTGTCCCTGGAAATGAGCATGGATATCTCCAGCTAGATCAGGTTACTCAGAGACCCATCCAACACTGCAGAAGAACAATAAATTCCAGCTAGTTATAAAAGAACTCACTCAGTAAGACAAGTGTGAATAGCTTTTACACTTTATCACTGTCCTGTGATCAGAAAAAGCACATTTATTGCTATGAACTGTAGAGTCCAAGGCCCCTACTGCATCTCTAATTACAATACCCTTTTATTTACACCACAGGGGTTATTGTCCTCAGCAAGTGTGCTTACCTGGAACATGATGGTAAAGAACAAATTACTTCAAGCATTTCAAAATTGGGTCACTTCTTTTCAATCTGCTGCTTAGCCCTCATAAATATGCTTCCACTCAAATAAAAATACTCCAGTTTCTGGCATCCTTTCTTTAATATGATGCAGCCTTTTGCTATCTGTTAGTAATGCAGCTCACCAAAAAGAACTTCCCCCATTCCCAACATAAGCAGACTTGGCTCAAATTTTTAAAGCTCCCATCTTCCCACTAAATTTCTCAAATGCAGCTTCCAGATAGGAAATACCATCATCTTTTTACTGTTTATCCAGCTCGTGTAAAAATTAAGAAAATAAACCCCAAAATTTAACCCTTTAAATTAATGCATTCCAAATGCTTAAACCAAAATAGTGATGCACTACACATAAAAGTTTGAAAAAACTGTCTCTACTTTGTGAAGCCCATGAATGCCTTAGTTGCTGAACCTCTCCTCAAAATACAGAACATGAAGAAGAACAAAGCACATACTGACATGTTCAAAGTGTTTAGCTTAACAAAGCCAAATGATTCCACATAAGAAAGTTGTAGAATATTTCACTTATCAGCGGAATAAAATGGCATTGCTCAGTATGCCGGGGGTGAATTATGTTGTAAGATTAAGACAAAATTAATTTTCCTAATTAAAAAAAAGCCAATAAAAACCTTCCACTTTACAACTCTGAGGATAGAATACTGAAAAAACCCTAAAGACTATTAATTAAAAGACTTTGATTTGTTTTGCTGAAGAAAGCATTTAGATTGCTGAATCCATGTAAAACTGATATAAGAATACTGACGTTAGTAAGACAGAACTCACATTTGCACTAAGAAATAGTTTCCTGATCCAGAAAATAATAAATCATTAAATACTTTCTCTTCCCAGAAAGAGTTTGAAAAAGCTTTTACTGACTTAACCTGGTTTGACAGTAGAGATCATTGCAATGATTTAGAAGTAAATTAAATATATATGTGTACATATATAAAAACATGCATTCTGAAACACATATATGGCACTATAGATTTTCAGACACTATTTCAAATAAAATAAGTTCTACAAATGCAATCTATATCGCAGCATATTTGCAGGATAAAACAACAGGAGCATGATGTAGCACCCCTCAACAGCTAGTTTTTAAAAGTTGTACTTGAAATACAGCAAATGGATGAAGTGGAAATTAATACAATCTTAATTCATGATCAACAGATTATGAGTTAATTCTGTTAAAATGTGACTATTTTGCCAAAATGAACAAACTTCCTTCATCATTCTGGTTAAGTGAAGTAAACATTTTTTGATATATTCTCACTTGAGGCTCAAGAATCCATTACAAATGTCTAAACCAAGACTGGATAACATATCTTGTGGCTTTTCCATATTATAATTTTAATTTTCAAAATATCTCAAGAGGTAAAAAAGCAGTGAAGACTAAAGTATTTCTATTAAAAGAAAAAAGAAAGAAACCCTGCACAATTTAATTAGCTGAGAAACCAGAGCTTTGTTAAAAGTTGTAAATATAATAAAGATTATCACCCAGCCACATGAAAAAAAACCAACTCCCAGCATGCCTTTGAAGAGAATATTTAAATTCACCAAAAGAAGATCAATTACTGTTTGCAAGGATAACTAGAAAAGTTAATAGAGAGCATTGGCAAGCGTTGCTCTCATAATAAGTTGACAAAGTACCATGGATAAATTAATACAAAGTGTTAAGGCTTTAGAGACTATGGCTCTCCCAAAACACAGCTCAATCACATACAGAAAATTAACAGAGGAAGGGCATAGCCAAGACTCTGAAAAAACACAGTCCACAAGCTAATATGCAAAACCAGTTATGTTTTGGCATTATTGAGTACTCAAAACACAAGTTCAACAAAAGTATTCTTCCTCAGCTGGCTTCTCTTAAGATCTCCCCTTGAGGCAACTCATGTGCTAAACTCCTCTTCATCTGAATTACAGCCTGTATGGACTTGCTGAGCCGTGCACACAGGAATGAAGCAGGAGAACCTCAGCAATCCTTCACCTGGGCCTAAAAGGTGTATTTTAAGAATCCTAGTGCCCTCTTCCATGCTTCTCTAGGAAAAGTTAAGATGGAAAGAAAAATGACAAAATACTCTCTTTTTACTCCGTATGTTTTGAATGTTCACTAAACTTAGTGCAGTTCAAATGTGCCACTGGTGTCTCAGATGTTTTTAGACTGTGCTTTTGGCTATGAAAAATAATGTACTTATCACCTCAGCAATGGGATCTCCAATATGAAGTCAGGGACCTGCCAACAGTCTCTTGGAATGGTTCAGTAACAAGTGTCCATAGATAGGAAAATCTCTGCAATTAGTAGAGGTTGTCCATCTTTTGATTTCTTTGGCATTTAAAGATGAACTCCTGCAGAAAGCTACTGTCTGAGAAATTCATACAGAAAGGATAGCCAAGAGGCCAGACTAGATGATGTTTCTCAGGGGCCTGAAAATTGCTACAAGATACATGAATAGATATGTGAATGAACTAGAACAATGTGTTATTGTTTATGCTGTATTCACACATTTACATTCCGGCACATATTTGCAAACACTCCAGCTGCATTCAGTATGTTAACACTCAGTGTGGCAACCAGAGGAGTTGTTAGTGAGAGTAGCCCGGAGGAGCTACATCTTGTGATTTGAAAAGAGTATATATTTATCCCAAGGAATCAAGAATGCCTCCTTTCACAGCTGAACTGAATTGATTGTGTGGGAAAAGTTCCCTAGAGATGAACAAAAATGCCTCCGTGTCATGGAATTACTAATAGCCTACTGGCATATATGACAATGAATCCTGAAAGTATAGCAATGGGTAAATGAAAGGAGCATCTCAGAATGAAACCCCAGGCAAGTTGGGTGTAATTTGTGAAGAGTAACCTCAGTGCTGGGAAAAGCCCCTACTTAACATACCTATTTAAAAATCCAAATTTTGCCAGGCAAAGAGCCTAGGTGTTCTGTGCCCAGAGCTGTTACAGCACCTGCAGAGGCTGTGTAAAGCATGTGAAGTTAGAGCAAAGTAAGATTCCAGAAATTCAGAATTAAAATCCTGTAGTGGAAGCTGAACACATTAAATCATGCACTTTCTGGTTTCTAGAGTCTTTGTATTAGCTATTCTCTACATCTTCAAAAACTACAGAGCACCACTGAATAATCTTAACCCCATGTTAGTGAAGCTTTTATTCATTTATTTCCTTGGTCTTCAAAGCAACAGATTTCCTGGCAAACCCTTAATTCAGAGGGCTAATCCTTCTTTCCATTTATGTGAATTCTTTGAGGAGATACTTCTGAATACAGAATGCTCTAGTTACCCTTTTCTTTGCCCTTACATCATCCTTCCATTTCTCTGCTGTTCAGCACAGCCTGGTTCACACTCGAGGTATTCTCCAAGAAAGAGAGATCTTAGTAAAGGTATGGAGAACTGAAAAGCAGAGGATGCAAGAATAGCAAAGGCCCAGGTTGCAAAAGGCTGTATTTAAAAGGCTGTGAAAGAGCAGGGATCAGCAGTACAAGAGGAAGATGGACAAAGCCACGGCTTGCGCCTCGTGAAATTCGGATTTCGCATTCTGCTCTTGCAAGTCCATTATGCAGTTTGGGGCCAAATGCTTAAAATTTACCCATGCCTGAAATTGTTGCATGCTTTGCCTGTGTTTAAGCTGCTATTGCTAAAGTTCACTAACAACTACAGAAATAGGCCCAAACTACCCTGCATTCCTCATATTTGGAAAGCCTTTATATTGACAAATATAACTCTATTACTGATATCTTCCTTCTTAAAACCATGAATTCCACCAGTAACAATAAAGGGTATCTTCTGCAGGACCTAAGCATCTAACAGGTAATGGCTTCAGATGCTGCTCTGTGGATGCAACAGATCCTAATGTGTGCCTAACCACACGTGACTCAGTGTGAGTTGTATGTGAAAACCAGAGGCTGAGTGCACATTTGCAAAATGCTGTCAGCCAAAACACTGAACAACACATGTGAACTCACCTCTCCCTCCTAGTTTGGGGATCACACAATCAGCAAAAGGTAAGTGTTCTGTATTCCAGGAGGAAGGTGCACACTGATGGTGATGGCTTCAGCCTCTGATATTTGTCCCTGCCTTTCAGAGAAATCACAGGCGTGTATGAGGAGAAAAAATGAATCAAGTCTCTTAAGAGCACAAAAGTAAATCCTACCGGATGATTTCCACCAGACTTGCTAATGTCTGTGCAGGAAATCTGGCAGACTGTTGATCACTCTTAGGATGTGACCAGCTAGACAGAACCATCAAATCTCAGGACTTAAAACATCCTGAGAGGAACCAAACAGGTGCTTTAGTGATTTTTTTGCCTTAAAAAGGGGGAAGTATTTGATACCCATACATATTAGAAGCAGAAAACACTGTTCCTGCATTTCACAATTTACTTTAGATGGAAAAATATTGCAGGCATTCTCACTTAAAAAAACAAAACAAAACAAAACAAAACCCACAGGTAAATGTGAACTGCCAACACTATTTCACAACCAAAATTCTATCCAAGTTGGGTATTTTAGAATATTCAGGGTAAATGAAACAAAAAGTACCCTAATTACACCAAGTTGGTGTTCCATAATATTAATTATTATGACATTCAAATAAATAGGTCAAACAATGATAACACAGACACAAGAAAATTATTATTTTGTCAGTAATTTGGTATTGTTAGACTTTACCACTTCTGACCTGCACAAATTGTGTGTGTTCCTACATTTAGAAAAGACATTAAAAGAAAGTATTTCCCTTACTTATTTTCCACAGCAGATAATGCTTGCACTTGAACAATAACAAGAAACAGCTGGAATCAGTTCAAGCAGAAGCTTGGGTTGCAAACAGAGAAAATGCAGCTTCTTGTTACATTGAGCAATTCCTGTTGCAATTTTAATAAATACCTTAATTAGGGGAAGAAAACCACCACCATCTCAGTTGCCATATGAGGCTATTACATTCTTCCTGTTTTGTACACGATAAAAGTATTTGGAAATCAATATGACTCAAACAGCACACAAAGCACTGAAAATAGAAACACCAGTGGCTCAGCAGGATACAGCATCCTTGAACTTTCAAATAAGAATAGTTAAGAAAGAATAATTCCTGTAAAATATAGCACTTTCATCCAAACAGTAACTTCTTTTACAGAGTTTCCAGAAAAAAATTATAATTACCATTATAAAATGGAACTAGGGAAGGGAACATTCCACTTGGTCAGCATAAGGAGCACAATTCTAGAAAAAGATTACATGTAATGGCACCTACTGAACCTCATCTCCTGTGAAGATTACTGTCCTCATGTAAGTCACATGAGACACATTATAAAAATGCAAACCCTTCCTTCAAAATGCAATTCATTAAGGAAATGCTCAGTATTTTTCTTACTCCCTTATTCTTTCATTCAATTTGGGGAAATTTTTCTGCTCCTAGAGTACTTTTCTTTTACTTCACAATACCAACTGTTTAAGTAGTCTTTTTAGGGTTCTCCCTGCTGTCCTGGCTACATTTCTGTACCACTCAATATTATCCGATTCCCAGATTTGGTCACTACATTCCAGCATGTCAGTCATAGTCTAAAATCCACCTTTATTAAAAAGTTTCCATCAGGAAGATTTGATTCATCATTATAGCACCATAAAGAAACATATGCCTTGGAGGAAGATGAAAATCCCAGAGCCAGAATTTACTCAGTGAAGGCTCTCAGTGGAGAGCTGCTGGGTGTCTAAGAAGGAGTAAAGAATCACGCAGAAGGGGATACTCAGGCTTGCTGAGGCAGGAACAGCACTGTATTTATGAAATACTGCTCCTACTGCTTTATCCCATGAACTTGGATGCTTTCCTGGGCAGCTAGATTGCAGCCAAAGGCTGCTGCCATCAGCCATGCACTCTCCAGCTACTTGGGGGAACCACAATGGGGATTCCAAGGAATTCAGAAACAGAAATTTTTTTCACACTTTTCAAGACACACTAAAAGTAGAATTTCTTGGCTCTCCACTGTCATTTTATCACATTACTTATAGCCCTTCTCATAAAATATTCTTAGAAAGGTAGTCAGTGTCCAAGGAAAAGTTAAATGATAACAGACACCAATCATTCAGTCCACATGGTAAATTTCCTTGTATTTGCACCCTGTTGATCCTTTATCTTCAAAACTGAAAAGGTATCCTTTTCAACACCAAGTAGCAATAGTACTACTCAGTCTGCTTCAGCTTCTTTAAGATCACCTCATAAAGTTAAATTATAGTTTTGCTCTCTAGCCCCAGTTCAGATTTAAATAAAACAAAATATGCCATGAGAATCACAGGACTTACAACATGCTGAAGTGCACAGTGAAAGCTAATTTAAGTGCTAGAAATTAGGTGGCAAAGTGATCTTCAGTTTTATGGATATTAAAGAAAGGCTTCATTTCTGAACATAACAGCTTCATAAATGTAGATTTGTATTTCTTAACAATCCAGCTCTTAATATTCATAATATCATGTCAATATACAAAACACCAAGAATAAAGAATACAAAGAAATGCTAAGAATTAAAAAGGAAACCATCCAGAGGACACTGGGCTGTATTTGTCATCCTCTTTCGTCTCAGTAAGATGGTAGGGCAAATCTGAAACACTGATTGTACACTTATGCTTATGAATTCCCTAAACATTATGATTGATATCCATGCAATACATATGTGCTAACGTGTCTTTATCTTCTAAGATGAGCTCTTTTAACACTACTGTTCACAAATGTCATTTCTGTAAAATTGCTGGTTTCCCTAAAAAACTTCTTTTGTCTTAAAGTAAACTTAAAGTAAACAGTTTCAATCACATTTCAGTTAAATAGTTTTGACTTTTTTATTTAGGCTCCTTTTTCAATATATTTCAAGTGGACTTTACATACTGATCCATTTACTAAAGATGAAAAAAACCCTAAACAACAACAACCACCTATTACTGTTCATTTATTCAGTAATTTCAGAGAGAACTGAGTCTCCCTATGTCTCTGATGAGTCAATACAGGTTCACTCACAGAATTTTATCATGAGAGAGATTACTCAAAGACAGTTTTTTTCTGAAAATACAGCAAATCCATAGTTTTGGAATATCATTTTAAAAGGTGACAGAAAGTACAAGAACAGATGAGCATCAACAGATGCAGTTTCTGCTGCTGCAATACTATTGTATATTAACCACAGATTTCAGTACTCCAGCACTTCCAACAGCTAATAAACCATTTTTATCAAAGTATGTATTTATTTAATATTGTCATTTATTTAAATTAACAATTCAAGTGACCCTAGAGTGCTTTGAAGTATATGCATTTAGCTTCCAAGACTCCCTTGCTTTCAGGCATGGAAGTAATCTCACCATCCAACAAGATGAACCAAGGAGAGTAAAAAAAAAAAAAAAAAAAAAAAAAAAAACCAAACAACAAACCAAAACAAAACCACAAGCAAAACAAAACTTAACAATCCAGAGAGCGTAAGTCATTTTTCTCAGTGTTCCACTGAAGTGATGAATGGATGAACTTTGTTTAAGAAAATATGAACATAAATCCCCCATGCAATTCTGAGGCAGATGCAGCAATTTTTATCTTCTGACCCTAGTTGCTCCAACTCAACAGAATATCAAAATCCAATTATTTCAAATATCTGAGTAGTCGAAAGAAAACAGAAGTATCACAGGTGCAATTTGTACCATATGTAAATGTTCTGTTCTGAGCTCCCACATCATATAAGAATAACAGTGAAATCTTATTGAATAGTTTAGGACTTGCAAGTCAAGACTTTGACTTTTTTTTTTATACATAGCAGAAAAATAACAAAAAAATATGAGAACTTGTATGGCAATCAAAGGAAACAGATTTTTCTTATTGCTGAGTGAGCATGCAATTCTCTTGGAGAAGTAAAGAAAGCAAAACAAAACATGGAAAGCAAATGAACTGATAACATTTAAATACAGTCCTTAATAGGCTATGCACCTGTGTGCACACACTTGTGTGGTCCAGGTAAGATAAGGCATTTATAACTCCTCTTTCTTGCACAGACTCTCTTGGCCAGATGGTATGTAAACTCATTCTGTAGCTTTTCACCCAGTCAAGGATTACAGAATGCTTTACATCCTGCTCTCAAGATTATCAGGGAAGAAATTGTCTTTGATACCTCTGTTCTTTTTTCCAAAGCTGGAAGTAAACAATTAAGAGGTTCAGATTGCTAGGGGATGAGAACACAAACACTGACTGCACAGATGACACAAGGTTTACTATCTTGTAAAGTAACGGACAAGAGCAGGAACCAAGCCATTAAATTGCTGGAACACTGCAAACCACAGCACAGGGTACGAGTAAGACCTCATCAGAACTGAGACAGGCAAATCCGGTGATCTATTTGCAAAAAATATTATTCAAGTTGGCAGAAGAACAGGAAAAGGATGCTAGGAATTTCTGGGAATGAAAAGCCTATTTACATTAGCAACAAAAGTAGCCTGGCTTACATAGGATTGAAATACAATGGCAATTAGGGAATAAAATTGGTCTTTAAATGTCAGAGGAAGCATTACAGAAAAGTCTTAGGATAAAAGATAACTCTTACACACACACAAAAATAAGGAGGGAAGAGACCAAATAAAAAAAAGTCACTGTTCTCAAAGCACAAATACTGGTCAAGAACTTATTTGCAATAGCTGGGAGGTAAACCACTCAAGCGCAAAAAAGCTGCATATAACAATCACACAGCTCAAGGTGTCTTTCAGTTCCATTCTACACCTATTAAATTTTCCCCCTGATGACACTTTGGTTTCAATATCGAATCCTAAAATGGCATGGCTTGGAAGGGACCCTAAAGATTATCTGGTTCCAAGTCCCCTTCCATGGGAAGGAACCTCCCACTAGCCCAGGCTGCTCAAAGCCCCATCCAACCTGACCATGAAAATTTCCAGAGATGGGGCATCCACATATGCCAGTGCCTCATCACCCTCACAGTAAAGAATTTCTTGATAATATCTTATATAAATCTACACTTATTCTATTTAAAACCACCCCCACTTACCCTGTCACTACATGCCTTTGTCAAAAGTCCCTCTCTGGCTCTCTGATAGGCCTTGGTTGGGTAGTGGAAGACTGCAATGAAGTCTCCCTGCAGCCTGCTCTCTTCCAGGCTGAACAGCTCCAGCTTTCTCAGCCCCTCTTCATAGGAAAAGTTCTCCAATGCTACGACAATTTTTGTGACCGTCCCCTGCACTCGCTCCACCAGAACCATGTCCTTCTCATGCTGGGGGCCCCAGAGCTGGACACAGCTCTGCAGTAGGGTCTCACCAGAGCAGAGCAGAGCAGAGGGACAGAATCCCCTCCCTCACCCTGCTGGCCATGCTGCCTTGGACATAGCCCAGGACTGGTTTTCTGGACTGCATCCAGCTTCTCATCCACCAGCACTCTCAAATCCTTCATCTCTGGGCTGCTTTCAACCCATGCTCTGCCCAGTCTGTATTTGTGCTGAGGTATTTATATGTCAAAGTATTTATATGCCAAAATGGGTTCATGTAATCAGCATAAACACAGTTCAAACACAGTCACACCAGTTGCAGCAATAAGTACGATAAAGTACTACAGCCTTATATATTACAGTATATTATTTTGCTATGAAAATAACTAAGTGCTAGGCTACTAGTCTCTAAGATGAAAATAATTTATTTCACTATATGATTTACTAACTCTTGAATCTGACTACAAAACCAGAATAACAGCAACAAAAACTACAGGTCTTGAATAACTGGGGGCAGGTGGGAAAAATGTAACTTTGGTAATGAATTTTAAATGTGAGTTGTTAATATTTTAAACATAGAAAATGGGAAAAGATTAGAGAGATCTACTAAGTAACCCCTAAGTATATGCCAAAGTATCCAGAATATTGCCTTTCAGACAAGTGTCAGAACAGATATCCATTAGAAATGAGAAGTGTTATTCCAACATCTGAATCAGCAGGAGAAATACATACAGTGTTGATATACCAGCCAATAGTTCTCCTCTGGGAATGACACAGTTCATACAAAAAGCTGAACACTCCTTAAATATCCACTGTTGAGTAAAACTTTTAGAACTAAAATATAAAGTATTGTTCAAAATAGCAAGGCTTCACAAAATGAAACCACAAGTGTAACAGCTGTCATAATAGAAACTCATACAAAATCTCTCTGCTGTCAGTTTCTGTGAAGAAATGCAAACTTTCAAGACCAAGTCTTGGATAATAACCTTGTGGGTCCTCTTAGCCATTCCTGTCTCATCAATTCCTGTGTATATTTCCATGCTCTGTAACAATGGTATTACCCTTTCTCTCACACTTGTGCCCATAGTAGTTGGTAATGCAAATAATTTCCGTAAATCCAAGGTTTGAGCCATCACTGAATCATTCCATTATCAAGACTATCATACATGCTCTAAATTGTAAAATTTGGCAATTCCAAAAAGGAATTGCTGTGCTGGCCTTGGCACAGTATGCAGCAAGGTCATGATAACCTCCAAGCCTGCAGGACCAGGCAGCAGCACCAGGTGTGACAGCCCCTCCCCAGGCACCAGGCTGTGCTTTACTCATTTACTACACAAGTTCTGTGTTTTCAGAAACAGTAATAAAAGCTCTTGTGACAGCAGAATCACAGTTTAAGATCTGGCAATGTACTCAGCTTGAAAAAGAGGAATTCAGAAAAATGCTGTTCTTCAGCTATTTTGAAGACATATATGTAGAATTCCAAGACTCATGGAAAACAGAATAAGAAAAAAAAGCCAAAAACAACAGAGCACTGATTACTGTAAAAGTGAAAATTCCAGTCTGCTTCAGAATTAGCCTACACTGTTGAATAAGATCTGCCCATAAGTATTTACCATTAAGTATACTTAAGTAAAGAAAGATAGTACTTGTCTTTTGCTTTGTCAGGAGAGTGTTTAACTCCATCCTGATGGGATGTCCAACAGCAATGTGTGACAAAAGAGAGACAAGAATTAAAAAGACAAAGATCTGATTTTTAAAACAGACATTGCTCTGTGAGGCAGACTAGTGAGACTCCATTTTGCAAATTAAACAGGTGAAATAGTAGCATGAGGATAAGTCTGTTCACCTTGTTTTAAATGTTTCATATGGCCTTTCAGGCTAGTGTTTTCATCACCTTTAATGAAAGAATATGAAGATTGAAGAGAATAACATCTCTTATTAACCTTCACAAAACCAGAATTGCACCATTCACGGCATTCAGGGTTTATAAAAAAGCTGTTACAAATGATAAATTTTAAGTTATAAACGAGCATACCTACTATTTTCTGGGAAAGAAAGTGTATTCAATCTCAAATTTCAGAATGCATTTGAAACTAAACATGGGCTAGACGCATATGTCAGTTTGCTTGCTTGTTTTATAGTTTAATTAATTTACTTACATAAAATCTATTTTGCATGTCAACAAAGCTTGAGAGGTGGGGGAAGAATTTCCAGTAACTGAGTTTATTTTTGCAATAAATACCATCTTTATTCTTAACACAATTTTACTCATACAACAATGCCATTGTTTCTTTATCCTCCCCTCAATATTAGTCTCTAAAGTGATTATAGTTAGATAACAAGCTTTAAAGGATAGGAAATTCAAAGAGTTTGTAAGAGGGGAAGAAAAATAAGGCTATTTGGTTTTTCAGTAAAAGGGTGCCATTCAGAGATTTTTTCCATGTAAAAAATTGAGCAATTTTGTATCCTCACACAATCCTGTGCTCATGGTCACAGACAAGGCAACAAGATAGCTATGGGGCAGTGTAGCTTCTTATTGTAATTGCAGTGAAAACTGGATCCAAATACAATTATGCTTTGTTTTTATGCAGACTAAGTTAACCCATACTTAACAGTGTACCTTACCCACCCACACAGGGTGCTGAAATGATCTTTTTCAAGAGAAGTTTCTGATGAGGACTCAGAATAATACTTACACTGACATCTTGGACATTTGACTGGTACAAACATGAGTGGCTAAAAATGACATGTGCCTCATAACCACTGTTTCATGAAAATCAATTCTCCATGGAAAAACATCTTATACTGTCAATACAATGCTGCACAAAAGTGCAGTCAATTGCATTTTAATTTTACTATGACTAACAAATCTGTACCACTGTTTTTGCTTTAGACTTATAATATATTTGAAGTGCAATCCACATAAGGTACTTACACAAGCAATTTCCACCCTCCCCGCTTTCTCCCTCCTTCATGCAGTATCCATATAATGCAAACATTTCATCACTTTTATTTTTCCAAGGTTTCGTGCCATAGAGTGTCATTTAGTCACAGCAGACAAGACCTGCACAGGATGCAGAAAATACTAGATGCTCTGCAAACTGTTGGGTTGACTCTGCTTATTATTTCTAATGACAAGAATGTTACAAGAATGGTAGATTTACATGTAGATGTATTCATCCTTTTTCATATGTTTCTTTGGGAAACGGGATCTGAAACAGAACCCAAGGAACAGATTCAAATGTTTGTAGGAAAAAAAAAGTATTCTTCTCCATAAGCTCTGGCCCCAAGACTAAAGAACCATCCTTGCTCCCATAAAAATGAATGAAGAATTCTCTGATCTTCCTAAGCCAGCTTTTGTTCTTTTCAGAGACCCTCCAATGGAAAGATTTGCATTATGGCCTTCTTTCCTCAAATTTTTTCATTTTCTCCTTGGGAAAAAAAAAAAAGTCTTAGATTTTTTTTTTCTCTATAGAAGAGTGACCTCTGCAGTCAGACTCTGCAGAGTCTTTAATGCTGTTCTTTAATCTCTTTTTCAGTGTCACAGATTTTGGGAGGTAGGGATGAGGGGCATGGAGAAGAGCGGAAACAGGAAGAAAAAAATAAAAGAAGCAATCAACCTCTCAGAACTCTGATATCAAGCATTTCAAATGCAGATAGCTCCCCTTCCTTTTATTTTGCTACAGAATGAAAAATGGTTCCAGATTTGGAGGAAACAAGAAACAAAGCCACTGCCAACAAAAGAACCATGCCACCAGTACTGAAAGAAATTTAATGCTGAAATGTTCAGAGGTGACCCCTTTCTGTAGAAAAGGATCCTGAACCTACTTCTGACCACAAACTGAATCAACAGTGGGATAATGCTGCCCTCTCTAGTGCAATAACAGAAGTGTTGCATACAAGACAGGGTTTTTTTGTTTAGGGTTTTTTTCTTTGTAGAAGAAAAAGCATCAGCTGCTTTCATTTTCAGTTACTTCATTTCAAATGTACACAAACTGAAAGGAATTCAGGGAAATGCAGCAGTATGAAGTAACATTCAGAGAACATTAACTAAAAACCTAAAATAATCTGTTTTTAATAAAATAATTGATCAAGGGCATATATTTCCCAATTTGATATGTTCAGAAGACTGCTACAAGAGAGATCTGTGTTCTGTAGCCTTTTTCATGGTAAAACTACTAAACAGACCAAATTGCAGTCAGAGAGATTTGGTGTTAATATTCACATGGTTGGAAAGAAAATTTGGCCCAGCAGAATGTATAGAAGGAACTTTAGAATCTCTGTCATTTGGAAATGCAAACAAGAGTTATTTCCTGAAAAAGGCTTAAGCATGAATTTCCATTAATTTGCTTTCACTCTCCAGCTCGTCACTTCCACCCTAAATTCAAAAGCACAAACACAGGTAGTGAGGCCAGTGATTACTTCCTACCTGCCACTCTACCTGTTTCACTGAGAGACATGTGCAAATGTAGGGTAGGTTCCAGAACAACTGGGGCAGTTACCACATTTTTACATGCAGCCCAAAGACTCTCTTCTGTTTGCATTACTTGGAGCCAGAGCTCTATGTGTTGCACCCAAAACATGCAAAGCCAGCTACTCTAGTACCTAGAGAAACAATTATCAGTTAACTTTCTGCAGTAATGCAGAATTAATGCAAATCCAGCAACATTGTGCAGGCTCCTGTTTTGCACCTCCTTCCTTACACTCTTCCATTTAAGCAGGCAATACAAGAAGCCTATTCAGGTTTAGAGAGTGGGTGAAGATGAAAGGAATTTTGGAGAACATATAGTTCAAATTCCCTGCTCAAAGTCTCACACTGTCAAAAATGCTTGATCAGGGTGTTCAACAAGTTCTGTCACTCCAAAGCTGATTGAAAGTCTGGATCTGCCATAAGGGGAGAGTAAATAAAAGTTTGCTGAATAAATTAGGATTCAGTTATTAAACTGGATATTATTTATTAATATGTCTTATGAAGAATTGAGTCATTACAAGAAATTTATCTACCACAAATCAGTATGCATTTGCATATGTACCATAATTTAGGGCTTCATTTGGTTAAATGAATGCCCAGTAGCTAAAAGAAAGAAAAACAAACTATGTTGTTGTAACTACTGGTTACAATTGAATAATGAAGAAAGGCTAAAGACTATGTTTTGTAAATATACTCAGGACTCAAGATACTGCAAGCACAATGGACTCCATCAATCAGAAGTTACAGATCAAAAATATAATTTGGATTTCTATCAAATCACCATACAATCTGCAACAGAGCTGAGCTGTTTCTTTATTCAATCAGCTTCCATTTTTGCTCTCCTGTAATACTCCTCTACCTAGAGATGTCCCTACATAATTTACACTCTCTCCTATAACATATCTTTCTACATCTCAGTGTCTAGCTGCTGAAATTATGAAATTTTTAGTCTAAATTACCATGGAATTTACACATTCTGTTGCAAGTAATTTAAACATCTAGACATGTAAGAGCTGTCCAGTCACATCAATGAGACCACAGCACTCAGGAATAACCAGAAATTCCATCAGACATTTAAGAAAGCCTGGGGAGTTTTTTATTCAACAGTATAAACTTGCATTGTATTTGGTTAGCAAACTTATATTTTAAGTACCTATATCAGTGCAATATAATTGACAAATTATGATAAGTAATGTCATGCAATTTAAGTCTAAGCACAGGTCTCAAATTCAAAATAAAGACAGGGCAATGTCAGAAAATGCCGATGCACAGATTATAAGGGAATCACTAATTCTGTTCTATATAAAATGCTATCTATAATTTATTTGGGTTTTCAATTCTGCAGGGAGAAACTTCAAGTTTTTATTAAATTTAGTATTTTTCAAAATAATGTAACAAATGGTGCAGTCAAAAAAGTATTTCAAAATGCACATGACAAGAACAAAGATTAAATTACCTTAAAATGTGCAGAGAGAGTTTTAGAGGAAGATTTGCCTTCAGTGATAAACTTTTCGCAATTTATTGTCCCATAAAAGTCATAAAAATGAATGATGCAATAGTTATGAAATAAAAAATGAAAGGCAACTATATTTATAGGTGCATATCTATTAAGAAGCGTCTATTAAGAAGTGTTTTAATAACAGGCAGTATTTTATCACTATCAGCTTCAAATCCATTCTAGACTTGTATCTAAAATGCTTAGTCCCCAACTACCACATTAAAATCCCAGATTCCATAAATCATAATGCAAAAAAAAAAAAATCTCTTGTCTACTAAGTCAAATTTACAAAACCTGAGACTGTTTAATGCTCAGCACTCTTTTGTGCAGGCAAGAAAAAATCCAATTAGATTTTTTTAAAATCCTGGCTTCTCAAAAATAAGGTAAAATAAAACATGATCACAGTTTCAAACTAAATATCTTGTGCCTTTTTTAAAACACGTCTGGAGTAATAAAAACAGGATATAAATATTTCAGAAACTTTTTGTGAACAAATTTATTAGTGCCTTAAATTTAGTCACTAGCTATAAGGAACCAAATGTCAGCAGAATATGATGTATAGTCTCCAACAGGTAACAGTTTCTCTCTCCAAAACTGCTCATTTTGTCAAATCACAGTAAACCTTGGAAAAGTATCCAAATAGTTCTGCAAGAAAGCTTTTGCTGTGTGGTGTACACAGATCAGTATCAGTCAAGGAGCAGGAAGCTTGATGAGTTCACACTGAGAACAGAAAAAGTTAATTTAATTTTTCATATTTCTCTGCCTTTGTTCCTAGGGTTTGGGGGTTCAAAAACTTGATTTATTGTCTAGAAATGATGTTTATTAGAATTATGGATTTTCTTTTACTGGGAAATTTAAAAAAAAGTATAAATTAAAAAAAAAAAATAAAAGCATGGTTCCCAAAAAGACAGCTGTACTTAAAGTCAGATTTATACATTTAAGATAGAGAGAAAGAGAGAAAAATTAGTTTGATTTTCAGACAACCACTTACTTCCATCTATGCAGAGGTAATTCCTTCAGAAGATGTATTGAGATATTAACTGACACAAAAATTGTCAGAGTAACACATACACATGCAACAGTAAACTTTGGAGAAGTGGACCAGCATGTAAGATATTTTAATTTTAACTAAGATTTAATGTTTCACAAAATAAACTTCCAAGGTATGAGGAATTAAGTAAAAATTACTACAGATCTACTGACCTTTGAAAGAAGTAAGTCAACTGTCTTTAAGACTATACACATACATTCAAACTATCTAAAGTCTTCATATACACTACACCACTTCATCAAATCCCAGTTTTCATAAGAATATATGTAGAATTTTGCAGGTTTTTCAAGGAGAGTCTTGGTAACATTGCCAAAACAATCTTGAGCTAGAATTTTTTATGGAGTTGTTCTGCTTCTGACTTTGCTTTTAAATTAATTCATTTTTGGCAAACTGTGATTTTGTTTTTCTAAGAATTCTTAAGCAACATCCCAATTTCTTTGTCTCAAGACAGTTACTCTTCTTCCTCATATCTTTGCCTACATCATAATACACCTTCTACAACAGAGAGAAACACTATGAAAAAAAAGTACATTGTCCTGTAGTCAAAGAATGTTACACAGACATACCCTCCACCGTCTGTGCCTGAATCTGCAGCATTAAACTCCATAATGCCATACAAGCAATTAACACAGGATCATTTACAAAACATGCTTACAAAAAAATTCTACAGACTGCTCCCCCATCAATCCACAATTAGATATTCAATGAAATGACAGCTCAATCTTCCTTCTCACAAACAGCAACACTTCAAACAAGTGCACTGACTCTCCAGGCTGAGCATCTGTGGTGAAAAAACTTCAGACACTGTTATCTGCAGCAGTTTTTCATGTATGTGCATCTTGCATGTGGCATTTTACTTTGTCATTTGTTCTTATGACATTTATAGAAGATCAAATTAGCATGGTGAAAAAGGACCTTGAGTTTCATAAGTGATTTTGGCCAAGCACAGTGTCTGGTTCCTACTGGTTTGCAAATAATGATGAATCTGGATTATAACACACCAAGCTTTACTTCTTCTGTGTATGTGATGAGGATGATGGTATAGCAGCAAAGAAATTCAGTATTGCAAAACTAAAAGCTGATTTTTCTGAACTGAAAACTAGTAGCAGGGAGCCTGCACACCACAGATTGGGTTACTGAATATTTGATGTTATGCTATAAAAAATACACAAAGCACTGTGACAAATGTCACAGACAAAACCACAAAATACATGACAAATTGGTGTTCACTCTTTCACTTAAAAATGGAAATTCATTATTTTATTTATTCATCAACTTCATCATTAGACCAGTCACACCTTCTGCTGATAGTCAGTCTACTATCCTTAAACCTTGACTCCATTATGGCTGTACATCTATTTATCAAAACTAAAAGCCTGCTGGTGCTCTTAAAGAGATAATTTACCAATATTTTTGTACAGAGAAGTGAAACAAAAGAAAGAAAAATAAATTAGAACCATAAAATTCCCTACTGTTTCTCTTCTTCCAATGTCAAGTACAGACATTGAACCAAGTTATTTGGCTAATTCATGAATAACACAAAGACAACTTTTACAATTTGGAAGCAGTTTTTAAAGCCTTGAAGGTTTAAAGCAAATCCTTCACATTGATTTTTTAAAGGAATACTTTAAGAAGCTAGGCAGCAAGAACGGAGCAGTACTTCTGTCTTCTGCAAATCATGGGTTAGGTGACACAAGCTTCGTGAAGAAACCACATCATTGCGGTCATATTCAAGTAACTAACACAGAAATTCTCAATTTAATAAATTAAAATGAACTGTTAAAAAGTATTTTTTCTCAGCCATAATGAGAAAAAAACCACCTTCAATTAAAGTAAGTAGCTGCATCCGATTCCATGACACAAAGATGAAATTACATCACTGCTAGCAGCTCCAAGCTAATGGCAGGCAGTAATCATGACACATACTTTACAGTACAATGCAACATCAGCAAGAAGCACATAGCTAGATTAATATCAATAATTTAGTGAGCAACTTGGAAGCTAGTATTTTTTTCCCATCTACATTTACACTAAGGATGTTTATATAGGAATGTTTAACAGTGCCTAAAAGTACTAAGTGTTTAAATATATAAAGTATTAATGAATACTTTAACCATATGGTCAGTCCAGAATGCATACACAAGTATACCTGTAATACTTATCTGATAATGAATACATTGCTGCTAGACTAATTAAATTTTCTGTATAAGTAAAGCCTTCTTTTATCTGCATATTAGATTTACAATGCATTACACTTAGATTAAGCCAAAACCAAACAAATGTCCAATTACAACCTATTTTTACATCTTTTTAACTCTAAATGTTATATTTCTGCAATTTCACTGAAATGTATTTCTAGTTCCCAAATACTTCTGAAAAGAATACTCCAAATACCAACTGCAAGGATGAATGGACACCCAGACCAAGGACAATACTGACCCTGGGACACACCAAAAGAGGAATAAAAATATAAGTACATGCTGTACTGCTTTTTACAGTGGATTTTATAAATACAGATATGTATTTTGAATGCTATACTCTGCTATGTGAATAGGATTAGACAGAAACATAATTCTATTTTCCCTAGATACATGAAGAGTGACAACATTTCAGAGTCCCTAATCAGCCCTTCGTTTCACAGACATACAATTGGCCTCTTCTGAGCTACAGACATCTCACAACAGTAACTCTAGTATGTTATCTGTATTCTACAATGAGAAGATTTGGGGAAATTAAAATACTTTTCACGTTTTTTAGATGTCCACACTAGCTTCCTGAATTTTGCAAGCTACTCTCATTGAGATCGTTTCTTCTAAAGAAAATGGGCTTTGAGAAGTAAATCTTGGAGTTCTGGCACACCTATTTCCTTCCTACTAATCACACTTGTCCTCAATGCATCCACCTCTTTCATTCCTGAGCTCTCTTTTTTTGGAATTTCCTTTTTGTCTTCATTATGTGTGATCCTCACAAGTTTCATTTTATGACCTAGGTGTAATGCAGAAGGATTCAAGATGCTACTGCATTAAACAGTAAGGGATATACAGTCACTTCAGATTTTAACTGCAGACAGTGGCAACTGTGAAATGGGATGAACTAAGCTATAGTTGGTCAAGCATATCTGAATAATAACAGTGATAATTATTAATAACAAAAATAACAGCCTTCAAGCACATCACAACACAAAAGAAAGACTTTCTTAATATAAGAGATCTTTGAGCAATAGGTTAAAGATTATTTTTTTTAGGTGAAAAAAAAAAGGAAAGAGACAAAATCAAGTTTCACATTTTAAGAAAAATATCAAGCCCAGAAGCCCAAATTAAATTAAAAAACAAACAGAACCCCATATTTATCTTTGTGCATCAACTTCCTATGCCTTCTGAAATCCTTTTACAAAAAAGTCCTCTAATTTATACAAGACAGAGGCAACTCACTGCTAAGGTTACAAGCAATTACCTTTTTTATATTGTGTTTCTGACAATACAGGGATATTTCTATAGGGCAGGACTGCCTTATTATTTAAACATCTATGACAGTCTGAATCCTAGATATACAGAGCTTAAGTACATCACCTTCAGAGGGTTATTAAGCTTCAGCTTCTGCAAAGATTTATCAGAATAAATATTTTCAGCCATATTATAGTTCTGCATATTTCTGTTAGATGAAGTTTCAGGTTGAGTAGGCTTCCAAATTTATCTATCAACATTCAATTCCATTGGCGAAACCAAACTTGCCTGAAGAGAAAGTTGGCTGTGCTCCCTCCCTGCGACACTTGGGAGTATTTTCACAGAAGCAGGGTTACTAGAGGAGATAAATTGAGCTTGAATGCTCCAGAAGTTTGTTTGGCATCACTGTAATGCCTCTTCCATTGTGCCCTGGATCCTGCCTCCCATGAGAAAATGTACCAAGCTCTTTTCTTTTATCTTCACTTTCTTTGGCCTGCATTTCATAATCGCCAAGACAGCACTGAAGGATCACAATCTGCCTCTGGGTAGGATAATTTTCAACACAGAGAAGTACAATACACAGCTACTTAAAGGCCCTCTGTTGGCTAAAGGAAAAAAAGCATATTGGGTTGAAGGAGGGGATGAATATCTATAGATGGCATTTCTATATATACAATGAACTAACACATATGCATTTTCTTAGTGTTTCTTTCTCATTACTTGCTTTTAAACACTGACCCCCACGTCCTCCAAGCTGCACAAAAACCCCAGACTCACCCTAGTGCATTTGAACTCTTCTGATGCTATCAAGGTGAAAACACGTATTCTTAAACAGCTTCAGTTACCAAAAATATAAAATCCTGAACTACATTTTTGCAATATAGAGAACTTAAAATATATTAATGAGGTTTATCTATAAATTTATCTGGTTTTTCTCTTTGTTCATAAGCTACTACTCGTATTATGCAAATAACAGGACTCTTCTAGCACAAAATCATGAAATCATAAAAACGTGAATTGCGTCAAGTAATTATAATAATGTCAACTAGAGTCAGATAGAGAGCAATGAGAAGTGTCATTTCCAGTGTTACAATAATTTTAAGGAATCATGAGAAAGAACTAAGCACACACTTCTTTTTCTTTGGATAGGATCTATACAGTACAGGGAAGGAAGAGATATTTCCATGTCCCTAGGGAAGTTCCATTCCTTTTCCCATTAAACAGTATTCAATCCCAACACTGTCTCTTTACCTAACACAAAGTCCATCCCATCAATTTCTGTTGTATAGCCACTGAAACAGCTTTTTCATAGATGCATATACAGTAAAGTTTTCTTAGCTGCTGCTTAGCATCACACATTGTTGATGATGTCAGTGTTACTAAAGCAGAAAAATCACTCAGTCATTGACAGAAAGTAACTTTTCCTTCCATAATTGCCCATGATAGAGAAAAAACAGACTGTACCACATATACCTGACCTCTACCTTGAATTTATTTAAACCATCATGGTGAAAAAACACTGGTAGCACATTAACAGAAATATAGTTCACATAAAATGAGTTTAGAAAGCCTAAATGACAGGAAGGTGAGCACCCACAGCTCTTGTGCAGCTTTTGCTGTGTTCTGAGCACAGCCTTAAGCATCTCCCAGTGTTTCTTATGGCACTGGCCATAGAAAGGCTGGGTTCCCTCTCCATTCCCTACTCTGTCAGCACAACAGCCATAATCTTCCACACCAGCACAAATGACAAACAATAGAAAGCACTGAAATCAAGACTTTCATGTGACTGTGTCAAAAGACAAGACGGCAGCAATTGCTCCTGGAAGAACAATGCATCTTAACCACATGCAGAATGGGAGCCTCAACCCTTCAATTCAGCTTTTCCCTCAAGTGTCTCACACTTTCAACTATGAACTACTCAAACTCACAAGGCAGAGAAATTGTCATTTCTATTTTTAAATACAAAGGAGACAGTCAGGTACTATCAAGATGAAGGCTAGCAAGATTGACACAGTTAGGATCTAACAATCATGTTGGTTAAGGCAGACATATACACCAATATAGGTCTTTTCCAGCATATTTGCATAGTATGTTTCTGTTCAAGAAAGACAGGCTTGAATAGTGTAATAGTATTTCATTAAGATGTTCTGTAATATTGTGGCTAGCCTGCTAGTGGAATATTGCCAGATTTTTAATATCCTTGGTATTCTTTCTCATCATAAAAAAGAAAATTCAGTGTCTTACAAAAATTTTTGCAAAATGCTCTCTTTCTCACAGCATGAAGCAAGCAGGAACTCAATGTATTTCTAAGTCTACATATTAATTTTATAATCCAAAAATGAAGTGTGTCACCCGGTTTACCAATTACCTAACACACTTATGAAAAGTATGACTAGACAGTCCTATAAATAAAGGTTTCATAAAAACACATAGACTTCTTATAAATAAGCACATTTTACATTCAGAAAACTTCATTAAAAATTCAGAGAAGAGTGCTAAGAGTCACTAATGGTTCTTCTGACAGTGAAGAGCCTCATTTTCTTCATTTGGCATTTTCATCAATTTCATATTGCATTTTAATGAACAGATCCTCACCCAAACAAAAATGGCTGTACTTAGTTATGTTCACATACAGAAGCACAATAGCCCATGATAACTTGTTGTTGTGGAGGTAACTAATATTTTAGACAACTGAAATCAATGTGTCTTACAAAAACAGGTACTTCATTAAGTCTTTACAATACCAAATTGTAGGGACACTAGTAAGTAAGATACAAAAAACCAAACTGAATTCAAAGGATTTTACTAAACAAATTGAGGCTATAATGTGAAAGGAAACTATTGAACTAAAAATGAGATTAAGAGTGGAGTTCTTTAAAAATAATTGTGAGAAATTACCTTGTAGTAAAAATAAACAAAAAGCCTTGGCTCATAAATACAATACTTGATCATGGTTAAAAAAAGAATTGAATTTGAACTAGTATCAATACAGAGTAAAATCAGAATAGCATATTGCATGAACTGAATAGCCCTCGAGGACAAAATGAAAGCAAAGCCAAAATACAATAGCACAAAGACAAGGTCAAACATTCTGGGAACAGGACAAATTTTGACTGTAATTCTACTAGAGAATTATCAAGCCAAAATAATAGGGCAGGAGAATGTGACCTGGATGTATTAATCAATTGGGATGAATACAACCTGTGAAAGAGCTACAGTTGACAAAAAGGCATGTGCAATCTGGCTATATCAAGGGATGAATTTTCAGTAGAAATGGGGATGTTTTACAAGAAACTGGTAAAATTTCATCAATAAATAGTTCTGCTCACCTGTCATAGAAAATTCATTGCTGGGTTTAAGCTCCAGCATGTGCAAGGGAAAGCTACAAGAATAATGACAGAAGCGAGGAGAGGACAGTATAAAGAGGATACCAACAGAGGCTTGTTTAATTAGACTAATAAAATGAAAGCTAAGAGGCAGTAACTACTCTCTATAAACAAACCACAGATGTAAGAAAAAAAAAAGGAGAAAAACTCCTGAGCTTAGGCAACAGTGGCATACAAGAATGGGTATTAACAAGCAGTGCTGGGAACTGGAAGCCTTCATCATCAGGTAAACAATATGCTGAATGGTTTTTGCCAGTAGTAATCAAGGCAAGGAACATCATAGGAGCAAAATGCTTTTTTTGTTTGGTAATAAAAAATACTACTGTTGCTGAAAGCCAAAAGATCTCAGTAGTCCTTTTTTTTTTTCTACAGGCCTGTGACTTACTTATATTCCAAGCTCACACACCACTTTTCTGACTGTCATTTCTTTCACATCTCTTTTTGCACATACTGTGGGGAAAACCATTTGCACACACTTCCCTACAAAACCTCCTCACTCTGAGGTATTCCTCAGCTTGAAGTCTTCAGCTGAAAGGCTAAAACACCAACCTTTTCTGACCTAAAGGAGCAGAGGTGGTTTGGTCAGGTTCTCCTGTAAACAAAAACTTGTGGTATTGTTGATGTCTACAAGACATTCCAATGCAGCAGCATCAGACAACAATTTTATAGCTCGTGCTGTTTTGCATAATTAACCAATTTGCCAAATCCAGCTTCTTCCCCCATCCTTATATTGTAATCCCACAGAAAGTCAGCAATAAACTAACAGCTGTTCTGTACTGCAATGTAGAACAAACTAAATCAACCAGCCAAGCATTCTGATCACACTATTTAATATAAGCAAAGTCCTGGCATTGTAAGCATCTTATGTAAGGATTTCAATCTTTCAAGAAACATAACTTTGTCATGCAATTTGTCATTACATACAAAGACTGTATGATATTGACCATAAATTTCATTATTTAAATGGTAAAAAGATAATGTATTTTTAAAATAAGGTCCCAAATTAAAGATAAATAAATAAACGAGGGTGCATAACAGTTGAAAAGAGTGTACTAGCTGTTCAGTAACTTTTCACAAATAGAAGCAGCTGAGATCATGCAACCCAACAGCTACAGGTACCTGACAAAAGTTTGATTTGTGCTTTTGCTATCTGTATTATGCCTAAGTATATTCAGTTTAGTCCACATACTAGATCTGTAACACTTATTTGAACCTACACAGAGCAATCCAGCAGGGCACCTATTATTTTTGAACAGGGGGGCAGAAGACTGTACAAACACAGCTTGTTCTACCCAAAAGTTGCACATTATCCTAATAAAGAGTATTCTTCTATGAAAAGACATGTCCAGAAATTCAAGCAGACTAGTAATGGTCTTCCTCAAATATGACCCTTGATTCATCTAGCATTAGTATTTATTTGCATTAGTCTGGCTATTTATGAATGTGCATCCAGCAAGACAGATGTGTAGACAAATCCCAAATCCCTAGTATACAGACCCTTCAAAATTCTCTACCCAGTCAGCTGTAGAAAAGCAATATATCCTAGACCTGTGTAGACACAGGTGGAAGACTACACTACTCGAAAGACTGCACCACCAAATTGGAATGTATTTTTGCATTTTAGAAGTGGATGGCAATAGAACTGAACATAACTAAACAGAAGTGTATGCTTAGTTACAAATGTGACCTATATGAACCACTGATACAAACACAATCCTCTCTATGTGCTGTTCAGGGATGGCAGGAAAGAAGATGAGCTCTTTACCTAGGGATGGGGAGGTATTTTCATTCAGTATGAAAATAGGATAGAATACTTAATGTCTAATCCTATATTAGACCTAAACACCACTTAAATTGTGCAACTTGTTAGCCCAAGTGCTGCTACTGTTATATTACTCATATGAACAGTTACTCTTCCTTCCAGTTCACTAGTACTTGTGCTTGCAGACAATGCACTAACATACTAATCTTAATTACTGCTGTTATTCAAAGCCCACTGCCAGTTTCTGTAGGCACTTGAAGACAAATTTAGCTTGGGCACTTATGGTTTCTTATAACCTAGAATAACATTATTACACTGTTATCTTGGTTCACTCCTTTTCAGCTAAATTCAGTCTCTTTGTCATCATACTTTTTACTTCTAATGAAAAAATCCAAAGCAGTGTATACATCATTCATTTCTAGTAAAGCATACCCATCTCCATCTGCATGCATGTAACAAAAAGAAAATCATATTAAGGAATGCAGCATGGTGATCAGGGAGGGAAAATCAAATGTAAATACCAAGTCACCACAACCAAGAAAGCAAATTGGAAGGGAAGGTGCTCCTTGCTGCTTCAAGAGCTACATTCCTGGGGAAAAATAGCAAGCTGCTGCTCTTTCAGGATTAGGTATACACTTGGAAGATTCTCTGCATGGATGATATTGATTTGGAGGCATTCCCTATTAATGGCCATCTGTAACATTATAATAGGACTGAGCAGCATACATGCTGGATTCCTTTCCAACTCTGCCAGTATGCAGCCCTTCCCCTATAACCACAATATTAGGTATCTTTGGCAATGACCTTTCACTGTGAGATTTGTCCTTTCAGGCTAAGCAGCATTCTTTGTTTAAACATATTTGGAAGTATACAATAACCTCAGCAGACACCAGCATTTCCACTGATTCTCTTAAAATCCCTCATTTGACAAGAAATACTTGATTACTGAAGTTACTTAATTCATTAACATTTGAAGGATTCCATAACAACAAACAAGACATTGGGATTCATGGATTCCATGACAACAAAGAAGATATAATAATAATTTAAATGAAAATGTTATTCTTAGAAATTGTCACTTTTAAGTTACCTTTCAAAAGTAATACGATCACTAATTTTCTGTTTCATTGTCATTTTTCCTTCTGCTGCAAACCTGAGGAAGACATTCCTGTAAGAGCTCAAAAAGACAACATGTAATTTTTCTATTGTATAGTTTGTCCATCTGTTTTGAAAAAGATCAAGAAGAGGGATTTAATTTTAATGGTACAGTTTTTGAAAAGAGATGAAGAATGAGGGAAATGGCTAAAATAATACAGCAAACTCCTAAATCAAAAGTGACATTGAAAATCTAGTAATTATTTCTGCAGCTCTTTCCCTAAATTCCTAAAGGACATCATGCATTTGTGAACAGAAAACATGAAAATATCAATATGAGAGAATATAACTAAAAAAACTACTATTTACACAAAACCAAGAGCCACAAAGTTAAAAACACAGGGTATACATGTGCTCTGCCCTACGGAAATCCAACTAGGCACTTAAAATTATTTAAATCACAGTCTGGATCTGTAGGGTATCAGGAGCTGTGGCATTCACCCTCTGGTGGTTTCTTCCATGTGCTTCAATTTCTCAGTGACATAAGAACTGTGTAATACAACTTTAAGACAGCTTTAGCTGGTTGCAGCATCTGTTAAAACTGTCCAAGTTATTAATATCCACTAGCTACTTGTGGCTACACATAGGACAATCTCAAACTAGCTGCCTAAAAATATGTATCTGCACCCCAAGATGACAGCCTTATAACAGACTGCCTTTTTTTGTTCTCCTTTCTAAGTGTAATTTGTTCCATCCAAAAATCATACTTGAAACACTCCAGCTCTCTACATCTCCACTGCAATTTTCAAGTTCCTCTGCTTTCCTCAAGGTACCTGAGTATGTACAACCTCATGTATACCACTTCAATACTCAACTTAAATAAAATCTATTACTTTCAGATGAAGTTATGACTCAGATAAAATTTCAATTTATTACAAACAGTAGAAGCACACATGAAAGTGCCCTGGTCTACTGCTATTCTACCCAAAGCAATTGTTCAAGAACTTAGCACAAGCCCACAACCAGAAAAAAATCCTAATGTCCCTCTGCAAGACAAACATGACTACTTGTGGTAGACTTCAACTCGCACTTACTAAATAGATCATGGTTCAATATTTAGTCTGAAGTAAACTATATATTAATTCCACTCTTCCTTTGCAATACTCCTTTTCTTCAAGTTGGAATATAAAAGGAAAAAAATCTCATTTCAGAAGCAGAAAGGCTGCTCCAAACAGAACTGGGTTAAAGCACAGAAAACCACTAGGCAGAGTAGGTCTGCAGGACATCACCTGGAAGCACAGGAAGCACCAGCACAGCTCCCTCCAGGATGAGGCAGCTGAACCACTGACACCTCCTACAGCCACCGACCAGGACTATCCCTCTGACTAAAGACAGGTGTGACACTTTTGGGACAGCAGAGAATGGAGATGAACAACAGGCTGCAAACAGCATCCAGACCAGTAGCCCTAAATCACAGCCCTTGATCTAGATAACCGCTGTGTGATACCAAATAAAGGTACACTGCACAGTACAAATCAAGTGCATGCAACACCTTCTGCTTGTGGATGCTTCTAAGAAAGGCTTCACTCTTAGGATTCTTCCTTTTGAAAACATAAGCATCCTAATTATCTTTCTTCCCTACAGTTCATGAAATTTAACTTGGAAGCCATGAAATTTGACTAGGAGCACCATACCATTTCTTAGGGAGAAAGAAAAACTAAATAAATAAAAAAGCTTCTAAAATCAAAAGCTTGTTTCCTAATAAAATGTACCATGGTATTTAATTCCAACAAATACATCATTAATAAGAAGCTAAGCTGGAATAAGATGCATAAGAACACTGCACAATTAAAGTCAGTATTGTATGGAACATTGGATGTCCTTGGTGTATTTCAATAGATTATAAATTTTAAATAGAAATATATTTTATAGTTAATTGTACATTCTTAATAACACTGTTAGTAGCAGCATTGTGGAAGTTAAACGTATAATTCTAAAATGAAACTGAAAAAAAACTCCCAGAAAAAAAAAATCCCTTTTCCTATGATTATGAGGCTTATGAAGTATTTTTAATATTTTATTCTTGTTGCAAAATTTCATGAAGTATTTCCTTTCCCACTCTTCATAGGCACTGTGAAAGCTTCAGAGAAATGCAAAAGCTTCAATGAATATTGAAAGTGTGTTCTTTCAAACAGAGTTCCGAAACTAATTAAGCTGAAATACTGTGAAAGATGCTACAATAGCAGAAAGATGATGAATCCATAAGTGCATTTCAGCTAGGTTTGCTGTGGGGGAATATTTTTTTACAGGCATTTAGAAATTTGTTAAAATAATTGGAAGAACTAAGTAGGACACTATGCATTTGTGAAAGGCAGACACCAAGTTAAGAAGCTTAGGTGTATATTGCTAAACCTGTCTGAAAGTGGTAGTGCTTCATATACTGCTGCTCTGCTTCTGGAGTCAGTGCAGGCAATGAAGCCTCACACTTTGATAAGAAACCAAATTTTAATTCTGTTTTACATATTTTAAACAGGAGCATTTTAAATGCATCATTCTCTCTCTTTCCTATATTTTGTAGGTCTAGATGATAAAAGTTCACTTTCTACTGCTTTACCACCTGTGGGGTAGTGACAGTAATGGCTAAAACAAGGAGAAAAAAATATTTGTCTGAAACAGGCAGTTCTTCACTGCACAGAGGTGAAAGCATGAATACCAGTTTTCCAGACTAAAACTGCCCCTTTTATCTGCAAGTAATTAGGTGCATCAAAGTAAGTGGATTGCACACGCAGCTTTCTTTATGTATTGTTCAGTACTTCCCACGTAAAATTCAAAATTACAGTATGTAAGAAGTTACTCATACCTAAACCAGTTTTACACTTCACCAGGTTAAACACAATTAAATGCAAATACAATAAAGTAGAAGAAATCAGAAAATGGATGCTTATTGGGTTTATGAAGGCCACATGTGCCATGAATTCCCACTTTGATCTGAACTTACGCATTGTTTAAGATTTGTTTTAAAAAATAGTAATACTGAGTGGTTTATTGATTATTATTAATTTTGCAAGGAAGGTGGCTGAGGTGTATTTTCTCAATATTGCCTTGATATAATACTATAAATTTATTTATTTTTAAAAGACTGCATTATTCCACAAGAACACATTTTTACATGTAGATTATTTGCACTTAAAAATACCATCACTTAAAATTGTAAATAAAAACGAAAGAATGCTTGCATAGCTATCCAGCTGTGTTTCATTATTTCATCCAGCTTCCAGGCATTACAATGCTCAACTGATCAAACATTTATTGACAGATTTTATAAACACATTTTTTCTTTTTTTAACCAACTCAGAGATAACATACAAACAGAATCTCCAATCTGAAAATTTCAACTTTTTAAAAGGCTGGAATAAATCCTCATCTGAATTTTACTATTTTTTACACAGCATCTTCATAAAAAAAAGTCCTGTATTTTCCAGAAAATAATTACTCCTTATGAGTAACCTAGTTATAGCTACATGGATGTCAACATTAAAAGAAACCTGCAAATATGCAGGTTGTCATCTCTATAGCTGGCAACCATGGTAAAGAACAAGAAAAGACACTTAGGTTTCAGTTCAAAAAGAGCTCATCCCTTTTCAAAGGAAATTAAATCTAAGATTCTCACATGAAACCTGTGAGAATAAAGGCAAATTGAAAAATTAATGTTAAAAACACCAAAGCTTGCAGCACTATAAGCACTTGATGTAAGTGTTACGTGGTCTCCCAAAATCACATCTTCTCACACTGAGCTGTACAGTGCAAGCACTGAACAAATATCAAATTAGGGCAAAACATTCCAGGATTCTCAGGTACGGTGGTTTTCAGAAATGTTCCCAAACCCAAATGTAGTGAAAGAAGTAGAAGATCAGTGATGTGAACTCTTCAATGCCCAATGACCTTTCCTAAGACTGGGTTGGTTTCTTTTAGAAGTACTTCAATAAAGCCATATTCCAGCAAATGTGGAAAAAAAAACCCAAACCCACTTTTATCTTGTAAAAACATGAAGTACTTCAAGCTCAGCATAACAAATTCATAACAAACACCAAATCTAAGCATGAAGACACCCTTTCAGCCTTCATTTTCAGGTTTTGCTTTAAAATCATTCTGTGAGTTTATACAAAAACAAGCTTTACCACTTGGAGAAAAACTTGGCAACTCTGAGGAGCCACGTGTGTACTTGTTCCTCTTACCTTACAGTTCCTTTCACCCTATGGGCTGAGTTAATCAAAGCCAAGACACTTCTAAACATGCACAAGGGACACACTTGAATTTTATGACAAAAAACTAACTAGTGGTGTGTTTATAACACTCTATGATCTACTAAGCTTGTCTTCAATAATGAATGGGGGTCCACAATTTGTGCTTCGTGCTACCAGATTTGCCAACCACTACAGTAACACTAATAAGGTATCAGCTCTTTAAAACCTCTAGTGGTAATTAAAACAACTCCTGATTTAGAGTCTAATTAAGAAACAAGATAATGGGATAACAAAAGTTCTATTTAAGAAGCTTAACGTTTTCAGTCTGAACTCTCACGTCACTTAACAGACTGCACTGCCAAGCCTTATTATTGGCTCCTGCATACTTGTTTCTATATGTTTCTTTCCTGTTGCAGAAGTAGGAGTAGCTGATTTTTTTTTAACCTCCTGAAGCAAGAAAATAAAAATAATCCAGAACCTCAGCGGTAGGTCTGGTTCTGGTTTGGCATCTTTTAGTTTTCTTAAGAAGCATGACTGAGTATTTTGCAGTGGATAAGTCACACAGTAGGCAAATGACACCCAGTATTTTTACAGAAGCAGCTTTGTAGGTCGTAAGTTCAACAAACTCGAACTTGCTCCCTTTTGCTCTCCATTGTTTTTGTCTTTTTCCACTCTATCCACTGCAGCTCTGGGACATTGCAGGAGCACTCCAAGTTATCATCACTGGGCCAGTCAGAACACATCTTAGACATACTTGTATGCCTTACAGAGTATCATCCTAATGAGGATTTGGCATCTGTAATGCCTTTATTATAGTAACAGAAATTAATTTTTGCACTTACACTTATTTTCTTCAAAATACATCAAAGAATCTCCTGGTTTTGCTTGCTGCAGCAGGGGAACACAATCATTTCAATCACAATCAGTATTGTAACTCCTTGCAATTTCATTAGTTTAAATGCAGAAGGTAAATTTATGTCTACTCAACTAATTACATTAATCCCTTACTCAACAAAGTGATCTCTGTGGATTCCTTACAGAAAATCATGCAGGGACAATCCTAAAATATAGCAGAAGAGAATTCTCCAGTGGAGAATTCCCTCCACAATTAATCCAATGCAGAATTATCAAAATTGTTTACTTATCAAGTCATGGCTCACCTTGCTGCACAAAGCCCAATTTTAACATTTTCAATTCAAACAATTCAGCATTTTCATTATTTCAGGTTTGTGTTGGAAAGATAAGCTGAAATGGCCAGAGGTTCAGGGTAAAATTTTTGATGCCAGAACAAGTAACAGAATCTCAGACAAGGAAATGACAAATTTTCAGAGCTAAAATTATTTTATCAAAAGCCCATAATTGAATCTGACAGCCTAGACACTGCTTTAGAAATCATCACCTAAACTTAAAGTGGTAAGGAGGTTAAAATAATAAATACAAATAAAGAAATAGCCAAAATTTGGGACAAAAATTCAAAATTGCTTTCTGTAAGAGTCAGTTCTCCTATTTTGTTTCTGTCCTGCCATGTAGGAAGGACAGAAACAATCAGAATTGTAGAGCTATAATTTTCTAGTGCAAGATTAATTCAGTGTGTTCTATCCCACAGCAGTGTGTTCAGGAGTATTTTCAGGTGGTATTATCAAAGTAATCAGCATGCCACTGAATTAACACTGAAGATAGTTGATGGGAGGTTCCATCAATATGTAAATTAAACACAGGTCTTCTACCAATGAAAAATTACAAAGCTTCAGAACCTACTCTCCACTGCAACAATCTATCTCTCCTATCTATCCTCACTGCAATGTAAAAGCATTAAACAACAGCAGGGTATCTCCCAGCCCTCCCCAAGTGCTGTCCACAATTTGTCACACTGTAGGCCTATTGAAGTGGCAATTTTTCTTATGCCAATGCTCATCACAATGATTGCTCAATTTCCAGTGAAATCTGAACTCACAAGCAAAGTAAGCTCTCAGCAAGATACAAGCTCAGTTAACACTACCATCCCCACAGTCTAGGTAATAATTGTGATCTATGCACACCCCCAACAGAAAAAACACTTTCAAAACACATATATACACTAACAATTTGCTATCAAACTGTGGAGATCAAACTTTATTCTAACTGACGTGCAGGCTTCCTCCAAGGCCACAGAAGCATTTTCCATGGATAGAGTGGTTTGGACAAAGAACACTTTTTTACTGTTCACTCTTCACCTTTTCTTCTTGAATATTTTGTGTAACCTGCTGCTTCAAGAAAAAAAAAACACTGAAGCCAGGCTAACACAAGCACTGAATCTATTTGCCTTTTAACAAACAAAACACAAGTGCCAAAACCACTATTACAGATGAATGGAGGGGCCAGATTTTTGTTGTTGGAAAGAAGACAGGTAGAAAGAATGAAATATGTTTTCTTTTTTTTCTTTTTTATAACAGCTCTTGAAAAAAAAAATATATATGAAATCACAAACTCTATTTTCACAAGTAAACAATTTATACTGCAAGCCATTTTGGTATCTGAAGAGGATTATCAGACAAGTGTCACTCTACTCTTAAAGAATCACAGATGCAGGTTGGCCAGACAGCTATTAAGGAACTTTTGATACAGTCACATTCTTTGCAAAACAGCACACAGATTATTTTAACTGTCATTACAATTCAAGTGTTACCACTAGGGAAAGCAGAAACACTAAGCTTCATTTTTTCCCTTCCGTGTGGTTTTGCAGAAGAAAAAAAAAAAAAAAAAAAAAAAAAAAAGGAAGTTTAAATTTTATCTCTAATATAATAGCTTAACCTTTTCTCACCATTTTCAACTCATGTTTCACTCATTTGAAAAAGCTTATTTTCTTAACCTGGGTCTCTGCATTTTTTCTCCCTTTAGACATATTTGGAGTTGTGAAGAGGTCCATCTCCCATTTAAGCCTTTTATTTTATGGTACTGCCCTATTTTTAAGAATTAAATGTTTCAATCAAATGAGGCATTATGGTAGAAAATAATTGTTGTGATCTGTTCCTCTGTGTTGCTTAATGAAGTAAAAAGGAAAGTTATATAGCAGTTTGGCACTCTTGCTGGCTGTGAAATGTCATTAAGTAGGAGATGGCAAGTTTTATCCACACACCTCCGACTACTAAATTCACAAAACAAACAGAAGGTTTACCATGGGAGGTAGAGAGAAACCAGGCAATATCCTCAAGTCACTCTTCCAGTTAAACAGCACGTGGTTGCTAAAATTGCTATGGGAACATGGGAGTTCATCAGAAACACAATTTTAGATGTAAAATGTTCCTTAATCTTTTACACTACCACTATTACTACAAAAAACGAAAACAAAACCAAGGTGTAGGGGCCTGCGTTCATCTAATAGAAAAAAACTAAAACATCTGAAACAGTGTAATGATAAAATCTTTTATGTAGCCCTTGTTGCTAAGCTGTAGCATTTGTTAAGGAAAGAAAGTCTCCACATGTGCCCTACAGTGATACACTTCACTTGCTTTTAACACATTCTCTAATTGCTACTGAAAAAAAGAGGCCACAGCAAAAGGATAAACAAAAGACAACTGTTCAGAGTCAGTGCTGCATACAACTATTCTGTTCAATGGACAACTCCTATGGTTGTGGACAGCAGTAACACTACATTTGGGTATTTCGCACAAAAATTCTTCTCCAACTTCAATCCATGCTTTATGATTCATTGATTATCACTGTATTTAAAAATAAAAAAATATCCTTCAGGCAAAAATACCCACTAAACCAGAATTTAAATTACTGCCTGCCACATTATTCACAGTTCCACTAAATCACAATGTCCTGTTTACAAATATTGAAATTTGGGAAACAAAAGCTTATGCCTTCTAAACACCAAATAAAAAGTATTTTCAGGACAAAGTAAAACAGTGTTCCTCAGCAGTCAGATATAACACCACCTTCACAAATGTATTTAGATTATGTACCACACTCATAGTAACTGCTGCACTGAGGAAATCGTGGTTCTCTGATTCCTGCAAAAAGGCCAAAATGTGATCCAGAAATCAATATAAATGCCAATTATTAAAACTGATGTTCCAAAGGCACAATTCAGGTTACTTACCTTATTTGGATTATATAAACCTGGTCCCGGGAAATAAAAATTAAGCATCCAAACCTAAATATGGAAGCAAGAAAGAAAAAGGCACTTGTTTTCTATGTAGCATGTTTCTTCCTGCCTGCTGCCATTTACCCTATTAGGACTGTCCTTTAAAGCGACACGGGTGAACAGAGTGGTCATTTGAAATTTTTATGGCTTTTCCAAGGTCATGGGTATTATGGACACAATGTAATAAACTAGATCAGTTGAACTGATAAAGCACAAGGAATTAATTCATCCCTTGCCCATAAAAAAATAAAAAATTTTAAAAAATAAATAACACACAGAAGCTTTTTACTGTCAACAAGCAAGCCATCCATCAAATTATGTTGTCAAAAAAATTACTGGAATAATACATAACACATCATGGTCGGTAATAAATTATTCAAATACTAATGAATATGCTACAATCCAAAGACCTGAAAGACAGAACTACTAGGTTAAATCTAGTCTAACAATTTTGCCTAGTTTTCACTTCTGTCAGAAGTTACAACTCACATGCCACAAGAAGCTGTAAAAAAGCTCCTGCTCTGATGTAGGCACAAATGGCCACTGTAAATGCAAATCTTAGAGAAAGTAAGGCCATACAGAGCAGGCATTTTAAGATTTCTTCAAATTATCCATCTTCTATAAAACCTTATTTACACCATATAGCCCCATTTACACTGTTTTAACTGTGCCACAAACATCATGACTCTCAAAATCCACTTCTTTACTTCCCCACCATTTTGTTCTGTATGTCATATTTACACTGCTGAAAGTAAGACAAAGGAATGAGCTCCAATAATACAATCCAGAATGGTTACAGCACAGGATTAAAGACAATAAAAGCATGTCTGATTTTTTTATTTTAAATGGCCATGGTTCAGATATATTACTTCTGAGAATCAGACAGTGTAAGAACAGTTCAGATACCATCAACTGTTACAAAATACATCACAAATATCCTTGGTCCCTTCAGTTCACAAGAAGCAGAATTAAGATATCCTGCTTGCCAGGAGACAGTGATTGGCTTCTATTTCTGAACTTATAACCAAAGGGTAGGATAACCTTTTGCTAATATTTTACCTCTGTGTGTATTAGTCTCTTTCAGACTACAGAATTCAGGTTGATTGTTCTGGTTTGGCTTTTGTTGTTCTGTTGGTTTTTTAAACTTCTAACAATTTAAAAATAGGAATAATATAGAAAATTTAACATCAGAATCTATTACTTTATATGAAAATATATTCTCAAAACAATGTGATCCTATTCCTAAACTATAAGAGCATTAAGAGAGAAAAAAAAAAAATTCCTCAACTCCTCCTTCTGAAGGAACATTTTCCAATTGCGGCAAAAACCTGTTATCAGGGCTGCAAGGAATTTGCAAATGTTTCTCTTATTTACACACAAAGTAACAAGTTAAAAAAAGCCTACCAGTAATTTCAGATCTTCTAAGGGAAATTAATCATATAAATTACCTATTACAGCAATGTATTTTCTCCACACAGGACACTGCAGAGTTTGGAAAGGAATATGCAGTAAAATAAAGAGTAACATTTCAAATGTTGAAGTTTTGCAGAGATAAAAAAATAATTAATTTTAACATGTAACCTTCATGCCTCTCTCACCAAATCCTATACTGTAAAATGCAGAATCAGATTACTGGCTCATAGAAGAAGTAGAAAAAAGTTTCCTTGAAATTCTATTCTGCTTATTGATACTAAACAAACTTAAATCTCTAGTATTACTCTAGTAAAAATAAACTAAGTCAATAATCATAAAGAGTCACAAGAGATCAGGATCCAGGTTTCAAACTGTTTGTTTTTTAAACTATAAACTACATGCCCAGAGTAACTGCTATTGTCGTGTAACACTGAATATGGGACACCACAGAATCTGCACTCTAGGCACAGAACAAGTATTGCCTTTGGTCCTTTATCCTGTAAATAGCTTTTTACCACATTCTGATGCTCGTTCTTGTCAAACTGTCCCCTACTGTGCATGTTCACATAATTACCATAATGCCAGACTATGTTAACTATCACAGTACTGATTAATGTTTGACATAGGTCCCAAATCTGCCAGGTTATGAGCTATTTGTTATTTTCCACTATCTAATAGAGAAAGAGTGATTTTTAATGAGAATCAATTTCATTGAAGAACTCATCCTGCAATGCTATAGGTTTTGGGTTGTTTTTTTTTTACATCTCCCATTAAGCAGCATTTTAATGAAAATTCAGTTGGACATCTTAACATAAAACTCAAAATGGAAAAGGTGACCAATTGATTAGAACAGCATGGCTTTTAGAAAGAGTCAAAACAAATTAGGAACCTTCCACAAAAGGTTCATCTTTGGAACTCACACAGTCTATCACACTTTTCCTGTTTAAGCAAAAGAGAGCAGATTAAACATGTTAATCTTTTCAGTGTCTTTTTCAGAGTCCTTTAGAAGAGTCTATTTACATTTTCATAAATTAAATCTGCATTACTGTGGAATAATTTACCTTGAAAATAGGCCTCAGGAGGCCATCTGGCCCAATGATCCCCAGATTCCCTGCTCAAAGCAGGGATACCTCTGCAAGCCCAAGTATTTTGCTTTACAGAGAATTTTTAGCATATAGCCCACAAATGCCTACTTCTCACATCTTATGTGAGATTAGCACTTTCACAGTATGAAAATTTCGAATTTTTCAAAACTTGAAGCCATTTCTTCCAAACCATATTTAGCCATTGCCAGTAATATTCTCAGTTTTTCCCCTCCTTGAAAATGTTATTTTAAGTACTAAATACATTGAAATCCTTTTAACAATAATCACTATAATCGTAGACAAAAATCTCTACATTTCAGCTGCAGTTGTTCTGATCACTGCAATCCTTTTTTGTCTTTTCTTAGACACATTTACAATTTCCTTTTATTTTTTTATCACTGGATATATTACAAGCAATATCCCTCTCATCCATTATTTCCTTAGCTCCCTTAGATACACACCAATTATTAGATGTGAAAACAAAATGGTAGGTTAATTCCTGCAGCTCAAAGAGGAGTTTGCTTCTCAGCTATTCATTTCCTGCCTTGATCAATTTCATACACTTCATGTCATTCTTGATCCTTTAACCAAAAGTATTTTGGCTTCATTTTATCTATTGCTAATTTGCTCGATATTTACTCTAACTGTGGTTCATACTGACATTTCCATAATTCCTGTTCTTCTTCCTCTCCTATTTTCTCTGTCATAATACATGCTGATTACAACCTCATAAGTTTTTCTTTCTTATCATTGCTATTTCAAAGCTGTACCTTTTAGTTCTGTGTACTTCACTTAAATATCAGATTCTTCTTATTGTACTCTTGTATTGGTAAAGTTTAGACACAATGGAAAATTATTTTAAAACTGCTTTGATAGCACAGGATATGTTCCTCTCTGAAACTTGATATGCAAACTTTATACAGACAGCTCTTTTAAAACTGAATTGTTTGGGGTAAAAATCATGTCATTTTAAGGTTAAACATACGAACAATACTACTAATAAGAGAAGAACAATCTAATCAAATAGCACTTCAGAGAAACAAAGACAAGCATGATTACAAAAAAAAAAACAAAAGCGCTAAACAATTTCCTGGGTTTTTTTGTGGAATTTGTGGGAATTTTAAAAATATTGTGTTTTCTCTCCATGTAACTGATTTCATTGGAAAGAAATGCCAATGCATCAGCTTTAACAAATTCCATGCAAGTAATTTATCTTTCCTGCCTTAGAAAATAATAAGTTTTAATCATCCTTATCTTTGCATTAGTAGCAATATTAAAGAGACAAGCACACATATTTAAGAGCTTCACTTTTATCTACATCTGTAAAGCAGAATGAGTCTTTGCCTCCTAAAATCTGGGAGATGGCTCCTATTTTGTGAAAAAGAAATGTTAATAGTTAAAAACAGGGCATGGCTTAAAGTTTCATTTTCATTGCTATATCATACTCCTGGTCATGCTAATAACTCACAACCACCTGCAAATCAATGTATTCCTTCCAGTACAGTACCAGTACAATTTTTCCTTTAGATTCCACAAGAAACATAAGACTTCCTAATTTCTAAAATTTTTCAGGCCATCAGTTTTGTTTCATTTTTCTAATTCATTTTTACTCCATTTTGCAGCACAGCTTTACAAACACACAGGCACAACTGTGAGAATGTGAACTTCACTCACCTTCCACAGAAGAAAATACACACTTGGGGGTTTGATGTATATCAACACAATTCTCAACTGCCAGAAGGAAAAAGGGGGTTGGCTTTGTTTTTATTTCCAAGGTTTCTATCTACAATTGTAGTTTGTTCTACTGCTTTTGTGTTTGCCTTGAAGGATACTTGACAACTGCTGGCAAAGGTATCTAGTTTTGAACACAAAAAAATACTACTTAAGCATCATTAAAGATTAAAAACATCTTCAACATTCTAATAAGAATAGTTAAGGAAACTGAACCCCCTACAGTGGGCTATTGTCCTTGATGCCTGTTCCAGAGGTAATCTTCTCCTCCTTGGTCTAGAATTTCCTGCCCCATTTTGAACTAGTTTCCAGAAACAATGCAGGCCACAGAGAACGATAACTGAGAGCAACACAGATTTTTATTGTCATATACATACACACACACATATATATATAACTTTTGTTAAGAAATTATTTTATTACAATCAAAAAACCTAGTGGGAAAATCCTTTTGGTCACCTCACCCATCTTTCTGCTAGTATAAGTGTGTCCTATTTAATGCTCTCTGGAAACACTGGGTTTTTTTACTTTCTGTAGAGCATTCACCCACCTGTGGGAATATTATCTACACTATTTTAACTAACAGCTTCAGCAAATGGAGAGAATGCAGCTGATTTTCAGCACCTGGACTTTGTACACCCCACAGTGCCCAAAAGTGCAGTGTTTAATGACATCAAAGCCTGACTTTAACTCAGAACACTCATAATAGCAATGTTCAAGCAAAAATCCAGGAGTTGCATGAGAAACCATTGGCAGAAATGGAACTGTAATTTTTTTACTGTTTAGGTCAATTCAACTTGAAAGGCATTTTGTGGCACTAAGTACAAGACACTTTTCTAGCTACAAAGGCTTTCTTCTCAACACTTGTACATTCAGTAAAGATACTAGCATTCTCTAACAAAAAAAAATAAAACAAAAGCAAAACACAAACCTAAACTCCCCCCACAAAACAACTTTCTAAAAACAAACAAACAACAACAAACAAATGAAATGCCAAAAAACCACACAAACTAAAAACCTTAAACCCAAAACTGAAGAGAATATTCTATTGGAAGCTTAGATGCGAATAAGGAAACAGTGATTCCATGTAAATAGGTACTTTCCTTAAAAAAAGCTGTGTTTCTAGAAAGCCAAAGCATAATTCAATTTTTCAAGCTATTTAGGTAATATGAAGATATTAAAACAGGTACACTTGCACTTTGTACATTTGCACTTGTTCCAGATCTGTTGCTAGAACAGCACACTACTGAAGGTTGTTCCAAGTGGTAATAATGTGCAGTCTTCCTGACATTCACACTCACCCTACTCCTGCAACCTTTTTTGACAGAATTAACATACTGATTTCATGTAACTCTGCAAATGGGATGTGCTTATCTGCATAGAGGGGAGAGGAAGAGGGAGAGGGAGAGAAGAGAACAATGAAAGTACATTACTGAATTGCATCATAAAACAGTGGGAAGATTTTTTTTTTTTATTTATTTTTCCAGCATCTAAAGCCACATCACCATAAATAGCCAGCAGTCTGTCAAGCTGGATTGGAATGATTTAAAAACAAATTGTTTTATTTCAAAGAAGGAAAGAAGGAGTTTAGAACAAGTATCCATAACCTGATGCCTCACTGTGGTGCTTAAATGCATGCACATTGCATGCTCTGCACCGACAAATATGTTTCATCTGTCTATCCATAAGGTACAGACATATTAGATGCCTTTTTTGGGTGATTTTGGGGGTTTCTTGGAGTTTTTTGTTCCCATATCCTTCTTCTGCCTTACTATTCCCACATTTCCTCAAAAGATCTGCTGTTGGTCTGTGGTTAACCCTTGGAATGCAGTCCTTCAGATAAAAATGTGTCAGGTTCTTCTCTTATGAAAGTAGGAAACACAACTTACTTATGCATCATCCTAGACAAGCATCACAGGCCTCAATGTCAAAGTCAAGAATGGTTTCAAGTGTTTTGTCACTCTCTGAAGGCAACAGAAGCATACAATTGCAGTTTGAAATGGTAATGTGAATTTTAAAGTAATTCTGCTAAAAAAATTTAATCAAATTATGATTGGCTTGAATTTTCAAGAGCTTTTCAGAATGACTGTTCAGTGCTTGAGAACAAAGCACTGCATCATGCTGCATAGCCCTTCTCAGAGTGTATAATTTTCCTGCATGATAATAATCTTTAGTTTTACTCCAAAAAACTTCTTCAGGCTCAACTCAACTTCAGGTAGATCACAATGAACACTATTTCCTTGCATTTCTGTGTTCTTCACAGCCCTTACTGCCTCCACCTCCCCACATCTGCTTCATGCACTTCTGCTCTGTGTTACACCATTTTCAAACATTACTGCGCCAGCTTACCTGAATCTGCCTGGCTATAGTACCCTCAGAAAATTAAAGAACTCCAACAGAGCAGCTCCTCGCTGCTACAGCAGAGTAGCTCTCCTGAAAAGGTTTAGCTTCTTGTCCTGTATGGTGTCTCAAATACATCTGCACACTTGGAAGAAATAAAAGAAATCTATTGCAATACTAAAGCCTGGCTGTTCTTCATTTCATCAGTATTATTACCAACCAATTTTGGTCCTCACAAGAAAGACTTTTCACTAAACAGGATACAAATTTAGAAAGAGGAAACTAAAATGCCCACTCAAGAACATAGTAAATTTTAGCATTCAAAAGTACAGACAGGAATATACTGCCACGCAGGAACTCTGAAACTGTGTAAAACTGCCTGAACATCTTGCATTTATATAACACTGCGTTTCACATCCTTTCAGAGTAAAAGATACCCTACAGCATAAGGTGGGCTCTAAGGCCTCAATAACAAAGAAAACCTATCTAATAAAGAACTATAATGATATATTACTTAATCAACCATTGTTCAACAATAAAAGAAATAGAAACAAGCATTTACAAAATTACTAGTTATATGTGGCAGCAGTCAAGAGCTTGTATTGAATTTATCAGACATAGCATCAAACTGAGGAATTCTGTCTCACTTGAATGGCAACTCTGATATATGAGAAATTCAAAAAATGTTTTGGAATCTGTTGCATTTCTTCAATAGGGAACAATGCATCTGTTCCTATGAAGATGAGATAACAAAAAGTAAGAAGGAATGGGAATGTGAAGAGGTAAAGTGATCTAGAAATGACAACAAGGAAAAAAAATCACTCAATAATTGTTTCTCTGTAGTCAAACCGACTTTCCTGAATCTACTGAAGGCTTTCTTTCTGCCTCTAACTGCATCTTCAAATAAACCCTTCACCTCCTGACTATTCTTAAGATCTTCTAATAAAAGCAGTAAGTTCCTAGCAGTAAGTTCAGGTATTTTCAGACAGTGCTTGCCTGAAATTCAGTTGCTCCTGAACAAAAGACATATTTGTTTTCACATGTGAATGGTTAGATTTTGAAATTTCTTTATTTAGGATTCAGAACAGAGGAGTAAAGATGACATGAATTCAACTATTCTGTGCAGTTAAGGAATCCTATACTCACTTCCAGGCTGCAACCTTCCAGAACTACTAGGTAGGCTGGCACATCTAAATTACTGATTGGCAGCCCCCTAAGGTACAGTGTCCACCTTCCAGAAAGCTTAAGCCTGTGACTCTTGTAAAAATATCAGGAAAAATGTCTTCACTGGCATGACCAGACATTGGAATGAGCTGCCTGCAGAAACGGTGGAACCACCATGCCCTAGGTGTTCAAACAGCATGTGGAACAGCACATGGATGTGGCACGGGGGAGAAGGGTTAGCAATGCTGTCATGGTTGATTTTAATGATTATGAAGGTCTTTTCCTGCCTTAATGATTCTATTATTCTTTAATACATTTCTCCAATTCAAGAAGCAGACAAGTCAACCCTTTACTGCTGAAGTACCAAAGTACTGTACACCAGGAGTAGAGTAGTAGTAGCAGTAGAGATCTATAGTAATCTAGCTATTGGCAACTAGTTTAGCTGTCAAATTCCCAGTCTCATAACATGACCTATCTCCAAGCACAGACATCTCCCAAATTCTTGTTTCTGTTGACATTGCAAAAGAGGACAGAGAAATGATCTAGTATTTTTAACCTTTTTAAAAGTCTGCTGCCTGTCTCTATGCACCGGAAGTATTATAAAGAGTGGAAAATCAGGCATTACTAAAAAAGAGAGATAGAGAGACAGCAACTTTGGTTCTCTTTTGCCTTTTGTATTATCATTTCATTACTTCAAGGCTTCAAAATGTATTCCTAATAACTGGATCTGTCTCAATATGGAAAATATGTTTTTTTCTCTCTCCCTTGAAATCTTTTTCTATTACTGTCTTGCCACTGAGTATGCATTTCTAGAAATATGTTTTATTTCATTAGTAGTGATTTTATACAATCATACTGAACAATACTTTCTCAGAGGCTGTAGGCCATGTTGTGGGTTGTGGTTTTCCTGCAAAAGAGGTCATATTTCATGTATTTTAACCAGTGAAAAAAGTCACTTGCCATAGCAGCTTTTAAAGTTTGTTAAGCATTCATACAAAGCCAAGTGGCACAAACCTAGATGCCACACAGTTTCAGATACCAGACTCCCATCATTGGTAAACAACAGGAAATAAGTTAAAATTGCCTCCTCTGCATATGATTGAGATGATAACCTACTATTTCCACCTGAAGAGGGACTGAAAAGGGTGTCACAACATTGTTAGGCACCTATTCTATGTCAAATGCTCAGTGTTGATACTGTCTGAGAGCACATACTGTGCTTTTATTGCCTCAAGCAGGACAGATGTTAGCAACGCAGGAGATGCTAACTTTCTACTCCTTCAAGAATAGACAAAACTATTTCTCCAGAATGCCAGATTTGGTAATTACATCAGTTGCAAAACTGACAAAAAAATTAGCAAAAGTAACAGGAAAGCAAGTCCAGCAATTCCACAAAGTGGGCAATCAAATCGCTTTTAAATTCAAAACCATGCTATTAACCCCTGAGATACTTGGTTTGAAATTCATTACCACAAGATTACTTTCCCTTGACAGTATCATTTTGTACCAAAACTCACAAAACAATGAATTTAAAGAAGTCACAAAGAAAAAGTAAAGCACAGGAGAGAATTACAATGGTGAACAGAAATGTAAACTGAATGCAAACGAAGAAGTGTGGGAATACAAATGAAGAAGTGTGGGCTCCCTTCTATACTGCTCTGAGCGGACCTGGAGAGATGCCTGTCACATAAAACACCTAATTAGTTTGTAACAGCCTAAGCAATACAGAACTGCTGGCAAGGTATGAACCAACAGAGCAGTTGGAAATGGTCCTTCTCACCATAATTGTTTTGAAAGGTATATGACACAAAAAGCAAGGTTTGATCTGCATGGTATTGAATTGGTTTGGCAGCCACTCTGTGTCACCAATTCAACTGTTTTCACAGCCTCTTCTGATTTGAGTATTGATATTATCAGGAGGAAAAGATAAGCAGGTATCTTTCCACAAGACATGTGACAGATTGTGTAGAGGAGCAAACATGACTATGTACGGGATGCACAGCCCCAAAGTGGTCCCAAAGGGAGCTGTGGGGCCTGACCTTGGCAAGATGAAAATGCTGTGACACAGATCAGTTTTTCTCCTTTGAGCTGCACAGCAATTTTAATTTATTTATTTTATATAGTAATAGAATCTGTAATTCCTTAACCTGAATTAACCAGTTTCATATGCAATGCCTGAGTACTCTTTAAGTAGGTACTTAAGGGTACTCTTCAAGGTACTTTTCCTAATATCCAGTCTAAACCTCCCCTGGTTTAGACTGTGCAAACAGTCTAAAACGTCCCTGTGCAAACAGAGACCATGTCTTCTTGTCCTATCACTTGCTGCCTGGGAGAACCCACCTGGCTATGACCTTCCTTCACGCAATTGTAGGGAGCCATTAGGTCTCCCCTTAGCTTCCTTTCTCCAGGCTGAACATCTCTAGCTCACTCCTTATCAGACTGCAGACCCTTCACCAGTTCTGTCACCCTTCTTTTTGTTATACCTTATCCATTTCTGCCACTGCCTTCAATCCTCAAAGGCAGCAGTCAACATCAGCGTGACAGAGGAAAAGGCAGAAGAACAATATTGGTAACCTGAGTTTGCTGTTAGAGCAAGTCCAACTTTCACATTCATCTCTCCCTAACCTCAACCATTTCTTAGGCTACCTCATTTTTCTCCGACAGAGTTAGTAAGAAACAGACATGGGAAAGATGATGGTTTTTAACATATTTGTGAAGGTACCACAGAGCTTATTGCCTCAGTAATAGCAGAGGGGAAAATAATGTCCAGAAGTTCTGCAAAAGCATAGCAAAGGTACTGAACAAATAGGGTTATCTTCCATTGCTACACACAAATAAAAGCAACAGTTCATCTGTTAAAGTACTGCATAATTTCTGAGAATAACAGGCAAGAAAGAATACAAATGCCTGAAGATTTGCCGTGAATCTCAGGGATATGTTTTCTTCATCTGAAAAGACTGAAGTACCAAGCATACAAAACCAGTTTGGGCAAACAGGAAATAAGTTTTCTAAGAAAAAAGATGTCATGGACAACTGCATTAAATAAGAAAATATCAACAGATCTTTCTGGTTTTTGAATTCTCAAATGCCCTAAAGTTTAACTCTGCCTGGCCATGAAATGGGTCACCAAATTGAAACCTAGGTATGTGAACTATTTTTCTGCTGTTTATTAATAGTACAGTTACACATTAAAACTACATATTACAGACAAATTTACGTCTGCATAAAACAAGAGTTTAATTTCTAACTGTAGGCTGAGGTTGCCCAAGGCTAAAACCAACTATAAATGGTCAACTGGCACGACCTTCTTTAGTTCCAAGGCACAGAGAGAAAGTCCTAAGAATGTTCTGCCATGAACAGAGCATGTGTAGAGGCTGTAACCAGTTATAGGGTTTGTAAATTTATGTGATATAGTCTGAATTCATAAATTGTGAATATAGCCAGATGAAAGAAATGTAAGCATACTGTAAAGAGATTCTTATTATAACCTGGAATTAAATATGCAAAAGCACAAATTAAGTCAGATAATTAAATACACACTGCAATACAATTGCCAAAGGTGATGGAGCCACACCACCTGGTAAATGGTTACTAAGAAAAATGTCAAACTACTTCCAGCTTACATAACACAAGTTACACAGGCATCCATTACTGGTAAGAAAACAAAAAAGTCCTCTCAGCATTTTAAAAATTCTGGACCGCAGACGCATTTTTTTCTCTGATTAAATGGACTTAATCAGAGGTAATAACTACGATAGATCAAAACCAAACAGTCTAATGTAAGATTTGCTCTTCATTGTAAGTGCAGAATTTTTGTCACTCATGGAAAAGCAATTAAATTTCTGTCATCTTTCCATAGTGATGTTACTGCTGGAATCAATTTATAAATTTCAGGCTCACTTTTCTGACTTGTTCCACAAACTCAAAATTATACTGTCATTCTTATTACCACTCCTACAAATATAAGAACCTTTCTCATATTCTGAAACATCCTCTTAGGGAATGTTGTTCTTTCTTAACAGCAGCACTATTTATTAGGGTTTAATTCTCAGAACAAAACTCATTTCGTGATGTACACCTTGCCAAAAGCAGCAACATTGCTTATTCAGAAGCACAGAAAAACCTTGAACCAGACTGTGCTGTCTGAGGCTATCCAGATCTCCAATTAACTCCTCCAAATAGGAATGAGGAAACCTTTTTCTTTGAATCTAATCCTTAAACATTTTTGCATTTATCCAAAGTCTGTCCTACTTTTTCTTTTTTTTTCTTTTTTTTTTTTTTTTTTAATTTGCAATTGTTAGAGACTTACAAGTAAGCTTGATGAGAAAACTAAGCTCAGTTCCAGGGTGTACATAACAAGGTTGTTTGTGCTCTGAGAAGGGTGATGTCCTCATCACAAAAGAAAGTGGTTGAGAGGGAGCTGATGAATGTGAGAAGCACTTTACAATTGTTTCATCTTTGGACCTCATCATAGTTTTTTCAGCATTATTACTTTCAAGTGTCCTCTTTTTGGAAGGCCCTACAGATAAAAATTATTCCTCCATTAAAAAAAAAATTTTAGCCACATAAATGCATTATCCCCAAAGGCAAGGACTGAAATGACAAAAGGAAGGAGTACATGCTCAATTCTGCCACCTCCTACATCTCAGAAGTGGGATCATACTACTAGCATCCACCAACTCTGACTGTTGTGCCACTCCACAAACACAAATTCTTTTCAGAGAAAAACAAAGGGCTAAATTGAGGTGGAAGGGGAAGTATCACCATATTTTTTTAAACATTGGTCAATGTGCAGGTCCTGCCTGCATGCCATACAGCCTGCAGTGAATCTATAAGGTAAATCAAGTAACTGATGTAGCTCTGATAGAAGACTTATTTCTCAATTACTTTGCTATGGGATTTGTTGCAAAATATGGGGAAAATAATCACAATGGCAAACTCAGAAAGCAAAATGGTGTACTTATTGAAATAAACAATGCAAAAAGGTATAAATTTTGTTCACTGTCCACAAATATATAGTAAGTCTGTAAAAACCAGGAGAAAAAAAAAAAAAAAAACCAACACATATGCTGTTATTTTAACAAGTAAAATTCCAGATTTCTAGATTCCTACTTACTCTGCAGAATGATGAATATGTAGTGTCAGCTCAGTTTCAAATGCAACCAGATCACAGTCCGATTTTCAGGGAATCATAAAATATCCTGAGCTGGAAGTGACCCACAAGGATCATCAAAATCCAACCCCAACTCCTGGCCCTTCAGAGCCCCAAGAGTCAATCTATGTGCCTGAGAACATTGTCCAAATGCTTCTCGAACTCTGTCAGGCTAGGTGCTGTGACCACTTCCCTTGGGAGCCTGTTCCAGTGCCCAACCACCTCCTGGGTGAACAACTTTTTACTAATATCCAACCAAAACCTCCTTTGACACAGCTCCATGATGTTTCCCCAGGTTCTGTCACTGATGACCTCAGAGAAGAGATCAGTGTCTGTCCCTCTTCTTCCCCTCACAAAGAAACTCTGGACTGCTATGAGGTGTCTCCTCAGTCTCTTCAGGCTGAGCAGACCCAGTGACCTCAGCTGCAGTTCATGCCACTTCATCTCTAGACCCTTCACCACCTTTATGGCTCTCCTGTGGACACTCTCCAATAACTTAGTATCCATTTTATATCACGGCTCTCAAAACTGCCCCCAGCACTCGAGGTGAAGCCCCCCCAGAGCAGAGCAGAGCAGAGTGGGACAATCTCCTCCCTTGCCTGGCTGGTGATGCCCCAGGACACAGCTGGACATCCTGGCTGCCAGGGCACTGCTGGCTCATGCTCAATTTGCCATCAACTCCCACATCACTTTTCACAGCACTGCTATCCAGCATCTCATTCCCAGTCTGTCCATATATCCAGGGTTGCCCCGTCCCAGGTGCTGAATCTGGCATTTGTCCTGATTAAAATTCATTTGGTTAGCGATTGCCCATCTCTCTTAATTTGTCGGAGTCTCTCATGTGTTACATTCCCCTGTTAAAGCACCTTAATGTTAGGGGAAATTATTTGAAAGGAAATAAAAGTAAATCAGGATAATAGAATTCTAATATTATCTGGTTTTTGCCAAAAGTATTACACTAGCAGGTTCAACAAACCAGCACAATTATCAGGTTTTTTTGTCTTGCATTAGCAGAAAAAAAAATCCTGTAAAAATTCTTCAAATACATCTACAAAGAAGGAAAAAAAAGAGGCAAAATATCGATTTTTTCACAGGCAATTTCTACATTGTATTTATACTGAAAAATAAAGCTCCCCCAAGAAGATCTTTATGGTTAAGAACAAATTCACAGATTAAATAAGGAGAAGAAGAACTAAGAAAAGAGCAAAGCCTTCCACTGGACAAATTGCAATTAGATAACTGAATCTAATAAAATCTTGGAGTGGATTTACAGAAGAAAATCAGAGAGACAACACTGGGCAAGAATAATTTATTTATCCTAACGATTTTCAAGCATAAATGGTAACTACAGATCATGTGTGAAAATACACAGCAACAAATACCTTATATAGTAATGTGCCTTACTGGATCTCCTTAATGATGAGTAATAGCTACAAGTCTATAAGAACACACTCCTACTTCTCACATTCCTCTGTGAAACTATTCAGCACCAATTGTGTGGCATTTCTGAAGTCCTTCAATCTCTACACATTTTGACATTATTTATTTATTTATTTATTATATGGCTCCTCCTATGGTCACAGAAAATTATCACAGCTCTTTTAAAATGTCTGGATTAGATAGCCTAAGGAATTACTGCTATTAACAGTGGAAAGGAATGTGACAGTGTGTATCTATGTGTACAGTTATCAAACAGGTTACTGGAGGAAAGAAATACTTAATAAACATTGCACTTTCAGGGATCAGTCTTTGTTTGCAAAACAAAAATCTAAATTAGCAATATAGATTGTCAGGATTGTTAATTTGTGCTCCTTCTACTGGCCAATTAAACCTATAGCCATAAAAAAATTTATACTCTGTACAGAATCTCCAGATTGTCATGTTGCAATCAACAGCCCAAAAATCTGAAACCAAACTGCTATTTAAAAGAACCCTCATACAGAGTTGATATGTTACACATCAGTTCTCAAATGTCACCTAAACTCATCAAAATGTCATAAGGAAAGCTAAGGGAAGCTAGATTTGTTGTGTGCATCTAGTTCACAGAAATTTCACTCCACTCAGATTCTGAGATAGAATTAAACATTTGAAAAAGTTAATCATTATCATAAAACACTGTTAATTGGATTTTTAATTGAAAGCTCCTTTTTTCTCTTTTTCATACAGAACGCCAGCAGCAACCAAAGCAGCCTAAATCACAGGATAACTTTGGCTGGAAGGCCGTGTCTGGCAGCCCACCTGATCCACCTCCCTGTTCACACTGGGGCTAACACAAGCATAATCCACATCAGTAAAGCAAACAGCAAATCTGTAACAGAACCCAGTAAAAAACAGTCTAACAATAATGATGGGATCTGATCACAAATTCTTGCTAGTCACAAGCAGTGTATTTCCTGGGAAATGCAAATGTCACTAGCAGCTTGAACCACCTGAAAGAACTAAAGAACACCTTACTTTTGCATTTTGATGGATTTATTCCTCTGGCACTCTGCATTTCACCTGAAGCTGACAAAATGTATTCGATAAATATTTATACAGCATATAAGAGATTTCTTTTTATTTCTCAACACATAAGTAACATCCATATTGCCACAGGTTTTATGTTTTCCCCTTCTGAAGAGATAATTTAAATACTAATTTTAAATGTCATATTGTGAATAAGAAGTATTTAAATTTTATTTAAGTAGTGTGATTTGTAGTAAACACAATGTATTAGTACAATTAATTTTAGTTAGCAAATGTGAAAATAATATCCCATTTCATTTACCTTCCTCAGTATGGTTTTCATAATAATAGGCTTTATTTTTTTATATCCACAAGTGAAACTTCTATTGTCATATACAGATTAGAAATGAAAGCACTTAAACACTTCCCACAATGACTGACTTCAGAATTGATTCTGAGTATTATCTCAAAAATAAGCAAAGAACCAGAGTGACAAACAGCACTACTGCCCCCTAATGAGCCAGACCATAAAAGCTCCTCTGTAACAGCACTTTGTGTCTTCCCCGAAAAAAAATCAAGCAATTATAGCCATGATCTATGAAAAAAATGAATAAATAATACAATCATTAAGAATACATATTTTAAATTCATGCCACATTTCTGAACAAAAATGCACGAAGAAATCACAGAGATGCAAGATGCACCAGAAGAATCATCCACATGAAGCAAATATTAGCAATCTTATGTGCTAGGATGCAGTTCTAGTAGTGATCTTTACACCAATCCAGATTTTTAGAATTTAATATCTGTACTGTGAGAGCATTAGTTTTCTTGTTGCACTGTTTTATCTAAATGCACATCACAAGTCTGTTCTAGGCCTGTAATTATTATCACAAAGTAATCCTGATCTTGGTATCTAAACAAATACACAAAAAATAAGTAAGAGAGGAAACAGCAGAAAAAGTCCACTATCTGAATTCTGTTTGTACAAGGAATAGAAGAACTCTCTTTCTTACATGAAAGTGACATTTTTCCCTCTATATTTTTTAAATAGGTTTGCCATAAGAACTGAATCTGTATCCAATGCTTGCCAGTTTAGCTTGGGCATAAAATTTTGTCCAGTTCCCATATCTGCAGGAATGAAATGCTGAAAAATATACAACTGCTGCAAGTCACAGTGAGAAGCAAAAACATAAGCTCTGTAGTCTCTATTATTTCACCATAAATCAGAAATTCCACTCACCTTAGTACAATTACTGTGAATTAAATGCAATGCTAAAGCAGCACTGAGTTCTGATTTCTCCCCTCAAACTCCTTACACTGAATTTTTCATAGGTAAACATTCTGACAGACACCACAGATCTAAAGACTCCAATTTCCATCAGCAAGATAAGGTTAAAAGCAAATCACATGTATAATTTGAAACATGCTGGCTAATAAAAGACACAGATTTTATGAATAAGAAATTATCTTCTTTAGTGAGTTTCAGTTCTGATATGCCAACAAGTCACTAAATTCCTTGAACTTAAGACTCTACCTTAAAACCTCCAAATACTGGGTTTCTGTGGCCTCACACAGTGTCATCATTCATTAGCACAGAAAAGTTGCTAGTGATGAGCAATATCTTACATAACTACACACATGGTAGAAGGCTGCAACCTACTATGTATTAAAAGCATAAGAACTACAATCATATGCTATGTGATAAAAATAAACTCTCTACAAAAACATTTTAGAGACCTAAAATAACCATATTCCCCATTTCTCCTGTTACAGCCCAAAGAGCTGGTAACACAACTCTCAGTCTACTGAATATTTATGCTATTGTATCAGTATTTCACAATTTCAAGTGTTTACTATAATCTTTATGAAATATAAAATGAAAATAATGACAAAAATAACAACAATTAAAAGTTGCAATGGATGTCCTTAACAGAACTTTACTATAAGGCCATCACTACAACTCATTCCAACTCTGCTGACCAAAATTTCTTACCTTTGAATCTTCATTGCTCACTCCCAGCTCTAGCACAGCTTGAGGAGACTTCAGCTTTGCTTGCATGGACTCTGCCATTTGAAGATTAAGTTGCCATCCAATTGTTTCCAGCTATAAAACACAAGTTTAGATAACAATCAGATACTATAAAAGCACCAAAGTCAATTTTCAAAACTGCCAGTGATCTGTGTTCAGTGTCACACTCTACAAATGTTAAGCACCTCTATATAATGCATTTCTCTCAAATTATCCATGACAGATTTGCTTTTTTCTTGTCAAAGTTACCATTCAACTTGCCTATGACCACTCAAATAAAGCAACTTCGTATGTCTTAGATCTGATGGACCCAATCTATAGCACAAAAGAATGGATCCAGAATACGGAAGCTTCCTCTACTTGTGAAAGTTTATCAGCAAAGTTGAAGATTCAATTTAATGTCATATTTATTTTACTTTTAGGAAAAAGAAGAAAAAAATCCAATAAATAGTAAATCTCCTAAAAATTGGTGATTTCTTAACCCATAGATCTACTTATGTGTGTTGTACCACATGCAGATCTTAACCACAAAAATAATCCTGCTCTTTTAATCATTAATGCTGAAAGGATGAAACCCAGGTAAGCATGTGAGCAACAGAATTTCTAATAGAAAATTACAGAAAAATGCATTTTCAAATTCTTTTTTTTATCATTAATCTGAAGTTACATTCAAACATTATTAAGGTACAGCTCATGTACAAATGAAGTACACAACAACAGAACTGCAAGGCTTCCACAAAATTATCTTCCTGGCCCTAGTGAATAAAAAGAAGTGGAAATACAAAGTCTTACTGTCTGACAAGATAATTTACATACCAATTCTTTTTAATCTAGTGTCTCCCCTCTAGTAAATATTGTGGCTGACTTGGTGAAAGTGAAAGTGTGCCACATCTTGGTTATTCTCTTACCAATCTAAGAACCAAATTCAGCTAAATTCATTAACAGAATAAAGCCACACCAAAGGCCTCCTTGTACTGTGAATAGCAATACATGTCCTGCTTCCTACAGTGACAGTGATCTCTAGATGAAAGATAGGAAAGGATAGTTCAAAGACAGAACTTCTAAATTTCTTGTGATTTACACCTACATACATACTGCACTTACCTGTACACTGGATCAATCGCAGAACTATGGAACAAACACTGGCCACCAGATAACTCAGCATACCAGAAGGAAACTATGTATCATGTATCTGAACCACCCAGGCCAGTACAAGATGGTTAGGAGTTTAGTCAAGGCCACGTTTAGGAAAAGACACCATCTTAGATTGTCTTTGTGTACAGCTACAGGAACAGGACAGCAGGAAGAACTTCAGCAAGTCAGCCTGCAGTCTGCCAGCTACTCTGCAATCAACCATTCAAACTTAAATTTGTAAAATAAGTAAGTTATAAATTATAAAAATAAGGAAGTTTACATTTAATCAAATCCATGAAAGCAGGCAGCCCCCACACAAGGACACAGTGAAGATGTCTGAAGTCTCGTCCACCTCATTTTGAGCATAACAGTAGGCCCACAGCCTATGAACTGGAATATGCTTTAAAGAAAAGTTACATAACTTATAAAAGAAGATGAATTTTTAATCATAATTCTGCTTTTATTTTCTCTAACTTGATTACATCTTGATTAGTGAAAATAATAGTGCATAGCCTAACCCACTAAAAAGCACAGAACAATCTAGAGTGGATTCTGTCTACATGCTCAAGTCAATCACACCAATGGATAACTCTGCTAAGTCCCTGTGCTAGCCAGTATTTTCCAGGAAATGATACCAGAATGATACAACTAGAAAACATTTTTCTCTCCACAAACTTCAATGAAATTAAGAAATTAACTCTGATTCCCACAAGAACATAAAGATAGTACCTTAAAAAAAAAAAAAACAAAAACAAAAACCAAACAACAAAACAGAAAAACTTTATGTTTTTTATCAAGAAAAAAAGTATAGTTCACTTAAGAAATTGATAATGGTCTAGAAAAGGGCTCAGATCCACTATGGGTTACAGTGGTGGAAGCACTAGAAGGAACAGTGCCAGCTGTTGATAAAACATCTAACCACTAAGGATAAACACAGAGACATTGAGCTCTGGAATGTGATAGCTCCTCATACTGCAGTCACTGTGGTTCAAGCCCTCTGCTCCTCCGTTTAGAAAGGATTTTCTATCAGCTACTTAAACAGTTTATTACTGTAGTATGGAAACCAAGCTTTAGACAGGATAGCAGCTTACCCAGGATCATAAAACAATGCCACTGGAGACAAAAACAATATCCAAGGAAGCCTGACTTTTAAGGTTTTCTGAAGCTGTTAAATACTGTCTTCTGTGTAGCATGAAGAACATACCACCAAAAATAAAGAAGTTCAAATTTGTTTTTTTATTTTACTTTTAATACACATCTATCCCAGAATACTGTAGAGGGCTCAGAACAAATACAATACATGTGGCAGCACACTGGCCTGAGTTTATAGCTGAAGAGCAGCTGTAACTCTTGTTTTATATGGTCTTACCTTAAAAATTACTCTGTTTTCCTGTGCAATTCATGTCTGGTTTCAGTTTTAAACACAGTTGTATAAGTTTTAATTAATAAATAGCATGCTGCTCAAGGCATCAAAATGGTCCATTTTCTCGAAAGAAAAATGCAGCATGAATCTGGCAGTGGTTGTGTTTGTTTACTTAGAGGATATTCAGCATCCTGCACTGTCAATTAACCTTTTGAGAATAGTGACACGTTTTTGCATAGCATTTGTGTCCAGAGAAAGAATTTGTTAGTCACAAAGGGGTACATACTTTAAGGCAATTTTTTCAAATATGAAAGGAGTATAAAATTATTTTTACTTCTGGTATAAAACTTGCTACAGAAAAAAGAATGATGAAAGAACAGTGCCAGAAACTGTGATATACTAACTGAAAAGCACTTACTGGGGCAGAAGAGAAGTATTTCTCCATGCCTAGCATGAAAACAAAGCCATGTATTTAGCTACTGTAGACCTTTAGCTTCTTTTCACAATTTCTTATCAGCAGGTTAGAAATGTGAAAGCTATCTTGTCACTGCAACACTAAACACTGTTAAAAATATACAATTTATTGCTCTAAATTCACACTGATATCTCTAGTACTTATTTAACTTCAAGGTTATGTTTAGAAAAAAAAATACAACAAAAAGCAAACAATTGCAAACTGGAGAAAAGGAAGGGAAATAAACATAGGTACTAAACAAAACCAATGGTATGAACATCTGAAAATGCTTCAGATCTGTTCCATGAACCCTCTGGCAAATAAGTCAGGGCAACAAAGATATGAGGAAGTTTTCAACAACCCCTGTAAACCCTTAATTCCTGCATCCATTTTGTTTCATTCAGGCTCCTGAAGAGATTACCACAGCACTCAGGACTAAAAGACATGGAAGAACTTGAGCAGCTCCTCCTTCCAGCACTCTCTCAGTACCAGCTGTGGAAGAGGTAAGGTGTCACTGCCTGATGAACCAGCTGTGCTCTCTCTCACCCACAGTGCTTCTCAGTGGCCACCCACAGCTGATCCAGCCAGGGCAAATTCACACCAGAAAGCAGCTAGTTCCCCAGTAACTATATGAAGACCTGACCCTCCAAGTGAAGATGAGCAGTACCCTTATGGGTGCATAAAACTACCACCTCTGGTCTGTCTGTGATGGCCACAATTATTTTCTTCCAGTGTAAAACATTGGATTTTCCAACTCAAGCCCTGTTGAAAACAGGGAAACAGACTATTTTCCATGCTAAATAGTAGAGTGTAGTATTTTACACAGTAAGAGAAAATCATCATCAATCTAACATAACTATAAGAAAACATCTAGGTGAAAGTCACTCCTTTGAAAAAGCCCAGAGCATTAAATGTCAAGGCAGCCTTTACAGCTGATATAAAACTCAAGCACAATCACCAGCTAAATCAAAGGTCACACAGTCAAAATCAACACACACTTTTCAACATCCACCATTTCTCTTATAGTCCATTGTGGTTTTACACACTCTCTTGTCTCTTTCTGGCATATCTCCAACACAGTTCCTCACTTCCACTTTTTGCTGCTCATAAACATTATTATAAATTAAACCTAAATTGAGAAGAAATTCAGGAAGCCTGTCAAATAGGACAAGTTTATATTAGTCATAAAAAAATACTTCTCTCAACTATACAGATATATTTCTTTTACATTTTTCAACAAGAAATAAAATAAATGTTCTCTGGCAAAGAAATTCAGGTTATTCATCTTAACTATACAAGAATCAGTCTGTCAGACTCAAAATGAAGGACTACAACCCAGAGAAGGAAAGCAGAACAAATGCCAATAATAGGCACATTGCAGGGCTCCAACCTGAAAGAGCAAGGACAGAGCCCAAGTGAACAAGAAACTAACACTAAAAAATGGTTCGCAAGGACCTAACTTGAAGAAATAAAGAGGGGAAGTATTGTGGAACAGGGACAATAAATTGGAATGGAATTTCAGAAAATATGTATTCACCTAAAATTTCTTACCTAATACCTCCAACTTCAGCCAGACTTCTGGAGCAGGGTCCAGTACTTTCAAAGGATGACAGAAAAAAGGCGCTTAAATACTCAGTACCAGAGGAGACAAAGAGGATATTTCTTGGTCTTGGCTGATAAATTGAGATCACACCTCCTGTCTGTCAGAAGTTTGTTTTAATTTTAAAGTAGAAAACTGCAATTTTCACGTAAATTACCTGATTCTAGAAGGGTAATAACAATGACAGAAAATCATAACAGAAACTACAGAACTGTATGGCTCTCAGAACTCACTTCTCACATCTTACTTGTTAGCACAGCCTGTAGCCAGCAGGTTGCCAAAATACCATGCAAACCACTGTTTCTCATCCATGAACTGGCACCTGTTTGTCCCTTAGAAAGTGCTTTAAGCATAGACTCACAGAAAGTCAGAGCAACAATGAGTTGCTCAACACAGGAATGAATCTGCAAGAACTACACTACAGAAATACTGCTCAGACATATAAAATCAACAGCAATGACGTTTTTATAACAACCAGGCATTTAGACAGCTACGAAACACCCAATTACTTTACAGATCAAATTTAACCTGTTATGAAGACCTAATTATTTTGTTCAGGTTCTTGCTTGCCATTTTCTTGGTAAGATCTGATGCTTTCAAAACACCCAGCTTTCACTAAATAGAACAAAATGTTGTATTCAGAAAATGTATTTGATCCAAAATATGTGGACAATTAATCAGCATTACAAGTTAAATGCTACTTAACAATCAACTACAGATAACCTGGCTACAGGAAAGAGTATGAAGATCCTCTCATATCCAGTATTAGTCTCACTGTCAAGTAAATGACCATGAGCATTTCTACAGGCAGAGCGATAAATGCTGATTAGCAAAGAGCAAGAAAAATACTCAAAACCAGTGTTTCATCTTAAAATCTAAAAAGGGCGAAAAACACAATTCTTGGCTGAGCTGGTTAACAAGCCTGGCAGGCAGAGAACACAGAAGCAATTCTAAACTGGTAGCAAGTGTCCTGTAGTTTTATGCTTACAAAGGAAAAAAGGTTATGAAAGCCCTGGACGGGAAAGGAACATATAACATAGGCAAACAAACCAAAATACCCAATTTGTAGAAATCTACTACTAGTACAACAACAAATGTTTTCAGTATAGCTTAGAAGTAATTGATAAATAAAAAGGATAATATTACCATATAATTGTAATCTTTGAAAATCAGCTGTGTAACACAGTTTTTCAACAGTATTATTTCAATTTCGTATCTCTTCCACTGTTGATGGGCTATGGTTTAGTTTGTCTTCTTGAATTTATGTAAAGCAACAAAACTCCCCAGCCACAAAATTGCTGAGGAACTGCTAATGCCTTCTAATATTATTGAGGAGAATTTTAAAGCAAATACAGTTTGTAGCCCACAGTCAGAATTAAAAGCCAGTAACATGAGCACAAATGAAAATAAATCCTACCATTCCTTCTGCAAATTCAAATCTTGGCAGAAAACCAAGTGCTTCTAATCATAGAATGATTTGTGCTGGAAGGAATCTTAACAGTCATCTAGTTCCAACTCCCCTCTCCTCCACACACATGGATACATCCCACTAGACCAGGTTATGCAGAGCCACATCCAGCCTGGCCTTGAACACTTCCAGGGATGGGGCATCCATAGCTCCTCTGGGCCACATGCTGCTGCACCTTACCACCCTCACAGTAAAGAATTTCTTCCTAACATCTAAACTAAATCTAGTCTTTCTCAGTTTTTATACATTTCCCTTCATTCTATCACTACATGCCCTTGTAAAATGTTCTCCAGCTCTCTTGTAGGCTCCGTTGTGGGGCCAGCCCCTCCTGGCACTGGTGGCTGCTGAAAAATTTGATTAACATGGACACTCCTGCTCTTGGTTGCCAGCAGCTTCCTATGGCACAGGATGTTTCTGCAGACTTGCATAGCTAGGAAATAACATCCAAGTCTCTTGACTTTACGTCCATACTCAAAGACTGACTTCAGGATGGTTTAAGTGCATCTACAGCAACTTCCATTCTCAGGCAGTCCAATTAATTTAAGGACATGCTGAAGTAGTGATATTGACTTCATTTTTTCTGAGGTTTTTAAAAACTGCATAAAGGAAACAGAATGCCAATAACTTCTTACTGGCTCATTTTTTTACAGGTACCACAGAAAACAATCTTCCATTAGGCCAAAGCCTAAAAAACCATTGCAGATAAAGTAGGTCAGTTGCAGTAATGCAGAAATTAATGTCATGCTCCACTGGTGTACAGATAGTCAAAACGATCTGGTGTTTGTGATAACTTTGGTGTTACTGAACATCAAATTATGCTTTTCATGGCCTGAGAAAGAAATTGACATGCTTGAAGCTCTTCTATTAAAAACAACATAATAATGCACAAGTGCATCAGCACTATTTTTCAAAGTTACAGTCTCCACACCTATTTCTATTAAATGTGGTGTATCTGTAAGAGCATGCATCAGTTCATACACAGCAGCTACTCTTGGAGGTAAATTCAGTTTCACTACATCAAGGCTGGAGTGCTCCCTACCTAATAGGCTGCCTTAATTCATAGTTAAAAGTAAATATTGACATATTAAGATTGCAAAGTCTAAACATCTACTATTTTACTGTTAAGAATGAGTAATTAACACTATGGAAGAGTGCATAAAAGGGGGATGAAAACCCAACCTTCAGCCCACTCTTGAGGAAGCAGATTTCTCACAGCTGAAGAAAAAAGGAATTATCCTTGAATAGCCCCAGTATGAGCAAAAACAATACCTTCAAAACAAAGCCAAAGTGCACTACATAATGTACAGTAATGGGAAAATTACTGGGAAATAATGAGAATTGCAGTAATGGGGAAAATGAACAATTCAATGTCTCTGCCCACATCTACTTTTGCAAGGTAACTCTAATGTCCCAAATAAAACAATTACAGGAGAGAAATTACACCTTATCTTAACAAATGAAATCAGAATTTTGTCATTTTATCTCAGATATTAACTCACTCATTTCAGTTATTTTTCCCTCTAATTTGAGAGGAATACTCCAACTTCAAAAACTAAATATTTTGTGGAATAATTAAAAGAGCTGTTTATGTACTTTAAGCCATCCATACTATCCTAACTGAAACTGTTATGAACAGTGAAGAGATAATGGGATATGAAAGACACCTTTAGAAAATCTTTTCCTCATTTTATTACAGTAGTATTCATCACACTGACAACATCTAAAAATTTCCACTCAACAAGATATTTCAAGAAAATAAATAATCACAACGTAAGAAATTTTCTAGTACAGTTCTTTCACATATATTTTTTTAGTTGTTCTAAGCAAATAACCTAGAGGAAAATTAGCTTAATTCTTGTAAGAGTAACTGCCATACTTAATTCTTGCATTGAGGACAAAATATTCCTCAATTCATCACAGAAAACAAAATCTAAATACTCCTCTTTAAAGTTTGGGGATCTCTTCCCCTCATCTTTCAATAATTAATTAGACAAAATTAATTAATAATTAGACAAAATATACTAAGTTACAGTTAAATAAATGAAAAATTTTCATTTAAAGAAAGTATTGCAACGTGTATGGATAGTTTCAATATATTAACTATCAGTTTTGTATGACAAGAGAGGGCTAAATGTGTATTATATATTAAAAAACTATTGGTCTACAATGCGTTACTCTAACTTCATACCTGAGTGATCATACCAGCATAAGACTAGAGGAAACCATTAATTATTCTCTCTAAAATTTACAACCAATTCCACTTTTCACCAGCAAATTCATCACTCCAGAATCAAAAATCAAAATTCGACGTGAAAACATCAATTTTGCCTGCTGGGGTGAAGAAAATAATTTAGGAACCATTTAACAGTGACAAAACATTCCTGACTATGAACTCCTCCACAAACTCTCTCCATCTCAAGAAAAGAGTATTACTGCAGAGGAGACAGCAGCAGGATGCAGCCAAAAGTGCACTCAATATAACAAACATTAAAACAGAAAAAAGGGGCACATTTTTAAAAGAAGGCAATGATTGACAGGAAAAATTTGCCAATCACCACAGGCAAGGTCTTCATTACAGAAATAATCTGTAATCAGGAAGAGAGTGTTTCCTGTAAGATAAGCCCCAGATCAAACAACAGTCTTCTTCTGATAGGAAACTTAAGCATTGTTAGCATGGGAGATGACTGCACAAACACACTGATTTCTATTCTCCATTGCTGCTACTGACCTCAGCTGAACTCAGGTGGCATGGATATCTCTGAAGGAAGTTCTGGGTGCTGCAGCTCCTTTTCTGCAGGTCTCGCTCCATAGAGGAGCAATCCTGCAGTGAAACAGCTGCATTTTCATATGATTGCATGAAATTTCTGACTGCAGTCCTTTACCACATTTTTAATAGCAACGGAAAAACATTTCTATTTTTTAATAGAAAATAGAAAATAAATTATACAGTAGTACAACATCTGTCCCTCTAGTGGACAAACATAATCAACTTCAATGCAATTCAGTACCCCCATTTCATAAATGGGTTACTGAGGCACTTTGCAGTTTCAGTGATAAGTACTCTTTAATGGCAGGTTTAAAATTTGTAACATTCGTATTTCACCTGTTTAAATGAATTACAAAATGAGTGACTAGCATCTTCAGCTGACAGTATTGTGTAAATCTTCAAATTAAACACAAGATATGGAGCAGTCCCCATAAAAAAAGAGTATGTAACTATCAACAAAACTGTAGGTACAACCACTCACCCATGTAACAAATTCAGTACAATAGGTTGAAGATTTTTATGAACTACAAGTCTGTAGTTACAGTCAGTCATAACACATATGCACAGCCAAATTTAGCAGAAGTGACATAGTTAAGTACAGTGACTCACACGAAATTCTTCTTAAGAGTGGACTTTGAAACTTCAATAATATTTTTGCAATGTTTCTCAATCATGAAGGCAAAAAAAAGTAAAAATCAGTGGATGAATCCTTTCTACCTAGACATAATAATAATGCAATGTCAAACCAGTTTCTGCCTTAATCTCATAGATAATGTAAGACCATCAGCAAACAAGCAAACAAAAAAGGAAAGAAGAACTATATTTTTCACCAGTAGACAAGAATAACTAGAAACAAAGGTAGCTGTAGTATAAAGGCAAGGAAGGATTTGGATTAGGCTAGGCAGAGAGACAGTGAATTTACAAAATCATATAAAATAGTGATCAAATGGAGCACAATCCCCAGTGAGGGAGGGGGGGGAGGAAAGTATCTTAGCCTCAAAAGAAGGCACTGTTATGACCACGAGATTGAAAATAGGTTAGGTCAAAAATTCTGTCAATTGATTAAACCAATGAAGTGAGACAGAATGTGAAGAATCTTCACTAATGTGAACAAACACATCACGTTCGCTGTGCAACTCTTGGACCTCTTGGCATAACTCTCCCAAATAATATCAGTAACTTAAGAAGGCAGCAAAAAAATTTAAATGAAGAGCAGTAAGTTTTTCAACTCTGTAAACTGTTATTTTCAGTTTACAATTAATGTTTGAAAAAGCAACAGGAGCAAAACAAAGAGCCAGTACCCCACTTACCTATCAGAGAAGGTATTAAAAACATATTAAAAATAGAAGAGACTAGGATTTAACTCTAAAAGTAAAATATGTACAAATTATGCACCTAAATCCACCTTATTGTGAATATTTAACTAGATTCTTCATCTAAAACTAGCTGGAGGTTAATTTCTTCTGATTTCCCATCTTTGTCATCAAGGATAAAGCCATTTTTCTCTTCAGCAAACTTTACTTCGCATGTATAGCAAGAAAAATGGTATTTTCAGACTTCTTTGTTCAAATATTAAAATCAAACTCCTTCACCTCTTTAACCTTGGAAACCAGGAAAAAGACACACTACAAAAACAACCAGTATGCTTCAAAAGGAAGGATACAAAAGAAGTATCATGACATGAAATTGGTAGAGTAAGTCTAGTGCTAAGCTGCAACTACTTCAAAAGACTCCTCTAACTCAAGTTAGTGCTAGTTTTCATCTTTAACTGATTTTTACTGATAAGCACCTAACTTGAAAGCGAACAGAAGGAGACTCTATGACAAATATTAGAAACAGCATTCCAGCCTCAAAGACCATAGCATTTAGGGGTTCACTTTGTGTAAAAGGTAAATGTTCTGTTGTGCTCCATCTATAGCAAATTTGTGGGCACAGAGTTGCAATAAAAATGCACAGCAGTCGATGACCACTTTTATTAAGTCATGACTCTGGTGTTTTTATCTAGCAGAAAATCTAACAAGATCAAATGGAGGAAAGATTAAGCTGGACAGTTTTTAATTAGATATAAAAGAAACATTTCTAGTAATCATAAAAAAAAAAAAAAAACCTACCCCAGAAGTTACCTGTCATTTTATGCTGTGAAATCACAACCAGACCCCTGTTCCAAAAGCTTTTCTACATACTGAGGAAAAATTACGGTTTGTATTACACAGGAAGTTACACAGGACAAAGACAGTAGTCATTTGTATAACTTTTTAAAATGCTATTTTGCATGTAGGAACAGAACAAAACTTACAGATCTTTCTAAACATTCTCCAAATATACCTTCTTCCAACCTTCATAACTTACACTTTCTTGGTAGAAGACAGAAGAGGGCAATGATAGAAAGAAACTCACTAAAAATCAAATCCTTTAAGAAGTAGTACCTAAAAACTGTAAATAATTAGAATTCCACTAACAAAACTGAGTGAGTGAAAGAATAAGACTCTGTGCTGTAGCGGGTGATTAAAATAATCTCATTAGGTATAAAACTGTGTTTCTACTTTATATTTCATCATTTGCAATCTCTTTGTGAGTGCATTGGCATCACATAATGCAAGCTGGTTCACAATCCACTGTGATAATGCCCGTAGGTTTTTGCACTGGTTTTGTGACCTCAGCTTGTCACTGCAAGAACAATTAGTTGATCAGATACTAACAAGAAACTGTAAAATTCTTTCTTAAAGCTTGAGCTGTATTCCTCCTTATTTTGCATTCTTCTGATATCAGAAAAAAAATTCTGCCGCCACATCCACACAGAGCACACCAATTTGCTTCTTTTTTTTTTTTTTGCATAACCACAGGATGCATGTGTTTCAGAGTATTTCTGTAGATGTGCCAGCATTTAGCAGAGGGAATTTAGCATATTAACATTGCATATATACCCATTAGCAAGAAGGCCATTTTCTGAGAAAATCACTTTCAGAGTTTTTCCCATATGGCTTCAAATAGACACTCAAGATACAGAACTGACAGCTCTGTCAAGAATTTTAGGTACATAACTTCACTAGTTGCATTCCCACGCATCATTATATTAAGCAATGCTGTCTGAAAGCTATAAAAAACTTCTCTTGCTTGGCAACATAGGACTTTTTTCTTTTGCATTATATATATTTTAAGGATACCCTGAATAGTTTTCCAAAACTAGAAAGCTATGAAGCACGTAGCTTGATCTGCCTTTAAAACAGAGATTTGCGCAGAATACCAAAAGACATAGAGAGAACATAATATTAGGGGGAGGAGAAGTGGAGAAAAGCAACAAAACTGATGTAAAACTGCCATGAGAAATCAGAGTGAATCCTATAAAAAATATAGCTCTTCTCTGCAGGGAGGAAAAAACACATTTAATCTGATCAGTGTGCCCTCATTTCTAAATTTATACATTAGTAAGAAAAGACTAAAAACTGGATCGGATTAATATCAAACTTTTATCACTGGCCTATCATTCTAAAAGGTCAGATTAAGAATACATTCAAAGGAAAAAAATATAAAATGCCATCATTTTAATTGATTAGGATTGTATTATCATCAGAAGAAATAATATAATAAAGGCACTGCCATATGAGTAAGGACCAAAGAATCAATTAACAACAATCAAGTCTGCAACAGCAGAATATATATAATTAATAACTCTGCACAGCTGAAGACTGCCAACAATTCAGCAAAAAAAAAAAATGAAAATATTAAGAAATAGTATTAAACAGCACAGCTTTGTTTTAATGCTACAGTTTTTATTAATCTCAAGTCAATAACATCCCTATTTACCAAGCAGTCTGCACAAAGAATTTCAAAAACCTATGTTCAAAAAAGAATAGTTTTTCCCAAACAATTAAAAATTGTGTTGAATATGCCACAGAAAACTTCACCTAATCAGTATTCTAGGAAATACTTGTTTTGCTGCTCTAACAAACACAGTTTGACTTATCATTCTAATGAAGGTATCAACCACCATATTACAGTACCACCTACACCTCTTGCACAGAACTGACAGACACTGAACTCAGAATACTACTTTTTAACAACTTATACTTTACGGAGGAGAAAAGAATCAAGTTTAAGAGAAATAACACATTAATACAGACAAATTATCTGTAAAAAATTATTTCTCATAATATCTAGTGGTCTTGAGTCCAAACCTGAATACTTCTGCAAGCCAAAACATGCACTGGCCCACTCTCAAAAATGGCAGAAGTCAAATTTTTTAGCTTTATTATGAAATAACTAACTTAGATACTCAGTTACCCACTAGTTTTGACCAATCAATCCCACAGGTTCCAATGTTTTCTTAATGCGCAAACTATAACCCAAATTAAAAAAAAAAAATAAAACCGTCTCCCATTTTTTATTGTTTTGAAACAGAAATTGAAGATTACTGTTCAGTCCTTCTTGAGTACATGACAGAAAATACTGTACTGTCAGCATTTCCATACTTTTGAAACAGACAACCTCTAAGTACCATGTGTCAGGAAAGACATTATTTTGCCATACACATTTTAACAAAACACAATATAAAATTCCAAATGGATCTTTCTTAGTTACATTAGAGTGTGTGCAGGGACACTGTGTATGTGTTGGAACTAAACAATCAAGACCTCAGTAATGTTAACCATGACCCTGATTCTATATTTGGACCCACACAAGCAACCCCTTTACACATCCACTAAAGCTGCTGTAAAGAAAATTCAGTTACTAATGTGCAGGAAGCACATGGTACGCAAAAGCACAAAAGAATCACATATGAACTGAATTCTGAATCCATATGTAGTGCCACACACTACCCCAACAGGTCAGCAACAGACCTTACCAAATTATGGATTTAGACTGGATTTAAGGGAGAAATTCTTGATGAGGGTGGTGGGAACTGGAGTGGGTTGCCCAGACAGATTGTTGATGCCCTGTCAAAAGTGTTGGAAGTGTTCAGAAGATTGGATGGAGCATTGATCAGCATGTTCCCAGCCTGTGGTGGGAAGTTGGACTAGATGGTTTTCAGAGGTCCCTTTCAATCCAATGCAATGATAGCTAAAAAGCCTGTATGTATTTTTAAAATAATATGAAAGAAAAAAGAAAAACCAACCAACAACTAGCATTCATAGACTCACACTGTGGTTTGGATTGAAAGGGACCTCTGAAAACCATCTAGTCCAACTTCCCACCACAGGCTGGGAACATGCTGATCAATGCTCCATCCAATCTTCTGAACACTTCCAACACTTTTGACAGGGCATCAACAATCTGTCTGGGCAACTCACTCCAGTTCCCACCACCCTCATCAAGAATTTCTCCCTTAAATCCAGTCTAAATCCATAATTCTTCCATTTAAAGCAATTGCCCCTTGTTCTGCCACTACATGTCCAGCAAAAACTCTCCATCTGTCTTGTACGACCCCTTAAAGTACTGAATGGCTACAATAATGTTTCTCTGGAGCCTTTTCTTCTGCAGGCTGAACAAAACCTATTCTCTCAGTCTGTCTTCACATCAAAGGTGTTCCTGTCCTTGTATCACTTCAAGTGGCCCTCCTGTGGACCCATTTCAACAGATCTGAGTCTCTCTTGTGCTGGGAGCCCCTCAGCCCCTCATGCAATACTCCAGGTGATGTCTGACAAGAGCTGAGAGGAGTGGTTGGTACACCAAAGGGTTATGTTGTCATCCAGAGGGATTTGGACAAGCTGGAGAAATGGTCTGACAGGAACCTCATGAAATTCAACAAGAGGCAGTGAAATGTCCTGCATTGGAGAGGACAAGCACCAGTAAAAACTGGATGCTGTCCAGCTGGAAGAAGCCTTCTGAAAAAGAACCTGAGGTTTCTGGTGGACACCAAGTCAATCATGAGCTATCCTGGGCTGCTCTAGGAGGAGTATTTCCCACAGGCTGGGGAAAATGATCCTTGCCCTGCACTCAACAATGGTGAAGCCTCACCTATAGTAGCACAATCAGCACTGGGCTTCACAGCATAAGAGTCATGTAGGTACTGGAAAGAGGACAGCAAAGGCCCCAAGATGACAAAGGGATAGGAACACCTCACATGTGAGAAGAAGCCATAAGAGAGATTTTTAACTCCTTATGTGAAGGAAAGCTATTAAGACTGATCCAGGCTCTTTACAGTGATCCCCAGAAACAGGACAAGTGGCAACAGGCACAAACTAAAACATGGCAGGCTCTCTCTGAACACAGGAAAACATTTCAAGGGTGGCCAAGAACTGACAAAGGGTGCCCAGGAAAACTGCAGAATCTGCATCCTCACAGATGATCAGGTGCTGTCTAGACATGGTCCTGAGCTACTGGGTCTAAAGGCAGCTCAAGCTACCTCTGCTTGAGCAGAGAGGGTTCACCAAATACACTCCAGAGTTCCTCCCAGCTTCAACTATCCTGTAATTGTGTTGCTGGAACTTGTGATAATATAAATGTCATTCTTTTTCTGTACAGAATGTTGCTTTTGGAAGAGAACAATGCAAAAGGGAATTCATACATAGGCACATAAACAAATACTGATATAGAGAGCATATTTATAGGATCAATTGTTTAATACATTACACCCATATTTACATGTTGAGGAAGGTATTAGTAATTCAATAAATTTCTCTTTTTATAAAGAAATAAGTTAATATAATCTCTAAATCAATGTAAATACCTAAATTGTATATCTAATCTAAAAAACAATCACCCTTCTGTAGGTATTTTTCAGGATTATAGCTTTTTTTTTTAACTTCAATTGAAGAGAAGATGATGAACATTTACAAAAAATTGGCTAGTACAGCAATGTACCATAAGTAAGAGAATATTTTGCCCACTGCTTTTCAAGGTACAGAAAGGTAGTACAGAAAATACATGAGATATGCAATTACACATAATGTCAATGGAAACAATGCAGTTTGTTTTCTTTAATACTTGGCTACTGCACTTGTAAGATATTACAAAGAGATTCAGAAGATTATAAGGAGAAGGAAAGTGGTTCTTCCATGAAAATGCAATTTTACAAATATTTTACTTCCTGCTAACAGAATAAGTTATTTATTCAGTAACTAGTTTTATGAACTTAATCTTCAAGGAAAAATCTCTGCAAGTCTACAGATGTAATATTTTAGAGACTTTCAAAATAAACTGAGCAAGCAAATTCCAGTTCCAACTCAAATTACACTCAAACTGATACTCAACCTGCTATCTGGGCAAAAAGGCAGGGGGGAAAATGATGGCTTAAGCATAGGGGCACACATCTGTATTTAAACCTGCTTTCTCACTAAAAAACAAACGGCACTACAATATTTTTGCAGTCTCTTCCCTGCAAGCTCAATTAAAAACAACAATTTAAAACTTCATTATATGGGATGCAATATAGGAGGAAAACACCACTGCATTAGCAGATGGTGCTGAAGAAAGAACCTCTTCTTAGAAAGAACCTTTAAAACCATAACATACACCAGAAATATTGTATGTTGCAGGGCTTACAAAAGTTGAGATAAGTAAAAGAGCAATGTCATTCCCAAACCAAGTCACAGAAGGACCACAGGTATGTATGGATGAAAGGAGGAGTAAAATATGCATAAATGCATAGCCTGCCTGAATAAATTTTTTTAAGACATCTGCTTTGTAAGCTATCTTCAGAACTGCCTTCCATTTTGCACATATACTCTGTATGTTGAAAAGTTTACCTTTCATTGTTTCACTTGGTTTTCAAAATACTTACCTTGTTAAATGAACCTGCTTCTATAATTACTGTACCACTAACCATTTAAACTTTGGGACTTGGACACTTGGTATTAGTGGCATTATTTAATATAAAAAACAGTAACTCAAGATATCTTGCTGATTTTTTTAACATACTTATACTATCAGTCATTTACTCTATTAAATTAATGAGTTATTATAATTTTGCATATCAGAATCCTTTAAGTTTTGTGTTTAAAATTACCCAGTTTTACAAAGGATCAAGTTTAAATACTTTAAAAAAAAATCAACTGTGATGCAATTCAGAGTATCTTTAGTCTGTTCCATAGACATACCTCATTTTCTCAAAATGTGAATTTTACCCCTAAGTGAAATTCTAGATTTATTTAGGAGCAAACAGGCTGATACAAATTACGTTGTTCTAGTTCTCTCTGTGCACCATGTATACTTAATATATACCATTTATTTTGTATGTTTGTCTTACTCACTAAATCATTAATTAACAAACTGAACCTTATCCCAACAAGATTTAAAGCAATGATAAAAATAAAGCAAGAATAATTGAGTTAAGTTTCACAATTCTTTCTAAAAATTTGATCCTGGCTGACACTGGTGTGTTCTATATACAATTCCTTATGCATTTGAAGGGTTATTATGAATCAATGAAATTATGTTACTATACTTTGTCATAGATATATAAATGTCTATGTCTAAAGATACATGAGACTTCCAAAGCATGTAGCAAGTTTGAAGTGGCAATAGGCATCCTGGAAACAAAATTATTTGCTGTCATAAAAAAACACCAAAAAATTGTAATAAGTATCTTAGAAAATCCACTACTCTCCATTTTACAAAATTAAAGATGGCAGGAGCTCAGATACATGTGCAGAGAATGACCAGGCTGATGAGCTCAATCACCACAAACGCTCATGAACACATTGTCCCTGGCCATGCTGCAAAGCCTGTTCACAAACAGTGTACAGGTTGCTAATAATGCAATATATCCAGGTTACAGCAGCTCAGCTAACATGTAACATCTCATTAAGACAACAGAATTCAATATATTTGATTGAGACACATTAATTAATTCTACAGATCACCTGTAAGTGACCTGGCTTGTTACAAACTTTGCACCTTAAACACCTTGCTTTAACCAAACTGATACAACTTTATTCTCTCCCAGAAGAAAAACCACACACATTACCTTCTGAGGGGTCAAAACCCTCTGCCTGAACTTTTCAATCGTATCTTGACCTGCAGCTGCCCATGCACTAGCAAATGTTTCAGCTTTGTCTTGATCCAGGTGAATGCTCTGTAGCTGCTGTTGCAATGAAGCAGGCTTCAAATTGTGATAGACTGCCTGTTAAAAGAAAAATAACTGCTGTTGCTAAGTGCTGTTCTACAAGTCACAGCAGAATGCTCAAGCACAAATGGCCACTGTGTTCACAAAAGATTTTTACTAGCAACTCCACTAGGGGAACTATATGCATCCTGTTCATCTTAACCCTCTTGGTAGACTGAAAATTGTAACTATCTCAAAATACAGTTTTACAAATTACTCTTCTAAAGATAGATAAACTACCAAAAAAAGGTAGACACAACCCATATCTGAGTGTATGTACATGTTCCCACCATACATAATGGCAAAGCAGCTAACAATGAAAAAAAGATAGGTTTTGAAGCCAATTGAGACCATCAAGAAAGGGGAACTTTTCCAAATTAACACTACTCAAGCAAACTTAAAGTACAAGGTAATATTATAAAAAATCAAGAACTGTTTGCTAAACTGATTCAGTTAGATATTACTTTCCCACTAGCACCAATTTTTTTGTGGAAGACACTCTGTATGGTTCTTCACTTTCAAAACAGGACTGTCACCTCCAGGCCAGGTTAAAAAAAGAAACAATATAAGGGGTAAAGACTGTATGGCAGTCTTTTTACCTATAATGCCTCCATAGACCAAATAACTGTTAAAACACCTTATTATCTGACCCAACAAGCAGCTGCTCCAAGAAGCACAGCTATTAGCAGGAAACAAAGAGCTCTCATACAACATGTAGTCCATCTGCAACTCTTTTTTTTTTTTTCTAATACTAATATTCATGCTTTTTTTTTTTTTTTTTAATGTAAAAGAAGCAAGAAGAGAATTATCTGATTTTTCTGTTCATCTTCAGTAATTAAGCACTCTGAGGAAATCAGGACAAGGCAGTAAACAGTTCTGCTGTTTTGCTGAGATGAAAATTTAAAATTCCAGTCTGGAGGTTACCTCACTTCATTTTGATTCTTTGGTGGATGGGAGCTACAAGGAAGACTGTTTGTTTTATTTCTGATGCAGTGGAATGTGTTAATTAAGTGAACTGATCATAAACTGACGTGTAAGAAAGGACCAGATTTAAATCCACCAAAAGACCATAACTACGCATGATCCCTGCACACGACTCCACTTTCTATATTTGCATTAAATGAACTGATAACATCATGTGCTTAACAATTTTTAAAACCGTTACCATATTCACTGGGTAATACAACAGCTTCCCAGCTCTAGCAGAGGTAGACCACAGAATCAGAAAAGCATTTCTGTTTACAAGATGACTGCACCATGCTACACCATGCAGTCAGCCACTCCTCCAAATACTCGAGCTACATTAGTTGTGCCTGTTCACCTCAGTACAGACTGCTCCTGTGCACGAAAACTTCCCTTAATTGACTCTTAAAGTAACTTAAGCTATGCTCAGTAATCTTACCTAGGATTTTCCTCACAGGAACCTTAAAAACGCATGGCTGGCTTGATACAATGAACAAGAGAGTATACTGTATCTCACAGTTATCCAGAGCTCCCCTGGAGTCATGAAGATCTCACCTCAACTATTAATACTTACATTAGCTGAAAAACCACTGCACAAAGGTACCTAGTACCATCCAAACTAGAAAGGCATGAAACAAAAAGCACTTAAATCATAACCCCAAAACATATAAAATATACTACAGATATATTTTCAGTAATTCTTTTTTTACTTCACTGTCTTATTTTTTAAATCTACGGCTGGATTAAAAAAAATTATTAATGTCTAATGGTGAAAACAAAATACCTGTTCCAAAATGAATGATATAGTTTCAAGAGCCAGATGAAGATCCTGTTTTTCCAATGAAAAAGCTATTTGAAGTTTTTCTTCCTCCTCTTCACTGAAGGTACTTTCAGCCTGAAGCACAAAAATGGTTAGTCCTGACATTTCATTTAAGGACCAAGAACATCCTTATCAAAATAAAGGACTTTCTCCTTATCATTATAAACACAGCAGCTATCCAGTTGTTTCTAAACAGAAATTACAACGCAAATGCAATTCCTCTCACTGAAAATCAAATTTAAAAGCCAACACAGTATCACAGGATTACATACATCAGAAGAAAAAGCTTTCTATTTGCACATCATAGACACTACAGAAATATTCTTCTTCCAGTTATCAGATCATCTTCAACAACCTTTTATAAATAAAAAAATAGGTGAGTACAAAGTGCATTACTTAAAGCACACCCCAGAAAACAGAACATACACCTGCAGTTAAGTTACACATGTTTCTTCATTCTGGATACCCTTCTGGAAAACACCTATGCTATTGCAAAGGAAATAAAGGCCTAAAATATATTTATTTTGAAAGTCAGATTTGAATCTATGGCCTACTGTGTTACTGAAGACAATTGAGAATGTGCTGTACGTTTAAAATAACAGCAGTTTACTTACTACAGAAGATTAAAAAGTAATTTAAAATGCAGATATTGCCTTCTTTTAAAACCCAATTACTAACAAACACCACATTTAGACCACTTAGTAATCCAAAACTGCAAAGCTAGACAAGCAAAACAATTTAGCTGTCCAAATTTAAAAACGAGGCAATTACACAAAACTTTTCAATGATCACAATGCTTATAACGAGACTATCAAAATGGAAACATTATTTGAATCATTAGTTGTTAAAAGGAAACACAGAGCTCCCAGTGTCTGCTTTGTTAAGGCAACAAAGTTAATTTCAAACTTCCAGCAATTTAACTAGTTACTTAGTTAGGTACTTCAGAAAGTAAAACTATTCATGAGATCGAGTGTGCTGAATTACAATAACACTTTTACTCCTGTAAATGCCAATTAAAACTGAGAAGAGCTACTAAAATGCTAAGTAAATGCTAAGTAATGCTAGTAAAAAAGAACAAATCAAACAAACAAAAAGCTGGTGACACGTACCAGTTACCAAACAGTTAATAACCATGCAAAACAACTGAGAAAACTCTCTACAATAACAGCAGCATCCAAGCTAGTGATGTTAATAGAAAACAAACACACAAACAAACTAGCAGTTGAATCAAATTATTCCTTACAGTTTCACACTTATAATCTTTAATGTATTTTCATTTTTCCCACGCTGTTACTATTATAATTTACCATTTAGTCTATAAGTATATGCACATAGAAAACAAATTCTGTGTTTCTTTTTATACCTTGTCTAAACACAAAACAATGGAATAAATAAAATCTGGCAGTGTAAGACAATGAAACTAACAAAATTATTTCTGGTGTAAGATTCATTTTAGTTTCCCCTGCAATATTTAGTACAAAGCTAAGAGTTAGCCTGCATTTGACATTTGAGCACTGCAAAATGAAACTGACTACTGATTTACTTCTTTTGTTTGTTTTTTTTCTTCTCTCTGCAATCAAAAGCATATTCTGCAAAGAAAACAGAAATATTCCGTAAAAGTTCTGGATTTATTTTTTATCCTTAATTCCACATGTGTCTTTAATTGATGGACGTTCACAAATGCAAAAAAATAAATAAAACACCTATTTAGCGTTTCCATTGCATAGTAAAATGTGGAACTTGTAACATTTTCTTAAGAAAATAGGTTCTTTGATGTTTGATCCTTGTGTACTTTCGAGCCTAATCAAGAAGGTGATTTAATCCATGAAACAGGGAGCAGCTAACAAGCTCTAAGTGAGGTGCAGGTTTTAGAAAGACAAATTAATTGTTGGGAGAATTGCCTTGATAAGGTTTAGGGCTTGACAAGTGTCAGTGACCTCAGACCTAGGGGGAGGTTAACAAAACTTGGGAAGAAGGATGCACCACTGATTGAACACAAAGAATGCAGAATTTATAGGCCTCAAGGACATTTGGCACGACTCCCAAGATAAGGGAGAAACTGATAAAGCCAACTCAGGAGCTGTGCTGAAATCAGCCCTGACTGGGTGAAAGGTAATTCCTGCAGGGGAATCTGCGACCACAGAGCACCAACCCAAGAAACCCACTGAGTCAAAAGAAGAGAAAACTGAGCATGCAGACTAATTAGCACGGGAAGGGAGAGAATCATCAACCACTAGAAGGCAGAATGTTAACTAATAAGAACTATGTAACTTGTTACCAACAAACAAGAGCCTTTGTTTGCTAAAATGTCTAAATGACAAAAAGTTTTGATGATTTGTGTGCTAGGCTTGGGGAATACCACTGAAAATCAGGCCTGCACAATTCTGAAATAAATAACCAATGTCTCGCTCGAAAGTGTGCCCACTGGCTTTTTGCAAAGCGAGCAGCAAATCCGGCGGACAGCATTCGTGAGGGCAGAGAAGGAGTTTTGCAAAAGGCCAAGCAACTCGCGTGTCCCCGGGCAGCGCTCCCGCACCGGCGCTGGAGACAGCGGGCTGCAACAAGCGTCACTCCGCGTCCTGCCATTCGTTACGGCTTTCATTTCACTACCCCGACAATGTTCTGAAGAACTAGTGCTGGATGAAATTAAGATCTAAAGTCCTTCAGAAGGGGGGCGGGGAGATGTCCAGGCTCCGCAGCCGCGCTGCAGCCCGGCCCGGCCCGCGCCCGCCCCGCCGCCCCGCCAACCTTCAGGTGCAGCTTCTGGAGAAGGCGGGAGAGGAGCCGCGGAAACCGGCCCGGGTCCATGGCGTTGATCAGCGACACGGCCCTGCGGATGCTGGGAGGAAAGAGGAAGGGGGGGTCAGAGGGGCCCTGGCTCCGCCGCGCCCCGGCACAGTGCGGGGTCTGCTCCGGCCCGGCCCGGCCCGGCGGGAGCGGCGCCGCGGGAGCGCCGGTACCTGTCGCTCTCCGGCACGACGGGCGCCGCCATGGCTGCGGCCTGGGCCCGCCCCCGACGGCGGCCTGGCGGGGCCAAGCGCTGCCGCGCCGCTCGCAGCGAGAGCAGCGCGAACCCGCGGAGGCACGGAATGAGCTGGGCGGGGAAAGACAGCTGGGATCATGGTGTTCCAGCCCATCATCGGGCACCACCACGTCCCTTATAGTACGGCACTGCAGTGTCACGTCCAGTCTTTCTTTAAACATCCCCAGAGACGGTGGATCTAGCACCTCCCCGGGTAGTCCATTCTAGTGTTTAATCACACTTCCTGTGAGTAAATTCCTCGTTATGTCCAGCCTTAACTTGGCCGGGCGGAGCTGGAGGCTGTGTCCTCTCGCCCCGTCGCTGGCAGCCCGGGTGGAGGTGCGGACCCTCGCCCTGGGGCCGCCTGAGAGCAGCGGGACGGGGCCTGGAGCCACATCCAGAGCCACATTCCCGAGCCACATTCCCGAGCCACATCCCCGAGCCACATCCCCAAACTACATCCCTGAGCCACATCCCCGAGCCACATCCCCAAACCACATCCCTGAGCCCTCACTGTGCACTGTCCTCAGGCTCCACATTTGTTCCCATGTGGGAGAGCACAGTCAGCCCTAAAACACCTGCCATCACCATTCTTGTTTGTAGGCCGTGAACCTGCCAAAGCAAACGCCACCCACAAAGCAAAAGCAAATTGTTCTGGAGGCCTTGGAGTCTAAAGTGACTGGCTGCATTCCCACCTTCCCCAAACAGGCTGTGCCCAGGCTATCCCACACCACTGAACTGCCCTGCAGGACACAGAGCACACCCTGCCTTGTGTCAGGCCGAGTGCAAGGTTCTCAAGCTACATGAACAGAACCATTCACTTTCAGGCATTGGATTGTGTGTTTCTGCTCCACTTGAATGGATGTAATGTCTGTGAGACCTCTATTTTCCATCAGATTTGGCTGAAATTGAAAAACAGGATCAAAGACAATGGGATGAGCAAACAGAGGAACAGACAGCATAACTACATATGCATAGCTTTCCTAGGAAGTCAACTAAAGATATTAAAAGTCTTTTGAAGACTTCTGAATGTAGCTACAAAGATTTGTAAAATGGGTCGCAGAGGAAATAAATTGTAATTTATTACAATTTAAGCTCAAGAGACAGGTGGAAAAAGGTTGGGAATTTTTGAGGGTACTGTGAAGAAATGCTTTATACACATATGCTGAAATCTTGTCTCTATTAATTGAAAGGTGTTTAGTCAGCAGGGTCAACTTCAATATGGTTAGCATTGCATCCAGACATCTGAAAATATAATGTCTGATTAAACAGACTTGGCCTTAAGAAGCAACTTTATTTAAAAATTTAAAATTTAAAAAGGAAAAAAAAAAAAAAAAGGTGAGAGATGTGGCTATATTCTAACAGGAATTTGAAAATAGAGAATTCCTGCCTGAGGTTTTAAAAACATACTCTGTCCTGCATAGCTCAAAATGTTATTGTATTCCATATCTATCTGTGCCCAAAATTGTTACTGACAGTTTAAGGGCCAGCACCAGAAATGGAATTGCAGGGCAGGTGGCGGTGGTGCAGATCCCTTTAAAATGCTGGAGCGCCCAAGCCAAGTGCTCTTTTCCCTCGTGGCATTTGCTCAAAGTAGATGCTGATTTAGGTGGACTTTTCTGGGTTCCTAAGAGCAGCAACCCAAAAAATTGCATTTTCACACCAGAACCTGTTTCAGAATGAATTTTGCAACACCTGCCGACTGTGCAAAGTTTGAGCCAGTCAGGGTCGGGTCACAGTGCTGAGAGACTGTTTCTTCCGTCCTGCTCCCACGGCTCAGGAATAGTAGCACCAATGCCAGCGGAACGCAGCAGATGACAGGAGACAGAGAGACAGCAGCACCAGCGCCCAGCGAGACAGACCTGGCACCGCGGGGCCAGTCACACCAGCGGTGCCCCTGATTTCTGTCTGCCGTCACAACTGCCTCGTCCGCTCCTGCCTTCCCAGGAGGGGCTTGTCACCAGCTTCCCTTTGTCTTTAAAACCACATTTCCGGCTCTGGGGGGCCGGCCATCCTCGAGGAGGCTCCGTTTTAAGTTTGGTTTTTTGTTTTTTTTTCCTGGAGGGGCGGTGAGATCTAGCAATTTTGTATCTACTGGTTATTCACTGTTATTTTTTGCCTCTTGCTGTTTCTCATGTTAGTAAACTGTTGTGTTTTCTAACATCTACTACTTACACCTACTCATATTCGTTTCTCCTTATGGTGGAAAGTGTGAAAACTAAAACTCACACTTTAGAATTTAATACGTTTAATAAGAGACAATATCCAGCGCTGGAGTGGTTTTGGTGATTAGCCAAAGAACACGCCGTCAACTTTAGACATCGTTCTCTATATACAGTTACATTGCTGGGGGTGCATGCATATTCATGAGTTTATATATTATTCAAACATTCCTTTGAGTTTCTGATGTTCCAGGATCTCTCTTGTTTGGCTTTTTAACCTCTGACTTGTCTGCAAGACATTCTTCCCCTAACTCCGTCCTATTGTTCCACACTCCCTGATAGCAAAGCGTCGATAAATCATTCCCAGATGCTTATGCTCTGGTTTCTGTCACTGTTATCACTTGGAGAGGCCAGTCTGCAGATGTGAGAAAAACAATTACTTTACAACATTCTCTGAGTTGGTCACATATAGGCATTTTAGTCTCTATTTTAAAATTTTGCTAAAGCCTGCAATGTATTTATCACTCTACTATTCATGCAAACTGTACAGTGCATATATAGACTGACAGATTATACTAGACAAAAGCAGTTAAAGTAAGTACAAATTATACCATATCAAAATAGATGTGATGTAAAAAGCTGATCTGTGAATGCGAAAGCCAATATTACATTGTCATCTATAACAAAAGGGACTGGTTAAAACTCTGAAGAGAGGAAATTCAGTTCAGAGTGTACACTTTTTAAATTGTCTTAAACCGAAACAGACTTTTAGCAGAAGTTGGACCCACAGTTATTGTTATGAATGGCCATTACATTTTTCAAGCTATTGTTCTGGAATGAAATACAATTATACTCAACTACTTAATCTGGTTTTCTGTGCTCTTATAAAACATGAGGGAAAAAAAGTATTCTTGCCAGAAATTTATTTGGATGGAAAAGAAAAATGAGTGTTTTGCTCCACACTGAAAAAAAACTCCCAACATCTTTTTGTTCTAGGAAATCTTTCCCAAAAGTAGAATTTTAGAAACTTTGTTCAGGCAAAATGAGCAAGGGCGACTGGAAGTCTAGACAATTGCTTTATTTCATAAAGTTCCAGTTGATACAGGTTGGATGTTCTGAGCAGGTTTGCTGCCAATTCTCTGGTTTTACAACCTGGACCTATTTTAAAGTGCTTTCCTTCACACTTTGCTGTATCAAATGAATATTTAAAATTAATAATCAGGAGAATTAACATTAAGAACATTAAGAACTAAACTGGGCAACTTGTGCCAGGAGAAACTGCTTCACACAGGAGGTTTGACTTATGGGCCCTGGAGTTTTCTTCTACCCTGTATTATCCTGTGCTGAAGAAACACAGGAAGGAAAGCACCTGATTGGAAACTATAAATAATAAGCTAAACTGACAAGATGCTGTCAAGTGCACTATTATGCAGTTTTTTTATCCTAATACATTTTCTGCTACTAAAAAAAGAATTCTAAAAAGTTGTGACTTCTCAAGCATCCGTTCATCTCTTCCTGGTTTGCACTTGCACCTGTGTAATGAATGAGTGTTTTAAGATTGCTTAAAGAATAACTGGCAAAAGTATCAGTAAAGACAGGTTTAATATAAAAGCTTCCATAGGCCCTCTCTACAACTTACTAGATGGTCAAGGCAGACTGAGGAGAGAAAGGGGAAGGATAAAGGGGAATACAGCCCAAAAGCCCAAATGCTATTTCAAATAGCATTTGAAATAGCATTTAATTTAACTTATCACTTAAGTTAAACATTTTAAGCAGTTAAAAATCTAGGAGAGCAGTGTTTCTCCCACATTTGGTACAGCATGTGCACACTTGTATGCACATAGACCTAAAGAGTCAGTGCTCTCCAGGGGATCAGCCCCCAGTCTGTGCTGGTAATTTGGGTTATTTGTCCCCAGGTGCAGCACTCTACACTTGCCCTCATTGAACCTCATCAGGTTTCTCTGTGCCCAGGTTTCCAGTCCCACTGAGTGTCATCACAGACTGCTGGGGGATCCTCCACTCTCCCCAGTTTTGTATCATAGCAAAACCTACTGCAGGTGCATTTGATCCCTTCACCCAGGCCATAGACAAAGAAGCTTAACATGACTGGATCCAGTACTGATCCCTGGGGAATGCCACTGACCAGATGCCCCTACCTGGATTCTGCTGCACTGATCATGATCCTCTGAGCTCTGCCATTCAGCCAGTTTGTGATCCATCTCACCGTCCATTCATTTAAGCAACATTTCCAGAGCTTACTGTCCTGGGATGACTTTGTGATGTTGAATTGTATCCCCATTTGTTAGTTAAGCCCAGAAATAAATTTTGTATCTTTAAGGCTGGATTTGAGAGTGAAGAGGAGGTGAAGGAGAAGCAGTAGAAAGTGTGAAGCTGTTGCTTTCAAAACACAGAGATAGGAGTTTTATTGCTTCATCTCCTGGACGGTGTAGCCATGGTGGACAGCAGGAGAGAGCTCGCCTTTGATTTTAGCTACTTTTGGACTAACTGAAGCAAAGAAGTCCCCCAGACAGACTTTTTTTCTTTTTTTTCTTTTTTTTTCTTTTTTTTCTTTTTTTTCTTTTTTTTCTTTTTTTTTTCTTTTTTTTTTTTTTTTCTTTTTTTCTTTTTTTTCTTTTTTTTTTTTTTTCTGGAATTATTTGGCCCTGCTGTAGACTGGGGACCTGGGGGGAGCACCAGGAGCTTGCACCTGTGGCCCACGGGGGCCTGGCCTGGGCAGTGACATTTTCCAGTCTTGGAGGGACTGAGAACAGACTGAGCTGAGCAACCATCCACAGGAGAGAGACTTTCTGAATTTGTCATCTCTTCAGAGTGGACACAGGATTTTATTGTTTGGTATTGGTTTTGTTTTTGTTTTGTTTTTGTTTTCTTGGTTGTTGGTTTTTTTTTTTTGGTTTTTTTTTTTTTTGTTTTTTTTGTTTTTTTTTGGTGCTGGGCAGTAGAATAAACAGGTTTTTTCCACTTCTCTCTGAGGAAATTTCTTCCCAAACTGCTTGGGGGAGGGGATTCTTGAGTTTGTTTCCTAGGGGTGCCCTTTGGAGCTTTTCTTCCAAATTTTCCCTAAAGCAGGACACTTACCTTCGGATGCTATGGGAGACAATGTCAAAACCTTGCTGAAGTAGAGGTAGATAACATCCACTGCTCTCCCCTCATCACCCCATCCTGCCATGCTAGCACAAAAGAGCTATAACAACTGTAATTCATTAATACACTTGATGCAAATATGTATTTAAGGATGTTTGAATATTTATTCAGAAAGTATCAGTCCATATTTCTTTAGCTGAGCTTTAGTTCTTTAGTTCTTTTGGCTTTTGGACTGAAGTGAGTCAAAACTGTATTCTACTACAATATGGATGGATATAGACAAAGTTCAATTGTGCTCTTATAGGAAGTATTATAAAGGATAATGAAAATTATCTGGAAAAGAATTCAAAAATGTATTTTTTTTTAATGCTTTAATGATGCAGTGGGATGGAATGGCATTTTGCCATATGCAGAAGCTCATTTTAAGCCAGGAGGAACAGTTTAGTGGTCTTGTAATTGAAATATGTAGACTTTCTGGAACCATAGATCTGAGTTTTCCCGGGAGTGACTATTCTTGTTTTTAAAGCACTGAAGGTAAACTGAATACCTTGTGGTTTACTCAAGTTACCTAATGTTCAATTCCCACTTGGACGGAAATCCTATGCTATTTTTTACATAAAAATGGGAGCTTACTTTGGGAAAGAAGATCTCAATTTTCTGCCTGTTGTTTTACAGTGCTATAATCTATTGTACTCCTAGTCTGTGCTTCAGAAGTGCTGTGTTATACAATTTTTCACTGTGGAACATTGCATGAAGGATTTACAAATACTGAGCAAGAGAAAAACCATCATTGTGCATCCCTTTTAGCAGCACCCAGATAGTGGTAGACAAGAGAGTGGTGGTCCTGCTACTGATGGCTAGCTAGTCAGCCTTGCGCCCCAATACAGCTTTGGTCTGCCGTATTCAAAACTCCCATGTCTTAATTCACCTGATAAAGCTTCAGGTGTTCATGGTCTTTTGAGTACCTTCACATCTTGAAAGTCATAATATTTAATGATTCTTGCCTTTGCCTCTTCTGAGCCACATGGCAATAATTCTATTAATACTTCTTTTTTTTTAGCCTGTGTTATAGAAGCAGTTGTAAGTACCCAATGCAAATTGGAAAGGACAGCCATCGTGGCTTTTTTCCCCCAGAACTGTGACAACCTCAGATGTAGAAAAGTAGATACATTTTTAAATAGAGAATGTCTTTGGTGGGTGTATTTCTAGCTTGTTGTCTAACTCCGTGTAATGAAGGCAAACAACTAGATACTGTGCATAGGTCTTCTTTATTTTCTTAGTTTTCAAGTTTGTAAAAGGCAGGAGATGTACAGTGTAGTCTTTGGAATTAAAACAACTGCAGTAAGAAAATGCCCAAGTGCATAGGAGGCTGGAAGAGAAAGAAGCATCTTTATTGAAATTGTATGGGAAGACACTGTTTATTTCCCTGAGATTGGCTTCTTTGTAGTAATAACATGTAATAAAGCAGAGGGTGAACATCTTCTAGATAGATAATGATTTTAAGCAATGGAAATACAGTGGAAGACAAAATAATTTCAAATTAAACAAATTGAATCCACTTTAAGACAAGAGATTAAGAGATAGCATCTTACTTTAGGTTGTCATTTAATATGTATTTATCTATACTTTTCTCTTTCCTTATCTATCTATTCCCATCCCTTTGATCCATAATGGGATCACTGGTAGCCATGAGTAAAGCAGTCACATGGACAAGGAAAAGACAGAAAAAGTAAATTCACAGAGTCACAAGTTGTTTAAACTGCATCATCTGGGGAGGAGTAGAGGAATTGGGAAGAGAGAAAAGAAGGACACATAGACCTTGAGAAAGAGTTCATTGATCTGCTTTCCTTTAAACAGCTCTCTAGAGCAAAACATTTTTCCTTACTCCATAGGGAAAATTTCTGTTTAGAATGATTTATAAGATAATCTGATGTCATCTGAAGCATAACCAATCTCACAAGAGACTACAAAATGTTCTTTGCCATTTCTCTTATGGGATTAAAAACTATAATGTCATGCAGTGTGGTATTATGCAATTGCCTAAGAAAACTATCAGATATAGGCACTGTTTATACTTGTATCTACCACTAACTTTCACAATCCATACAAAAATATGTAAAACATCTTTTCTTGGTCCCCATGTACATCTGCCCTAATAGAACTATACTTGCGCACTCTGAACTGCTCATTCGGAATTTAGGGGAAAGTTAGCAGGATCATTGCAATGGTAGTCATTTTCAAACCACAGGAGAACTGCATATGCCCTGTTATTTCTTTATCTTGGCTCTCTTATCTTTCTTTCTTTCTTTCTTTCTTTCTTGGGGGCAGGGGGTGGGGAGGGGGGGGTGATTTGTGCACTATTTCCATGTTTGCAATAGGTGTGTTTGTGATGGAGTTCTCTTATACTTTGCATTTAGCTATGATTGTGACTGAGCCACAGTCCATTTTAAAAACCATACGGTAACACAAAAGAATTCAACAATGTGATTTTCAGTAGATCCCATCCAGCCCCATGGACTTGAGTGATTCTAAGTGGTGTAACAAGTCAGTTGTCATGATCCTCCTAATACACAGGCTTCCTTCTGATTCCCATCCATGTCTTCCAGTTCATGAGGCTGGGTACCCAAAGAACAGCCTCTTGCTATTAAAGACAAAGGTAAAGATGGCACTAAGTATCTCTGCTTTTCCTCATCCTTCATCATAATGCATCCCCCACATCAGTGAGGTAAGGAGATCGTCCTTAGCCCTCCTGTTTTCATGGTCACAGAATCACAGAATGTGCTGAGCCAGAAGGGACCTACAAGGCTCATGAAGTCTAACTTTTAGTCCTGCACAGGACATTCCAAGATTTATACTTGAGAACATTGTCCAAACACTTCTCTATGTATTTATGAAAACATTTGATGTATACATAAAAATATTTGTCTTTTACAGCAGTAGCCAGATTAATTTCTGGGCTTTGTCCCTTCTGTTTCTTTCCCTGAATAACCTCACAACATCCCTGTAGTCCTCCTAAGTTGCCTTGCCCTTTCTCCAAAGGTAATATATTCTCTTTTTTACCCAGAATTCCAGCCAAAGCTCTCTGTTCAGCTAGGATGGTTTTCTTCCACACCATCTTGTCTTCTGGTACATGAGGACAGCCTGCAGCCTGAAGATTTCCTTCTTGAAAAACCTGGATTCCTTTGCACCCCAACAGATTTTGACAACCAGGCCCCTTGACAGACCTTCCTAAATCCAAGATGGCAGTTATGCTGACCCCCTTCCTTTCCTCTCTGAGAATTGAAAACTCTATCATTTCATGATCACTGGTGCCCAAGATTGCTTCATACCATCATGTCATCCTCATGTTCACAAAGAACAGGTCCAACAGGTACCTCCCCTTGGCTGTCTTTCTGAAATGACTTGCAGAAAATGGCCTTACATATACTCCAGGAACTTCCTACACTGTTTTCCCTCTCTGCTACATTGTATTGACAGTAGGTATCTGGAAAGCTGAAGCTCCCTGAGAGAAGAAGGGTGATGGTGAGACTCCTTATAGAATATTTCTTCTGCCTCTCCATGCTGTTTGGAGGTCTACAATAGATTCTGACCAGGATATCTGCCTTGTCCTTCCCTCTGATTCTTGCCCAGAAACACTCAACCCTATTGTCACAATTATTAAGCTTGAGACAACCAAACTCTTCATACATGGCTACCTCCCCACTTCTCCTTTCTTGCCCATCCCTTCTGAAAACTTTACAGCCACCTATCACAGTACTCCAGTTGAGCAAGTTGTCCCACCATGTTTCACTGATGATGACTGTGTCACAGCATTCCCACTACACAACGGCTTCCAGCTGCTCCAGCTTGTTGCCTGCTGGAGTGTGAAAAGAGAGGCCTCTCTGCATCCCTCAGAGGGAGAAGAGTATGCAGGAATTGAATTAAAGTTCTTAGAAAAATCAAAATATAAGGCCACACAGACATGAAATAGATGTGTAAGCTTAAGTAAGTAAGTAAGTTTAAGTAAGTAAAAATATATTTTAAGTGCCTTAAAGAGCAAAAGCCTTAGAATCAGGGTAAGAAACAAGCTTCAAAAGCAAGCTTCAATAAGAGCTCAAAAACAGTTCTAGACATTAGTGTAAAAAACAAGCTCCAAAAGCAGCTTCAGTGAAAGCTCAAAAACACAGTTGTAGACATAACAAAAATATAATATTGCCTACATTCTCCACATAGATAGACTATAAGTGCAAATTATGCATGAACTTTTGTATTCTAGAACTAGAATTCTAATAGGTTTAGAAGAAATACTTCAGGTTTGTGTTTTTAGTTCATTGGGTAATTTGCAAATAAAAATCTGTGTATTAGAGTGAGAGCTCTCTCACTCTCTCTCTTCTTCCACCATCATCATCATCACTACCACCACATGAAAGGACAAGAAGAAGAAGAAAAACCAGCCTTTGCTCAGGACTCTATCAGACTGCAGCCTTTGCCTCTCGAGACTCTGTACAGGCTGCTGCTCCTGCCTCTGCCCAGGACTTCTTACCAGGGAGCTGCTTCTATTTGGGACTTTGCCAGAAAGTTTTAGCATGGACTTTAACACTTGTGACTCTTTGTCTGTTGAGACTGATGTGCCTTTACAATAAACAACTTTACAGCAACTAACAATTGCTCTGCTCTTTTGAAAATATAAACCCATAGCAATCTCAACAGTTGCCCAAGCTGCCTGCATGATACAAGCTTAAGATGTCATTAGTTGAGAGGAACAAAAAATCTTTCCAAGGTAGCAACTCAGAAGGAGATTTTGGTGTTAAGTCATTCTTAGGTTCTGTTCTCAAGCTTCTTGTAAGATATCTTTGTCTTGGAGCAGAAGATCTCTGTCATAGAGAATGACATGTAGTAATGGAGAAAACTGATGCCACATTCAAAGTTGGGAGAGTCTCCTCAAAAACAAACAAGCACTAGGACCAAGGTATGAATCCCCCACTAGCAGCATGCTCCTGGAAATCACCTGCAACCATCTGCAGCCTCTTGCCTTCAAGATCTAGAGAGACACTCACTCCTCAAAAGGTTGTGGATGCCTACCGTGAATGAGAACACCTACCATAAGAAGACTGGATGTAAGTTGTTGTATTTTAAGTCTGTCATGTCTTATATGAAGAGGAAACTTCTGTAACTAAAAAGACTTTTCTGTACAGAAGGAATAATATCCACTCTGTCTAACTATATGATTAATGACCAGTGGATGTTTAATGTGCCACATGCTGTAAAAAATAGTGCTGACTGAATGCATTGGTTTCAGTTTTATAACCTGGGCAGCAAGAAAGAATTGCTGAGAGAGAGTGGTTTCCACTCTTTCTTAATATGCACATGAACATGGAAAATAGTGACCTAGTTTCAGAGAACAGTGTTATCTCAAATGCCTGCTGTCTCACCTATATGAGGAATGAATGCATTAGGATGAAAAGGCACTTGGACAAGCCAACACAAAAGAGCAGTGTCACACATCTGAGTAAATGATCAAACAGAGGAATTGGCAAAAAATCCTTATTACAAGTCATGTAGTTCAGCTTCCTAGGGTAAGAAAATTGTTTTCCCATAACAGTTCAGACACCTTCAATTTTAGAAAGTCAAGATTAAGAAAGGATTGACTAAGTGCCTCAGCAAAGCTCACAAGGATGAGGAAGAATGAAATAGACACTTTTACTTTATGGAGAATGCTAAAGTTTGCTAGGTAAGCAGCAATAAAAAAGCACAAACAACACTGTCAGGTGCTTCACTAGAGACAATTCACAAAACCTAGATTTATTTTAATAAAACATGAAGAAAAAAGAACAATGTTCAGGCACAAAAACTAACAGAACATAATCAATCAGGGACAAAAAATGGTAGTGCACTGATGACATCTCCAGCTTCAGTCTCAATCGTATCATAAACCCATTTTCTATTGCATCGACATTCTGGTCCACATTTGTTTGAGTTGCATTTGGGGCAAGGATAGAAGCAACCCAGGCAGTCAATTTCCAGGCAATCACATAAGTCTATGCCATTACAAAGCAGCCTGCCATGTTTGTCATACTTCTTTGTAAATCTGTAAAAGAGATCAAAAATTATAATGCTTCAACGCATTCAGAGACTAAACCAAACACAAGTGGGAAACATCTTTACAACAAGTATTTAGACTTTAACAAACTCACAGAAAAATAAAATACCAGCATTATATCCTAATTGCAACAGCTATTGCTACTAAAAATAAATGCATGCCATACTACATCAAAATTCCCTTAAAGTCACCCAGAAGTATCTTGTTTTCCCAACATAGCTTTCAATGGTAATAAGAAATCACTCTGCTAAATACAGTGCTTTTATTAATCTCATTTAGATTCAGTGAACAGCCTACCAGCTATTTTTTAAACTAAATCAGATAATAAATTAGAGGTCTTACTTGGACTCATAAAAAAAATTTTGTTTCATCTGTGACATGCACGCTTTCTTTTTCTGCTGTCTAGTTTCAGGATTGAAGTCAGCTACCTGAGGTCCTGGATTTTGAAAGGCTAAGTATTTTAATTGTTTCTTAAGTTTTTGCTATAAATAAACAACAGAAAGTTTGTAATTAGTACAATTGGAAAATATAGATGCCAAATGTCTTCACTGGCTTTTGCATGAAATTAAAATTAATATTCCTGATAACTTATAAGATCTTGCTGATTGTTTAAAATGTTTTCTTGTCTAATTACTAATCAAGTGTTACTTTTACCGACTGTGCATCCTGGCTGGAGATGGAACAATCATGACTCTGAACGCATGACTCTGGTACAGCAGCATGGGGTTTGCAAGTTGCCATGTAAGAGGCAGAATTACGGGTTTTGTTCTTTAGCTTCATCTAAAATGTAAAAACAAGTACTATGATTATAAACATCTCAAATGGATTAACTCTCATTTTCACTGTTCCCTCAGATGTCTAGGAATTATCTTTGTCCAAATAACCCGAGGGCAAGAAAAATGTCTGAAGGAGCAAATAACACAGTAAGAAAGCATTTGCACAAGTGAGAAGTATGAGGAAAAAACCCCTAACACACAGACAAAACAAAAAAAAATTTAACTAAGCATGGTTTTCTGAGAAATAAGAGGGTGCATTTTTCTTCCAATTTCATGGAATTCATGTCTGCAGATAGCTAAAACTGCTGGATACTTTTGGAAGCTAAAGCTCCAAGTATTACCATTCCACATAGTCCGTGGATGTTGGCAGATAATTTCAATGTCACTGCAAACAAACATAACCATCATGTTAAACAATCCCCCTTTGGACAGCAACTGTGAACCTTGACCATACTTGTCATTCTTTATGTAAAGGCATAAAAATACATACAAATTTATCTTTTTATCCTGTTATGTAAATGAGCTGCCTTGCCATATCTTAGCTTCCCTAGAGGGTATCATTCCCTTCAGAGACCACAGTGATTTTCCATAAACAATTCAATGCTTTAACTATTTCTCAGGGGAAAGCAGTGGCAGTTCAGCCCAGCCTGCTGATGCAGTGATTCCAAAATATCCATGCACTTGAAAGCACTTTTTTAGAAAGGTGGTTATTGCTGTGGATCTTCAGCTGCATCCTCCTGAAAACATACACGGCACTCTCATGTACCCTATTCAGACATGTCTGCTTTGGACTCTGGGGTAGATTTTCAGCATCATAACCCTTCTTGATCACACATAATGCATTTTTAAGTTGCAAAAAAACCAATAAGGTATGGCATAGTCCTTCCTTTAAGACTACTCTTCTATTTCCCTACTTATTTAGAATTTATCCTAGCCCTCTAAATTACTGCACTGCAAGCTTGATCTGTTTCACTATTGTCATTACTGATATTTCCCTCTTGGTTGCAGCTCTTTATTTTTGTAATGACTGAAGAAATTGAAGGCAATTATAAGTATCTCCATAAAACAATAGTACTGGAGAAGTCATACCAATTTTTTGTGTCTTACTGAGCAGTCCTTAGCAGTAGTATTTTTTTCTGCAGATGTTTCCTGGGAATAGTTTTTCTTGCGGTTTTCTTCCAGGAGATCACTCATTTCACTACCCTTGTGAAATATGCACATATTGGTTAAACATATACAATGGTATAAACATACTTGCAATTTAAAGTTTTAAGGATAGACAGGTGATATCGACACAAGGTTTTATGTATTCTTAATCATCAGCAAATGTAGAACAAAATGTGGCTCAGTAACAGTCTCGATTTTAAAACTGTATTAAATAAGAATATATAAATATATATATATATATAAAGCATATACACATAATATATGTATATAAAGAATAAATACATGAATATAAAGAATATACAAAAGCTATATCACCCAAGCCACTGCACGATTGGCTAAGCGCACGTCGGAGAGCCGCTGGTTCTCGAAAGGCACCGGGCTCGGCGGGGCGCGGCGCGCACACAGTCCCCGCGCCAGCCCGCAGGTGACGCTGCTACCCCAGCCGACATTCCGTGCGGATTCACCACGCTCTTCCCGGAGATTCCAACCAACGGAGTAAACCTAAGCTGCTTGGCTTTTGAGCCTCGCTGCTTCGCGAAAGATTTTTTTAAATAAAACACAATGTGGACCTTTTAGGTTTACTAGAAAAAACGGCATCACTCTTCCAACAAAGTACCCAGGGAGATCTATGGGTACTGTGAGTCTATCCTATAAATGCCATCCATCACCTCTCTGCCATCGACAAAAGTTCAGGATGGATATTAGCTACCTGTTATCAACCCTGTGCAGATACTTAGTTTAAAAATTTTATGTGATATATACAGTACAGTGCCTCATACTTTAACCCCAAACAGAACCAGGAATATTTAAGATTTCTGGAGTTCCTCCAACCCTGCCTCACGTGCTGCCCAGTCTCTCCCATAACCTCTGCACAGTGGCCTTCATCAGTTTACCCTATACTTTAGGACTGTTGCCCCAACCCTGTCCCAGAAAAGATTTTCATTTCACCCCTGCCGAAGGACCAACATCTCTCTAAGACAATCAGGAGTACAAGCCTTAGCTTTCCTCTCTTACAGCCACTTGCTGCAGGGCAACAGTCAAGGTGAGAATAGGAACCAGAAGGAAGTGACTGTGTATTACCTGAAGAGGATGACTTTTAGAGAGGTGAAACAGTCTTCAGCCTGTTTCAGAGGGGTTTTCTGGTTCTTTTCAGTAACTTGAAGAATGACAGATGTGACACTGTTCACAAGGGGAGGCTCGACAACAACAGTTTTAGTTCTGGAACTTAAGTATCGTTTCAGGGTTAGAAAAGGAATTCTACTACCAGGCAATTAATATTTACTGGATGGGGGAACCTGCTTCTCTACCAACCATTTGTTAGGGGTCCACAGGTGAATAAAGAATGAAGGGCAGCACTCTACAAAGGGTGAGTATTGCTCTTCATTCACACTCAAGTTGAAGTCCTGGTAAGGATTTGCTTCCTACATTTCCTTCTGAGTGCAACTATACATCTAGCATTGAGAACGCATGACCATCATCCATGACTTCTTTTCCACCATATGCCAGGTTCAGGAGCAGAAAAGCCACCAGCAGCTACCAGTCTAAACATGCGGAGTTTTCACGCATCCTGTTTTGACAGTCAGCAGTCCCATTTCACTGTTTTGACAACAAAGTCTTATCTAGTTATCTAAAGTTATCTAGAGCCAAATACACAAAATCAGAGACATCATTTTAAATATTAAGAGAAATGAACAAGCATCTTGTTCCAGATGTGTTTCAAATGCCCTCAAACTCAGCAAAATTTATGCAGAGACTGTAGCAGATTTCTATCTCCACAATACAAATACTTTAAGTACATAATGTCAAATTTTAATCTCCAGGAGAGATAACAAAAAATGAATCAAAACGTGACTAGTAAAGTGAGCAGGATTGATTATCCTCCAGAATGTGTTCTGAGGAGAGACAGAAATGAGGGAGACAGACATCCACTATGAAGTCTGCAGAATCTAATTATACAAAGAAAAGTATTCTTGGTCCTGAAACAGATTTTTTCCTTCTACTATTTTTAGTTTGACTGTAGTGACTATCTGGGGGCAATCCATTGAACACTGGTCTTTTCCATAAAAATTTCAACTCTGAGGATAACCACCCATTGCACTCATCTTCCACCAAAACCTGTGTTCTCCCATGCTTTTTGAATACAGCAAGTACTGTCTGGGAGGTGATCACCCACAGCTGAACATTCCATTGTGGCTACAGTGTATGGCTAAGAACTGGCAATTTCAGCCCAGAGCCTTGAAAGAGTGGACCTCAGGCTAAAAGCAGAGTAAGGGAGAAAGTAAATCAGAATCTGTGTTATATTGAGAGTCTTACCCATAACACATATGTTTCTGCTCAGGGAATAGTTTCAGGAGTTGTTGGGATTTGGAAGGAATTACATTTGTTTATGATTCTCATAAAAGAAATATTTTCCTATATCTGGTTTTTCAAGAATTTAATATTTCTGTTTATGATCCCTGCAGATTACACAGCTAAAAGTTTCAGCTGGTGTGAAATGTAGTGACCAGCATTCCAGATACTACAGGCTGTTTGATCTCAGCAGCCTTAAGCTAGCGTCTCTGCAGGGCTTGCCAGAGTGAATCCACATTGCTTTCAAGTTGCATTTGTTTGTGCCATTGGAAAAGTTTTGGCTAAGATATGTAAGCATGTTCATCACCTTCACCAGGATAAAATGGGATGCTGCCCCTATGGCTTTAATCCCACCTATGCACGCTCAGATCAGACAGACCTACTCCAAGTAAAATAACACAAATCCTCATGACTTCTCCCCTCTGAAACCCAGACACTTTCTGCTATATCTGGAAGTGAGGGCTCCTGTAGCTGAAGTTAAAAATTATAAATCATGTGCAACTTCTGGGTGTCAAGCAATAGGCAGAAGAGACCTGCCAGGTACTTACCCACCTTCTGAAACCTGTGGTTCTGAAAGATGTATGTTCAGTACAGAGCAGAGAGCAAGAGAGCAAGGGCGGTCTCGGTAACCTTACAAAAGAGAGGATGGGAACGGCGCAGTCCTGGATTTACTGCTGCACAATTCCTCTGATACTGCAAGTATGACATCAGCCCCAGAGAGACTGAAACAGAAGACAAATAATCAAAATAGTGGTCCCCAGAGGTGCAGGCTGAAGACAATGCCAGGTAACTGTCTTAAAGGACCTCACACTTCCTGTCTCATTAATTGTAGCTTTTATAAAGTACTTAGCACAAAGAGTAGGAATAAAGAAATTGGATAAACTGGGATGAGAGTTCTAATAGTTCTAATTTCTCATTTGCATCTGTGAAAAACAGAGCAAATGTATTTCTTAGAGCTTTTTTTTTTTTTTTCATAAAGGTAAGTAAAGAAGAATATCACAGTAATAAACTACTGCAATTTTTTATTTAAAAAAATTTAAAAGTTACATATTTTTAGGACATAGATGTAGCAAAGAAATATTTAAGGCAAAATGGTTTTGATTCTATTAACTGTTTCCAGAAGTCTAAAATAAACATACTTCCCAGTTACTGAAGTGCAACCTCTTGTTTCAGCTTGCTGCCTTTCAAGTTTATTTGTTGCACTAGTGTAGACAACTCAGCCTTCTCCTGATGACTCCAGATGCCAATTTTCAACATTCTATAATTACTAATGGTCTTCATTATTCTTCTCTAGAACACAGATAAATCCCAACATGTTGTAATCTGATACCAGAGGTATAAGAAAGGTCTTAACTCTTCCCTCCTGTCCCTATCCTATTGGCAGAGAGCCAAATATCCCCTCCCTGACCCTTTCCTAGAAAAAGCCAAGATCTCAGATCCTCTTCCTCTTTTGCCCTGGGACTACCATAAAATAAACTACAATTTTAAGAAAGGCAAGGAGCCTCTTTTGAACTTCTGTTTATCTTATGCTAAGCCTAGCTCCTTCTTATAGATACATAGGAAGAAGTTACAGTATTTAGCACCAACAAGCATCTGAAACTGTCAAGTCTTATAAATTCTCCTTTTGTGGCTTAGACAAATAGCCCAGCATGTCTTTTTATCTTAATATGCTGGATCCACCCATTCTCTGAGGTGTTTTATAACCTAGACAGAGGCAAGTAAATTTTTTATTTACCATCTTTTTCTTTCTCTCCAAATATTTTTTAAACTGATACACCATTCAAGCAGCAGATCTTAGCTGGGTGATGCAAATGCTGCTACATATATCTTCATTTTTCCTCACAGAGTGATTTTGGAGATTTTGTTGTGAAAAATAAACCAGAAATCACTCAAGGGAAAAAAGAAATCACAGTCTCCTGGGCATTTATATAACAACAAGCCGAAACCAAATAGCCAACAACCTATAACAACCTCTTATATCTTTTCCAAGGTTCTTCTTTCTCTATACTCTACTTGATGAAGAAGACAGAAATTAACTTTATTGGTATAAAAATTGCAATTAAACCATCTTATGCTTAATATCTCTTTCCACTTTCATAATTATACTTGTGTAGCTGAACTCTTTCTGAAATGCTTGTGCATTGGTTGTATTTGTTTACCATGGCATATGTGATAACACACGGCCTGCAATCTGGTCAGAACTTACACTGGGTGGGTGTTGGGCTACAAGGATGTAAACATAGGAGGATTAAAATTGTGATAAGAGAGATCAGTTTCAGAGGTGAAACTCCTAGGGGTTCCTACAGGGGCAAGTCTTCCCCACCATGAGCACAGGACTGTAAATACACCTGGGTAGACTGACAATACAAATGTCCCTTCCTGAGTGGAAGGATGTGCAGGGAAACGCATGCGTTGCATTTCTCTTGAGCTTCCTGGTCAGGCTGATTGTTCCTCCAACACCCCAACACACTGCCTGCAATGTGCTCAGTAGCACCTACAGCTAGACAAATGGGGCAGCCTCTTCCTACACGTTTTCAAATTGGCAACAGTCATTGGGAAGGATGGAGTGGACTGGAAGGGGTGAAACAGACAGGAGAAAATCCCACGACAGTCCAGGAGATGATTTTAGTGGCCGAGCTGGCTAGAAGAGAACTTGCAAGGCTTGTGTGAGGCACAAGGGGAGAGCCAACTCCCCTTGTCCAGAGAAGGCTGCAAATCCTCCTAGGCGACGAGCCCGGCTCTGCAGGTGCCGACAGACCCCTCACGGCCATGTCTCCCACAGGCACACCGACACACGGCTTCTGTGCCCAAAGCAGAGGTGCGACCGTATCGCTCCACGGCCCGCGCTCCTCGGCCTGGGAGCACAGTCCCATCTCGCTGAGCCCCACGGTGACCCAGGGCCTGCCCCTGCTCCCTCACAGCCGTGCCCACACCCGCCCCTCCCTCGCTCGCACCTCGCGGCGCGGCCCGTGTGGGATGCCAGGTTACGATTGTTACCGTGGGGAGGGCTCGTGTTCACCAGGCCCTGCGGGAAACGCACAGCTGCAGGCTGCGCGGCTGCCAGTCGGCTGCCGGGGATTCCGTTTTCTTGTTGCCTGTCGATTTTTTCCTATTGACTTGCTATAAGAAGCACTAAATGGCTAAGTGCGTAAAAAGGGGTGGGGGGAACTCCCCTGGTTTTTGGGGAGTTTTCCTCTCGGAATGATAGACACACCGGACGGCAGCTGCAGCAGCTGCGGATCTTTTTGCTCTCGCTCTTTGGCACCGGAGGAGGACAGCCAGGCTGCCGCTCACTGTGGGGAGAAATCGCCGGCACCTGAGGGGCCGATCACCATCTGCTTGTGTGCCCCGGGAGTCCTGAACTTGGCCTCTCCCCGCCTTGCTCAGAGCCAGGCTAGGCTGGCCCAGCCTCGCTGCTTGCTCGCTATTGCTCTGCGCTTCTCCACACGCCACCCGCACCCTCCTCCTGCCCGGAGCCTTCTGCAGCTACCGCACCCACTTTGGCATTTCCTGCTCCTTCCTACCGGCTGTGACAGTAAAGTGCCCACAACCGAGAAGACTGTTACTGTGCCCCTGGTTCTGTTATTAATTCCACAGTTGGTGATTTGTTTGCCTTGTTATACGCACTAGTAAAGATCTGTTACTCCTATCCCCATATCCTTGCCTAAGAGCCCCGTAATTTCAAAATCATAATAATTAGAGGGAGGAGGTTTACATATTCCACTCCAAGAGAGGTTCCTGCCTTCTCTAGCAAACTCCCGTCCTTCGAACCGACACAACAGCCGCGGGCTGAGTGAGGGCAGAGTCAGCTGAGGGACAGGTGGGAGCGAGATTGTGATTGGCTGGAGGAGGGGGCGGACAGCGAAGGAGCACGAAGCTGATTGGCTGAAGAAGTGGGCGGACAGCGAAGAAGCACGAAGCTGATTGGGGGAAGGCCGCGTGGAGAGCAGCACGGCAGCTGTGTCAGCCAATGGGTGCTCTCCTTTTGTTAAATGCGGTTAGGCCTCGGTTTGGTTTAAGTTATGTCAGGTGGAGTTTAAAGTTATAAAAACGGTGTGATTTCTACAGCAAAGGGATCTCCTTTGGATGAATCAGGGAATCCGTGTCCCTGAGTTTCCTATTGGTGGTGGAGAGACAGGGACATTCAGAGTTGTGGTCAGAAGCCAAATTTATTGAGTATACAGGGGCTTTTACAAGGTGTTACTTGTATGGCGCTTATGTAGGGTTCTGATTTTGGTAACAGTTTCCCACTGGTTACACACGCTTCACGACATCACATCACCTGGTAGCATTATCTTATCACAAAGTTTCTTGGTCACCTCTTTCCCGGGGAGCACCTACCTTGTGCCCGTTTCTCCCACGGTTCCTGCTCCGTAAGGCCCGAGATATCAATGCCCATTGTACTTTCTGTTTTATTCACTGTAGTTCCCCATTGCTACAAATGGCTCACCCAAGCTGGGACCTACGAGGCAGCACAAGGTGTGCAGACTGCTCCAGTGGCTATTCCCACTGGGTCAAGGAACCGGCCAGGAAGAGATGGGGAAAGGATCCAGGGGGTGATCGGGAAGAGTTCAGGGAGAAACTCTGGAATTTAAAGTGTGTACTCACCTAGAGGGTGAGTAGATCAGTTGGGGCAAATATGGGATGTGGAATATCTCTGGAACAAAGCAGGAGCTTGGGCCAGGTCAGGCGGCTCCTACATCAGCAAACTATTAATGTGGCTGATGTGAAACTAAGCACCCTGCTGGACTGGCCATGGATCACGGTACAAATGAAACAAAGAGTAAACTTTTTCAATTTCCTTATGTGGTTTTGCCACAAACACGCAGCATGTCTTTCATTTGGATATTCAGAAGAAAACCCCCAAAGGATTCAAGGATGTATCTGTATGTTAGACTATTTTTAGCAATGCATCCCTAAGACCTTATTCAGGAGGAAATTATTCTAGATACAAGACGCAAATATGTTTATAATTTGTTTTCCTAAATCCTTGATTTCTTTGTGAATTATTTTATCCAGAATTTCAGAAGACAACCACAGGACTCATAAAAATATGCTTTACCTTTAATTACAGTTTATAGTGAATACCAATATGACAGAAAATCACAAGTAATATACTGGAAATTGTTTTCCAAGTCAGTTATCTACATTTTTCTCCAACCAGCTGGCAACTTTGATTAGTAGTTTTCTCCTTTCAATATTTTCAAGTTTTGCAGATTCCAGTAGCATAGTAATGGCCTCTCTCTCATCCTCTTCCAAAGTAGCATTATAAAAAACCTGCAGCTGAAGAAATAAGCACATGAGCATAGTTTATGCATCACTTGCAGCAAGCAACTGTGTGCCTGACAGATGCTTTTGACAGAGGTGCACAGAAAAGGGGCAGATGACAGAGACTAAAGAGGGGGTGGGGGAAGGTTACTGATTTACACTAACGTGGGAAAGCTCCTTACATATCAAGAATGTGCCCTTTTGCTGTTCCTCTAAAATCCTTTCAAATGCAGCCAACTTCACTGGTACTGGTGGTACCACACTGTCTAGGACTAGTTGGGTAGAAGAATCCTCATGTGCTGCCTGTTCTACAATCACAGAACAAGAAATCTTTCTCATCAGTCTAATAGGCAAAAGACAAGAGAGGACTGGAGAATAGTAAATAAATATTTGGGGGAAGCAGTGATGAGAAAGCAATATGAGAAATTATGAGAATATGAGAAATTAAACAGATGTCAGTATGACAACCTAACAGGCCAGCAGCCCAAATGTTAGTATATTTTCAGTAGATATCAAGGCAGAGATTGTCTCTACAGAGAGACTTTATAGAGGAAAATGAGACAGTTATGAAAGAATTTATGGGGACTGTGCTCCAAACATGAAGATTTGGAAGACATCAACATTATGGTCAATGGTTGCTTTGAAGAACAAAAACTTGTATTTACAACTGGCAATGAAGTTGAGACTAAATGCTTCTCTATTTTACCTCTTGGATCTGTACATCTGTTTTGACAAATCTTCCCATGACTTTTAGTACATCATGCAATAATTCATGCCCATATCTGTAAAAAATGAGATAAAGTTCCTTGAAATAACACATTAGCAAATATACTAAATTTCATCTCATTTCAAAATATTTGCACTATTTAGTGATTATTTACTATGCTGCAAACACCAACTAAACTGAAGTTTGCAACTATGGACTGTTTTCCCTCTTTTAATATTCAATTCAGTCATTTGAGCCACATGAAATACAATTTTCATTTCCCAGTAAGATCTGGTATTTTGTACTTTGGTAATGTGAATTCTTTTAATGAAACAGATAATCTCTAAGCCCAAACTGAGCTAAAATGGGTAACCAGTAATGTGTTTAAAAAGCTGGTGTTCCTGCTGATATCCTGAGGGTGGCATATAAATAAACACTTGCACTATTCTTTTAGTTTGAAAAGAATGGAGCATTTTTCCAGCTAATTTCTCATCAATTTAGAACACAGGGAACAAGGGAACAAGCTGATATGACACAAATGTGCTACAACTTGCCTTTTGTAGTGTTAGCAATAATTTACACATTGAAATGCTCCTGAATTCCTGATTTTGGTTTTGCTGCCACTAATGGATCACAGTGGTCTCCTCTGCCATCAAAAGCAGCTGGAATGTACTGTGTCACAGCCCTGCTGCTTTTCAAAATTGCCAAGGAGAGAGGGAATCTTCAAAAAGACATCAAAAATACTTCCTTTGCTACACTCACAGTTTACAGCATTTACACCCACTTGTAAAATCCTAGTGGCTAAACTCACTTCTAGAGTCAGAATTCCTTGGGGTACTTAAAAGCACAGAAACAGTCATGAACAGACTAATTTCTAAAGTCTTCTGTGTTTGATGAGCCATTCTTTGTCATTAAACCCTGATCAGAATTAAATCCTTTGAAAACTTTGCTCTGCACACTTAATTAAATCAATCATTACAAATAGCTATCTCTGAAAGTACCTAACCCTAATCCAAATCTGCACCTGAATTTTACAGCTCAAACATAAAGACAGAGGAAGAAGCCAAAGAGCCACCGAAATTAAAGGAAGCCAAAACTTGTTGCTTACCCTTGACTTAAAAGTGGCCAATTTTCCGTGACAAATTCCCAGGCTATACGGTGCCCAATATCCTTAGTCATTACATGTGAGATGATGACTGAAGTACAATTGGAAGAAAATAAAGTGTCACTGAGTCCATATTGCAAGTATCTGTTAGAAAAGCAGGAAGGAAATAAACCTGTCACTTGCTGTTGCACAACAGAAATATACAGTATTGCAATCTGGAAATATAATCTGGTTCACAAGAGTTCCTATCTCAACAAATATCAGCATGTGTCACTCTGAACTGCGTATTCAGCTTAGGTTTTAACATTTGTCCTTTCACATTGACTCTTCACTTCTTAGTAAAGTGAGTGTATAAAATATCAAATGGACATGGATATGTTTCTTATTTTTGTGTCAGAAAGACAACTGTTCCTATCAGACTAGCTTGTGGAAGGACAGACTGCTGCTCTCCTTCAGGCAATTCACTTCACTGCGACTCAGATGGAGCCTGAATGTAAAAGTATTTTTTATACAAAAAGAACCTTTTTATAGGATCCCCTATGACAAGGCTCAAAGATCTTCATGAGGACTAATGGAGGATTTCAGAAGTATTTCAGGAATTGTCTTCTAATGGTGTCAGTAGCAGTGAATGCCTGAACATCTTGAAAAGTAATTATTCTCTTCGGTGTCTCAAAGTTTTACCTTGCATTCTTCTACTTCCAAATGAACCCTTTAAGAGATGTTTTCTCATAGGATCTTGCAAGCAGCTGGTTTATGGGTAAAGTAGTTGGGTTGGGTTTCTCCCCTCTGCATACCACCACTATGCTTAACATAATGCACAAAGAATTGTGAGGGCCAGGAAAACCACATCTTAACATTCTTCACCCCAAAACACTCCCTGAGTGGCATTTCAAAAAACAGATTGGCTCATCAGCTACTAAAGTACACGGAGGAAGAAGCTCATCACAATTCGCTGATTTACCATGGAATGGTGCTAGCCTGTTCCAAGGAAAAGGCAATTAAGCATCATAGTTTAAGAGGGAAATTAGTATAGCTGGTTGTGCGTCTCTTTGCAACATTTCTTGTCTTATTCTCAGTCATATTTTTCTGTCTTCCCAAATGACCACCACACTAGAGCAGGTGGCTGGAAGGACTAAAATGCTTTTTCCACACCTTTAGACCCGTGGGGTTTATGAGAATGTTTGAATGATAATTCTTTAGATCATCATTGCCAACATTACATCCCTTAACCAATGCTTTAGGTGATACATAATGATCCATTAGAGAATTCAACGTATTTTTACTGACAAAGATACAAATGCCAGTAAAAGAAAATAAACACATTGTTCCAAACTGTGTTCTGGAAACATTTGGACAAGATGCTTTGATACATGTCTTAACTTTTTGGTTGGCTCACATGGAGTTGGGACTTCAGACTTGATGACCCACAAGCTGTATTTGCAGAAGGATTGTTTATTTGCGTTTGTCCCATTTTTTATACTTGCTCCCTAACAAAACTCTTTAAAACTCTACCAGTGGTTGACAAGACATATACTTCTGTGGAGGCAGACCTTCGCCAGCTTTGCACAGTAAAGTATTTTTGTTCTTGTTCTTTATTTCTGCATACACAAAGATACACTTTGATCAAGATCACCTGTGAAGTAACCATGGCTCTTTGGCACAGCTCAAGGCATAGAGCAGAACATCTTCATCTTCCTCTATGGAGTCAGTGTGGTTGTACATTTCCCAGGCAAAATTCCATTCTTTATCAGTTCCCACTGCAATGCCATAGCAGGAAACTGTTCTTCTAATTAAAAAGGGAATTCTGCAAAGCAAAATACAATTTAAAGGTACTGTACTGTTGTAGAGGCAAACCCTGTTGTTAATGCATAACTGATGTTTATTTACAGTTAAAAGATACACAGTTAAAAGATACACATATATATGCAAATATAAAATAGAAGTGTAAATAAGGATAGGGAATCTAATTGCTTTAGTCATGATTTAAGCAGTTGAAAAGCATGCAGCTTAAAGGAAACCAAAAACCCCAATATTTTTCGAGCAGTTGGAACCAGACTATTTTGTGTACATACAGTGTCAATGCCACTGTTCCCACCACGACCTAGGAAATGGATCACACCATTAGAGTGTACTAATGCATGTATGAATCATCCCAGACAAACCTTTTCTAATTTTTTTCAGTGGATGCATCCAGTAGGAAAAGCCACTTACAGGGAAGAAGGAAACAGAAGGGACATTTTTCCATGCAACTGGCAGCCTTCTATTACTCCCACCCCAGGGAAGAACCCTCAACATGGCAATGAATTTCATAACAGAAACTAAATGTAAACATTACTAATACAATGCTCCTTATGCTGAACAGGAAATTTCTCCTGTAGCAATGATGTGTCCCTGACATTATGACACTGTTAACACTTTCCAGTGATAGCAGTATTCTACTATGTAGCTATCTGAAAACAGTTTGAACTAATGGTATTTTGAACTAATTCCCTACAGAAGAATGGGTCCCGTTGCTGCACGCAAAACATTTGACTTCCCTATGTCATACTGTTAGTCTGCTTATTATTACATTTAGCCAAGATTGTGAGTAGAGGAGTAAAAATTATCCTCCCTGTGATCAGGGGATACACTTGGAAAAACAGATAAGTCTCTGATCAGAAAAGCCATTCTTCAGGCCCAAAACTGGAAACAGGAAATTCAAATTTAAATGCTACTTAAAAATTCCTGAATTTCAGCAGACTATCCTAGAGAAAATGAGGATGATGACAACAGAGTTATTTATTCAGGAGAAAGGCTATATGACACCAATCTTTAGAGTACAAGGTAGAAAAAAGGAAGTTATAAATTTTGGAGACAAAGGACTAGCAGGAAAGAGGGAGAGAGTCAGAGGTGTTTTGCATGACAGACACCACTTGTTAGTGAAAAGGCAAAATGCAGGGATTTTGGTAGTTATGTTGTAGGTGGGGGATTTCACTGTCATGCTAACAGAAAGTGTGAGCATGTTCTATATTTACTTTTAAAAATAATTTGGATTCATTTACCTAGATATTTGCTGGAACATAAGGGATTTGCCATAAAAAATGAATGTAGAGTAGTTATGTCATGCTAAAGTATTGTCCTGTGAGGAATCCCTCTCTAACACATCTGAGTTACAGGGTTTGTTTAATAATCTTTTCATAATGTTGCAGTAAGAGTTCATGGTGAGGTAATAACAGGGTAAAGCTATTTTGCTCAAAGTACAGTCATTTATTTTGCTACTGAAGCTGTTCTAATAGTTGCAAGACAATGTTGATTAATAAGTGTAAAGTTGTTGTGTGTGAACAGACAGGTTCTGTGTATCATTTGGCTGTGCCTCTAATGTACAACCTTTGAAGCAGGCTGGATGGGCAGCCTGCTCTGAGGCAGTGGTTTGCTGGCTGGTAACATCTGTGCTGGCCCTGATGTGGTTTATGTTGTGTCCAGTATAGTCCAGAAGAGCTTGAGGTTATATTAAGTGAGGGGTGTGACTTATTAATCTTGAAGATTTCCCTGGGAGCAGCTGTGTGATCTGACCTTACTGGCCTGCCAGGATCCCTCATTTCTACATCTTGGGGAAGATGCAAAAAGCTCCTGGAAAGCAGGGCGGGTTGTTTCATACTGTTCTTTTGGAACCAATCCAGAAATGACATGGTCATTTCTTAACTTTTGGGGGTAGTAGCAGCATATGTGAACTTTTAGTAAAAAAGTAAAATGGATAGAAATGCTGTCCCTCCCCCATGCTATTTTCCTTCTTTCAAAAGGCAAGCCAGTAACAGGACCTAAGAGAATACATTAATTTAGCAAGCTTCACTACACTCCTACAATGAAAAAATAGTAAAACTGAGAAATTGGCTGGGGATTACAGCTCTAGTTATTTCCATGAAACAGATAAAAATGCACTGTATCAAGTCCAGTTATGTTCTGCCAGGAAGAGTTTGGCAATGTTCAGCTGAAAGTTGATCACACAATCTGAAACAGAAATGCGTTACTTCGTTCCACAGATGTGAGAATCCTTCTGGGCTCTACCTGTGGCAAAACAGCTGCAGTGTGCTGTTATGAATTTGCTCTCAGCATGGAGAACAAAAGAGCATCTAAAGGGATTTTTCTGTGAAATATGGGTCAAAAGTGTACTGTGCCTGTTTCCTTTCCTACCCTTCATTAACTGCATGGGAACAGTGTTCTGTCACTTGAAACCCAAGAAGTGTCCTATCTTCTATGGGGTTTTCTCCTTAAAGCATAATTATTTTCTCACTTAAACAAATTCAGAATTTCATTTTTTCCACGCATGTAGCCCAGTAAAATCCATTTTAACTTTTCTCAATGCCCAGAAGTACAGCAAAATTAATATTCTTTGTCAAATTCTAAACCAAATCAGCTAACATATTTCACTGACTTTTCAGCTATTCAAGTTAAACAAGAGATTCAAATGCTATTAATAGGGAAAGATGACTATTTTGAAAACAGACTGACAGTTCAGCACAGCATTATTGCTTTTAGTGTGGAATTGCAAGAATACAAAATGTGTGTATGTAGGCTATTTAAACTTTTCAGTCTAACTACAAAACTCAGTTTGGCTTTTATGAGGATGATCACTATGAAGCTATTTTAGAAAACTCAAATATAATAGTGCAAGTTCAGTTTCTTTAGCCATCTACATGTATCAACATACATCAAATAAAACAAAATATTTATCACAACTACAACAAATAAAAAGAAACTTTAAATATTCACTCACCGGTGCCAACACTATTTGATTATTGCATAGAAAGACATCAAAAGAAAGAAGGAGGAAAAAAAAGAGTAAGAATTTCAATACATTGAATTTTTGTTTTTTTAATGACGAAATACTTGAGTACAGAAAGCCTCTTTCTGGGGGAGTCCATTCTCACAGACCAGACACCTGACCACTGGTCTCCAGTGCCAGAATAAGGAATGTTCCCAACACCTCTTTATATGAACACAGAACATGCAAGGCACCTTGATGGGCTCACTGTGGGCAGATGGCTGTATCATGCAAACATCACTCAGTATTGTTAAGAAAAGCTTAAAAACTGAGTTGGTGTACATGACCACCTGAAGGCTGTATGACAGCAAAGGGACTGGGCTATATAGGATATTAGCTCTAACAGGAGGTTCACCTGTTACATGGCTAACCAGATTTTGGTCTTCATGGCAAAATCTGTATCCTTCAGCCTGGAAAGTCTATGTAAAAAGCAGCAATCATGAAATCATCATAAAGCAGGAATTTGTGGAAGAGGAGGAGGTTGGGCAGACAGAGTTGTCTTAAATTCTATCAAGAAATAAGAGCAGTGTACAGAGGCACTTTTCACTCTGCCTGTCTCTTGTAGCAGCCTTTAACTTTCCACCTCCCTTAGACATGCACACCTCTACAAGCAGATCACTGCTCTTACTTGTACTCAGGGCTGTCCCTCCACTTAGCAAACAGTTCAGATGACAGGTCCAAACAGTCTTGGAGGCCCAGCCAGCACACTGTTGCCATAAGTTTTTCCAAATACATTCTTGAAGAGAAGTTAAAACAGTAAGAATAAACCATATGCATACACCACATTTGCAGTACTTGAACTGTGCCGGACCACCACACTTTCAGAACATGATGCCATTAACCCACAAGAACCTCTACTACAAACAATTGAGTTTTAATAAAATAATTAAACAAACAATAATGGTCTCCAGATGTTAATATTAGTGGGTTTTAGTGAGGCAACCAATGTACTATATTTTCTGTAAGTTTTTTGTGTGGTTTATATGTCTCTTTGAAGTTTTAAGATACTAGTTGTGTCTAGTCCAAATTACTCTGATATTTATGCCTGTGGCTGCAGTGGCCTATCAAAATGAAGTATTTAAAAATTTTAGTAATTGATCCAAAAATCATATCATAAGTTCATTGCTGTCAGTTTTATTTCATCTAGCAGCAGCCTTTTGGGCCTGCTCTTTGACAAACAAGAGCTACCACTAAGATCCTTAAACTATCATCCCTTATGCTCCTGTCCTGACAGTGCAGTTTCACTGGAGGTGTCATCATAAAGAGTACACACTTACAGGACAGTAAAATAACAATTCAGTTGCATTCACACTAGGTAGAGATTTTTTCCTGTATCTTGTATTTAAATTTACACGAGCAAACTGCAATGTATCAGAGTCAATTACACCAGAAAAAAACTCTTAATAAAAGCAGGATACTTACTGAGCAAAATAATCATCTTCCAAAGCATCAACATTTTGACGGATAAAACCTGCATAATAATGGTATATTGGCAACATTCTCTTTAAAAGGTATTTCTTTTAAAAGAAGGGAAAGAAAAATTACTTTCATTTAGATACAAGTTTTTATTTTCCTTATTTACTCAGAATTATCCTGAAAATTTACCACTATTAATGTCCTGAAAACACAGGACATTAAATAAAATATAAACTGGGTCTAAAATGCAATATACCTGTACTCCAATTCAAACTGGCACATTACCATTTCACATCACTAGAACCTCTGAACTTATTATGGAAGACAACAAATTCTCCAAGAAACAGGAAAAACCCTTTTCAATAGGAAATACTTTACTCTTCTCACTTATTTTAACATGCCTTTATTTTTTAGAACTTAAGAGAACTAAAACTGTGGGATTGTACTGCAAGCAGAAATCTTCAAATAGAAGTCAAGGAAATGTGCCAATACCATCTCAGGCAAGTCAAGCATGGGAAAGAATAATTTCATTGAGTGTGTAAACACAGTTCCTTCTTTCACTCAATGAAGGTGAATGGAAAGCAGTATGAAGCACAAATACTATATGCCTTTTATACATAGCAGTGTTGGTCTTTTCACTTACTACTGACTGATAGTTCTATTTTCCAGATTTGCAGTTTCAAAAAACCAAGGACAAAGCTTAATGTAAAGACTGTGAATGTATTTCTGCATTTCAATAACAATCAACTCAAGATTCAACAAGACTTATCATTGACTAATATGTATAATTAGGCACCTCCTACTATTTAAAACAAAACAACTACTTGATAAAAGTCATGTAAAAGGACTCACAAGCATTCTGACTCATCATAGTCACCACTACATTATTTTAAATTTAAAAAGTATTACTTTTAGACTAATGTGTTTGCACAGCCTAATATCTTTGGTAACTAATAAAATGGTCATACCTTTAAAAGTGGATATACTTCATGGTTCTTCAGTGTGCTTTCCAATTTATCAGGTATTAGATTTAACAATACCATATTCCATATGAAGAGTTCATCTTCTCTGGCAAGGTATTTTGTTAGCTCAAGTGCTGTTTCAATTGGAACATATCCAAATCTATGTAAAAAACAACAAAGCAAAACAAAAATCCCCACATATTTTAGCATACTTATTCACATTAATTGCCTACCCCACATAAATCTGTTTGTTTATGAAACAGGCAATAAAACATCAGGATACTATGTAGAAAGTAACCTAGAAAAAGCCCCGGGAAAAAAAACAAAAAAACAAACAAAAAAAAACAAATATAAAGCAATGGTGATTTTAGGAGCTGAACTCTTAAAACACTTATTTAGGAGTCCTGTGCCACTATCAAACCAATAGGCCAGGCATGGCAGCATGCACACTGTGTCTGCTGGTGGCTGCAGGATATGGTACAAACACATTGACACCATGTGTCTGTCCCACAGAATCAAAAAGAAAAGCACCACTTTAGTTATAATACAACTTATTTTTTTTACATTGTGAAACAACTTATTTTCATTACATGTTCTTTTCTGGAATATGTAAAAGTCGAACAATTTAATTCATGTGCACACTATTTGTGGAATTGACAACTTCAGCATGGCATTTCTGTCCCTCAGTGTGGAATAAGCATGGAATACATTTTTTCACAACAAAATTCCAAGTCCCTCTCCTCAAAAAAAAAAAAATTTTTTTTGGTGTACTTAACATAGCAGCTCTGAACTTCACAGTTACATTTCTTGTTAGCTACTAGTTCTGAGCTCTCTTATGAGAAAGGACATTTTTATGGGAGACGAAATCAGATTTTTACTTCCTCCTGTCAGAGGTTCTTCCAGAGGCCCGAAGCAGGGCAGTGTGCTTGGGCCACCTCGTCCCTGAGATCCCTGATCACAGGCACACCCTCATCACAGGTGTCTGGTGCTTCTGGTACTCCTGGTGCATGTGGGGCACAGACACACTTAGTGCTTCTCAGCTCCCTACAGCACTGCTGGCCTCTTTAGCACCACTGACCTGAACAACCAGGTCATGACTCATCAACTGAAATTAAAGAGGTTTGGACATTTGGACTATTTTTTTTTTCCATTAAAACAAATGCAGGTTAATCCCTAAACTACTCATGGCAGTGCCACAATTTAAAATAATTTCCTTGGAAACAAAACAAAATTTTGAAGTAAATCACTCAGCATTGACAGAAGAAGGGATTAAATAACACCCCCACCATTTTGTGAGAGCAATAGCTCTTATGAGGCACACATGGGTAGGAATGAAGGAAGCAGAAGCAGAAATTTTGAGTGTAATCATATTGTTTAATCAATTTCAGTAACATATTGGAAACATACTTACTCTGTCAGTGCAAAAACATCATCTATCAGCTGGAACCTACTGACAGCGGGAATAGCCTGCAGAAAGCATTCATGTAGTGTTAGTGGATTTCAACATACCATTAAGAGTTTACAAAAAGTTTTTCAAGGTTTCAGAAGGATCCCTAACAGGTTTTCTATATCAAAACATCGTACAAAACATTGCAAAATGTATCCTGCATTTTAATCTGAAATCATTTATCTGTTTTAAGAGATATTTTTATGTATATACACACAGAGCTCCATAATATAATTATATATTATGTTGTATATAAATATGTAACTACAGTACATTAACCAGAGAATTTCAGGACTCCTCTTACTCTCATGCTGTAATTAAAATTAAAGCATGGAAATGCCACATTTCCTAAAAATATCCTGATTACAAAATTTTGGTACATTTTTCCCTTTTGAGGTTTAAATACAGAATCTGTACTCAATGCAGAGCAGTGTGTCTAGCACTGCCATGAAATAAATGACCGAGGCACAGCCATGGGTGTACCTCTGTCTACAGCTCATGCTCTTCTGGCAGGACTGCTGTCCTCCTTGTGCCCTCCCTGTTCCAAACCCTGTGGTTTGGTTACTGCTCCAGCAAACATTCCCCCTGACAGCTGGAAGCACAAAGCAGGGCAGAAAGGCAAAAAGCTGAAAGCCAGCAGGGTTTGGGCTGACTCCCTCCAGGGAGGAATGTGGAGCTGGGTGGAAGCTGTGTGTTCTTGTTCTGCTTCTTGATACCAAGAAATATTACACACAGCATGACCACACGGAACAGATGGTTTTGCACAACTGCTACCATGAGCACTTCCTACCAGGAAGCATTACCACAAAGGACAAGCAGTTTGACCACAGTGCCACCCACGGCACTTTGCACAGCTGTGGTTAGTAAGGCATAGAATGAACCCTGATTTTGTATATGGGTGGGGATTGTGAGAATTTAACACAAAATTGTAGGCACAGATCAATGTGTCTGTCCTCCTCACCCTTTCCGGAAGGGATGCCTTATGGTCAGGCTTGTGCCCTTGGCTATGCCAAATGTTGTCACTCAAGAAATTAGGCTTGTGATTGCCACCGTATTGTTAGTACTACCCAAAACTGTTCTGTAGTTAATGCACTTATCACCATCAATCCAAAATAACTACTTTGTTGCCTTTAATAACCCACGCTACTCCTGAACCTTAGTGACCAAACCTATAATTAATAGACAATCCCTGCACCTCCTATCCAGCCCATAGTTACATTTTTGCAATACTTCATGGTGCCAAAAAAGGGTCCCAAATCAGGACACGCCCAATGTCCTGATGGTGCAGATTTGCTGTGAAAGGAAGAAGCCTGGAAGAAACAAAGCACAGTGCTGTAGGAAAGTTTAATGTGCTCTGATCAGCTTTGTGTCCAGACTTTCTAGAGGAAGATTGTACTGATTACTGTTAGGTCAAAAGGTTAAATTTTCTCCCTTTTGCTGCCAGAACCAATGAGTTGACATTACTGCTTCAGCCTCTGGCTGACTGTGGGTTTAGGCAACATTGAAACCATGCAACCCCATATAGAGTCACATTTGTTCTGTACCACCTTCTCCTTCAGATCAGGCCACGGCAAGTCAAAGGTATTCTATGTCAGTGTCTACAGAGAACTGAAAGAGCTCAAATAGAATTGATTGGAACTTCTAGGAAAATCATTCACAAAAATCCAAAGCAAACAAATGGGGAAAAAAGCCCAAAAATCCACAAAAGCCCAACCAGCCAAATAACCAACCTGAAAAACTGAACCAAACTAACCAAACTGAAAAATCCACCTAAAAAATATCAGGTTGTTTGTTTTTTTAAAGTCCACAGGCAGAAACATTGTGGTTTGACAAAACGTAGAAATAACTCTGGTAATTTTCCTTCTTCATGGTTACTTTATACCAGCTAAAGCTCAGTCCCACATTCATACTGAAAGCTCAATGAAACAGATTTAAGGAGAGCAGAAAACCACAAGCAATTGACACAAATGTGAAGACAAAATGTAATGTAAAGGTGTTTTTCATGCTTATGTGAAACGCTTCAGGCCTGTTATCATCACTACAAAAAGCCAGTGACTTCAGTGGTGCAATTGTGAGTTTATCATTATTCCAGGTTTCCATCAATTTGATTCCAGGTAAAAACTGCATGAAAAAATATATGGAAAGAGTCTGCTCATAAGCTTGAGAAAACAAACATGATCTTACCTTTGGGTCATCTTCAAGCAAACGTGCTAATCTCTTCAAGTTTAATTGGTCATAGTTCACTCTGTAGTATCCACTTATATTTACATTTAACAAGATCCAGTCATATTCTGATTCTGACACTTGCATTTCAGGAAAATTTTCTGTAAAGTGACATTAGAATGCATCATTTTGTTTTCCAAGCACTGCTTCTTTTGCATGTATGAACAATGGACTTGGTGTTCCTCTGAGATATGAGACACAAGTTTGAGACTGGACTCTAAAAGAATTCCCCCAAACTCAATGCACTTGAGATCTCAGCTCTGCACAGCAGATTGCCTTCAACAAGCCAATGATTCCTCAGGTACTGAGCACCTTGAGATTCTAAGGGGTAGCTGGAAACCCACTTTGCTCCAGCCCTTTAGCTCAAAGGCAGGTGAGGGAGTTCAGAGAGTTTACCCAAGAGTAAGCTCTCAGGATGAGGAGCAATACCCTCCCAGCCATTGTAGGACATGGACCCACGGGACACCTGCTGCTCCCAGCTCCAAAACACAATGCCCAGGGAATCACAGAAGAACTGACCACCTACCAGTATTCAGATAAATGCAGATCAAGAAAAAAAACCCCAAACAACTGGTAAGTTTAACCGAGAGACAAGAAAATGCTTATTTTAAAGATGACAGTCTCACAGTCCTTTTGAGTTACATCACTCACTAACAGTTTCCTCCCGCAGTCCTCACTTATTCATATGTTCTTGCCTGATTGACTACTCCTGAGAGCTTACTGTGCATTGGAGGGGCCAGTGCAGCCTTGAAGGCTCTAGGCTGCTTCATCAGAAGAGTATTCTGTTTTCATGTCCTGATTTGAGAAGGCAGACTCTGTTAAGACACTAAGTCAATACTGGTGACTAGTCTACACCCATCAGTGTAGCTTTACTCTGAACAGAGGACCGAGACTCCAGTGTTTAGACAGAGCAAGTACTGCAAGATTCATCTTTGCAATGCAATATACATGCATTTTTTACTAATTTGCCTGTCTGTATATAGTTGAATTAATAATCACTCAAGCTATCTTACTGCCTGAAAAAGAAAGGAAGTAACTTTTAATCACTGCAAACAGAGGGTGGAGAGCTGCAATACACACAACATATTGAAGATTTGTCCTTAAGCATTCTACTGCATTAGCATTAGCCTGTGCATCTTCTTTTGACTCATCTAAAACCTGATACATGGCTTAATTGCCAAAGCAAAATAATTACCCATTTTAACGATCATACTTCTTTCTCAAAAAACCCCCAAAGCTGTTGGGAAGCACTGAGTTAAGAAAGAACTGAATTTTTTATTTGGTTGGAGATACCCATATAATCACTTTCTATAATAAAATTTTTTTAATCCTATTATTTTGATAATTTTAAAATTTAATTTGCATAAACAAATTAAATTAAATGCTGCTGAAAATAGTGATTTTCTGTTGTTACAGACATTAATGTGTTACAATATCTGGGACTTCCCACAGCCAGTATTAATTCTTTTCAGTCTTCTGTGTACTACTTGAGCTGATAATTTTCTGGTATTTCACAGCTGAGATCCTGTCTATACTCAAAAGCTTGTATTAACATCAATAAGATCTCTTGGGGGAAAAATATTACAGAAGCATGAGGACCGAAGTTTGGGATTTGTGTAAAAAAATATAAAATTAAAATTTCTGTGGAAATTTCTCTACTCATAATATGTGTTGTACCATATTATCAAAAACTCAAGCTAACACTGAAGTTTGATGCCAAATCAAAAAGAACATTATATTGACCTAATTGAAAATCTACTGCTATTGTAACATAAAATCATTACAATGGATAAACAGAGACATTTCTGTCTTAAAGCTTTATCTCCCTATTCAATTCAAATACATAATCTCTTTTTAAAAGACTTTGGAGTGTTCTCATAAGTTTGGTTTTATAATGTTTTATATTACTTACTGCTGCTTGTATCTAGCCAGGTTAAGGGCTGTGATGATCCATTTCTCATCCAAGAAATAGGAATAATCCAGGTGTTGCTTAACAAATAAAAGTATATGATTAAAATATAATAAATATCCCCCTTAATTGCTGCTAAACCACAGTGCAGATTAGTTCCATCTTACAATAGCATCCATCTACCTTCTGTCCTCCCTCATGCATGCAACCTCATCAGATAATGGTACTTTTGCTGGATCAGCATTTACATTCTCTAAAATATAAAGTTACATTTAATAAGGAGGAGTTTTGGCATGGCTTTAAAAATTTAGGAGTTTTAGCATGGCTTTATAAAGGCCCTTATATTAATGTTATTGTTCAGTGCTAGATATTTCAACACCATTGTCTTTCTATGCTGTCTTTCCTCCTCCAGGAGGTAATTTTATTCTCCTCACTTTTTACACTTCATCCTGTTTCTGGAGACATTAAAGTTACTTTTCAGAAGCACATCTACAAAAAAAAAAAGTCCCAGGAAAGCAATACAACAGTCTTTCCAACAGCTGTAATTTCTTTTCCAAGGAAATGTAAAACTCCTTTCTGGTAAAAGAGATGAAAGCTTCAAATGCCTGAAAAGTTCTGTCATATGGGTCCTGGGCTTTCTAATACCCACATGGTAATTTGTGCTTGCTGACTGTAAAGGACTTCACACTTGTGATGTGGAATTCTTTATCTGAGCTAACCAAGAATATTGAATGCATTAATGCTTTGCAGTTCCTGGAGATCAGGAGCAAAGGAAACTCTGTAGCTCTTGTCAAATTGTCTTTTTTCTGTTTGTATTACCAGCAATAATTTCCAAGAAAAAACTGCTTTGCATTTTGCTCTCCTTTACACTTTTTCCTCACATGACAACTCATCTCATGAGCTCCATCCATGCACCCCAAAACTCATATTAATTGCTCCTTCATAAATATTCACACCCTAGCCAGGAGTTTCCAAAGTGGGTGACAAAAGGCATCTATTTCTATCATCATTTTCAGACATTTAAATAAGTTTTCAAAAGCCCCAGGCACTTAGCAATGCTCACTGGCAAGAACTTAAAACTGTTCTGCTCTGAGAAAGGGATCATTTATTTAGGTATTTAAATGCATCCCTTTTATCCTTGTCAGGCAGCAGACACTGGGAATATGTGCAATGGAAAGAAGCTAAGCATGGTTCATCCAGGCCCTAGTCTGGACACCTAAGGGATGAGGAAAGAAAAAAATTCCAGGCAAAAATCCTCCCTGCAACACACTCATCACCTACATCTGTCTTTATTATTATGTGAATGGAAAAGCCACTATTCCAGAGGAAAGCAACTTCTGGGCTAAACAAGCAGAATTTGCAGAACTGTTGCAAACTCCAGCAAAATCTCAAACAGATTTTACTTGACTGCTCATCACAAGAAAAAAACACAAGTTAAAAAATCAGATGGTCAAAACATGTTGTTGTAACAAGAATTTCCTGTAAAAAACATGAATAAAACATACAATAAAATGTAAAATATATGTGTGTATGTATATATAAATATATATATATATAATAAAATGTAAAAAACATACAATAAAAGCATGAGCTAAACCTACTTGTAAGAATCAGTACTCTTTCTATTATTTTTATTAAAAAATTGCTCCTGTCTGACTGTTCCAGTAGTTAGATTTAATGTTAAGACTGGAAACCCATTTTGGCATGTCCAGGAATCCATTATTTGCTTTACAGGTGCTGGCAGCTGAACTTCATCCTGTGCATCTACAACCTGAAAGAGAAATTAGAAATATTTATGATGACAGGTGCTTACTGATATTGCTTCAGTGGATCTCTGGAAGTGTTTCTAATGTAACAGAGAAAATAAAGCTTAGCAGCTTACTGGTCTTTGACTCATGAAAAAAATCAATGCAGCAAAGTTCAAGGAACCTTTTGATATTCTAACAAAGACATAAGACAGGCACAAACCTTTTTCAGGAATTATAAAATACTGAGATGACATTTTTCATTCTACAACCTGCTGCTAACCTTTCCCTTTTTAGTGTTAATATACTTACACATCTCTATGGCTGTGACAGACTTGATTAGTTAATTTCATTCAAATAAAACTGATGGAACACTAATATTTTTAAGTGACACAATAAGCAAACTGAATTAGTGAAGACAAATTGAAAAATACATTAAGCTGGAGCCCCAGCTAGTGTGAATTGGTACATTCTTCACTGGCTTAAAACATGTGGTAACCTTGCATATCTTCCCACTCTAAAGACAGAGTCTGCAACACAAACAGGAAGGTGGATTTAAAAAAAAAAAATAACCTAATATAAGCATCTGTTTTCTTAGTCAGATCTCTGCCAAAACCAATGAAGGGTGAAATGCTGAGTTACTGCCCTGGGTATAGACTTTGCTGGATCTGTGACACACCAGCATCTTGAATCAAGCCCAAGGCATCACACACACTGATCCAGCAAAACCTAAGCTCCAGAACAATAGGCTATGCAATTTCATGTAGGCTTATGTAATTACCATGAAACCCAAAACTTCGCCTGGTCCTGATTTCCTGTCTCATCTCTCTACTCCTTGTACTCAGTCCCACTGATCTTATGTGCAGCAAAGCAGCCAAATAACCACTTGAGAAGACATTAGCTGAAATAGCCAGCAAAGCAAATTTTATGTAGTAGAAAGACTGCACTACAGATAATCACATTTCAATGAAATACTTTACACCTTAAATTTGGACTGTGCCAAACACCAGAGAAAGTATACTAGAGATATAAAATGAGTACCATCTGGATGTGGGTCCAGAGATCATCTTGATTAGCATTTGAGAAGGAAAATTCTTTCAGATACGACTGTGAGGAAACAAAGAGAAACATCAGAATTCATGGAGATAAAATGAATACCATCAGGAAGGCAAGCCATTTGTACAACTGACATTTTCAAGCTTATAAATGAAGATGAAGAGGGCTGTTTTTTTAAACTTACCGTAAGTGCTCTGACAAACAACTTTTCAGTCAGGAAGCCAGAAAGCATCCAGGTTATAGAAGCCCCCTGGAGTACAAAAAAAAAAAAAAAAAAAAAAAAAAGTCTGAGAAAAAATGAATTGTTATTGCAATTACTGTCGCAATATTTTTTCAAATGTTCCAGAGATGCTAGTTAGTCTAGACCTGGTGTGGGAGACAGGAATGTGACATGTATGCACTGAGTTCATGCAGCAGCAGCCAGTTTATAGATGAGGGCTTTTACACCCCCTTTTATGGGGGGTCCAAATTTCCCACTCTGACAGACGTGATTGGTTGGGCTCTTAACTCTGCCCAGCTGAATGATATGGGTGCTTCCATGGTTCCAAGGCATTGGCTTTGTTTGAGATTGAATTCCTATCATCTCATACCTGGGGTACATGCTTACTTCTACTGTCCAACGAACACCAGCAAACCAGGCTGGTCGAGTTGGTGTCTGTCCAGCCAAATTACCTGTGCAGCCATACACCAGCTATAGTTGTCACATACACCCACACTTCATATTTCACAGAGGTTAAAAATGTTTTTTAACCACTTCCTTCACAGCCAAGTAGATTTGCAACACTCAATAAATTTGCATGAGCAGCAGAAACACATTTTGAGTGACAAAAGAGTTTTGTTCAACAGTTCCATCCAAATTTACCTTGAACCATTAGCTTAGAATCTGTGAGAAATGGGAAGAATGTTCTATTTTTTTACCTTGCTGTATGTGATGTTGTCAAACAGAGACATTAAAGAAAATGATCCTTTGATCTTGTCTTCACTCTCTGACAGTGATCGAGCTATTCCACTGTCCTCCCTTAAGACAGGTTGCACAACATGAGCATAAAAGATTTTATCCTGCAAGAAGAAGACAACTCTAAGTGAGCTGAACAGAAGATACTAGTCCTTTGGAGAGAATGAGGAATATGGAATTAGCACTATTATGAATCATTTGTCTATAAGCAAACTCCCCCACTCCCCAACTTTCTCATGACATACAAGGGACCTGATCCCAACATTTTCTACATGCAGCATTAGTGCTCAGTGAAAATATTACATCTTCAAAGTACCATGTGCTTGGGTCTGACAGTCAATTACAGTGTAATCCTCAAGAAAAAAAAAAAATCAACTATATTAAACAGCAAATGAACAAATACTGAAAACCAAAAGCCTGCATTTCATTTACTTCTGTCATGAATATGGCAGCATTTTCCTCCTAAAATTTCCCATTTTTTTCCTGTAACCCTGAGCAATAACCTAAAACCTAAGCTACTGAAAGTACCAGGGTTCAGCTATGTGGCATTGCTGCTGTCACCCAGTGAGAAATACGGAAGGAAAACAGCTCCTCAGAAAATGCCTCCTCAATAAATGTCACCTGCCACGGTCAACAGCTCAGAGAAGGGACTGGGGCACCCCTCCTGCAAGAACAGGCTAAGAGAGCTGGAACTGCTCAGCTGGGGAAGAGAGGGCTCAGAGGGATCTCATCAGTTGTACAGCTGCAGGAAGGCTGAGCAGAGGACAGAGGCAGGCTTTTCCAGTGGAGCACAGTGGCAGGGCCAGAGGCAATGGGCACACACTGAGACACTGGAGGTTCTCTCTGAACACCAGGAAAACCTTTTCCACTGTGCAGGCAGCCCAGCATTTCCCCAGGTTGCCCCAAGAGGTTATGGAGCCCACGTCCTTGGAGACATTCAAAAGCTGTCTGGGCACAGTCTTGGGCAGCTGGCTCTTGAGTGGCCCTGCTGGTGCAGGGAGGCTGGACAAGATGATCTGCACATGTGCCTCCTAACCTCAGCCATTCTGTGACTCTGTGAACACCTATGGCTCAAAAAACTGTGCAAGAAAGACCTATATTCTTGCACCTGTGTTATTAATTCTGCATTCCCAAGGCACATTACCTAGCTGCAATGTATCAAACAGAATTATTGCCCAGGATTAAAATTTACTTATGGACAAAAATGACAACTGCTGATTTTTAGAAAGCCAAGCTTCTAAATTAGATTTCAAAGTAAAAAGAATTCAATAATTTATTTCCAATTTAAAATTTGGAGGCCTTTACACTTTTCAGTGTTATTAAGATGCTTGCTGCACTGTAGAGAATAAAGTGAGCTGTTGTTGAAATTCAAAGATGAAGCTAAGCACATCCCATGACATAGAAATCCTCCTGACAAAATTTGTTTGGCATGCCTTTTTAGTTTCCATTCAAACTTGCAATTAAGAGCTTTGGTAAAAGTGAAAAGGAAATTGACAAATGGTGTTTTGACTCAGCCAGATAAAAAGCAATCCAGACTTAAGGCCCTTCCTTCCTCCAGAAGTTGATGGCACCACAGACAGATATTTAAGATTGCTCAGGCAAGTGCATTTCATCTCATGGCTGCCATTAGCAGCCCCTATCCATCTGTCTCTGAATTTAACAATGGATGGAATCTTCTGATATGCTGTGGGATTTATGCTTGTTCTCATTTGGGCAGAATGGGAAGGAATTTTACCCTGATGTTGGATTAGCTATGTGCATTATATTTGTCTTATCTACAGCCAGATATCCAGGACCCAATAGGGTAAGCAGACTTAAAATGACCCAGCCTAATCTCTGCCTGGTGAAGATATCTGAGGACTGGGATAATTAGAAAAGAGCTTGGCAGGTGAGGAGGAAAACCATCACCTACAACAGGACCCAGGAGAGAAATCTGGGTTTGCTATGTGGCAGATCTAGGGCAAAATATCCACTCCTTGCACCAGCTGAGGAGAGCTGGATATGATCACATATTCTCCAGATGCTGTCCCAGACAGAGGCTACAAGGAAAGAATCAAGACCTGCTGGTCTTTCTCCCAGGAGTGAAGTTTCTAGCAGCACTGCTTAATTACCTTCCATCTCCTGCACCTTCCTTTCCTTTGCCCATGATGGAACTTTGCTAGCAAGTGTTGGTACTTACCAGTGAAAGCTTGGGCTCCACAAAGGTAGCTCCCAGGTATTCAAAGTAAGATGCCAGGCCCTCGTTGAGCCACAGATCATTCCACCAGTTCATTGTAACCAGATTTCCAAACCACTTAAATTGGAAGAAAAAATATCTCAAAATCTCCTAGGAGTGCTGTTTTCATGTTTTTTTGCAGGTGAAACACACAGGCTAAAGTAACAATATTTAACATCTACATATAAATTGAGTAAAATACTGAATGTTCTTTCAAATAGTGAAAATTCAGTATAAAAATAAATACTTCAGCAAAACTCAGAGCAGTAATTTTTTTAAATTGCTTCATCTATGATTTCATACCATAAGTGTCAAACTCAGTGTATTATGTAATTTTTATAGAATATTTAATTTTAAACACTTCTCAATATAAGTTAAATTTCTAAAATATCATACCAGGCTTGAAAGTAGGGTATTTATCAAGAAATTTTAAAAAATCATCTTTCCATGCTCTTAACAAAGTGAGGTTGTCGGAGCAATGATACACACAACTGGTAAAATAACCACTTTGATAACCTGCAAATCTCCCTCATGTACTTGCCCTCATGGTAAGTACAGAACTTCCAAAACAGCTGCTCTGTACTTTTATCTGGCATTTAATTAACAAAATACTGATCATTTCTGGATTTATATTTTATTTGCTAATTCTTAAAACCCAGAACTACAAGTCTATTTTTAAATCAGTTTTAGCTACTGATATTTATTTAATCGGCCTGCAGTAAAACCACTCTGTTCACCTGAAGGTCTGTGAAGTTACAGACCTTGTCAGAAAGGCATAAAAGTGCCCTAGCCATATTAAGCTTTTTTGCTGATTTTACTAAGTGCAAATAGCTATTGCTCTGGCAAGTAACAGGAAATTAAACATTGTCAATAAGGAAGTGCAACTGTATTATCATTCCAAATTATGTAAGAAAGAATTTGGAAATCTCTATGAAAGCTGGGGAAAGATCCAGTTACAGTGCAAAGTATGTTCATGTTAATTTTGTTCAATTGTACTGTGGGGTGTATCTTAGAGAAAAACTATCTTTTGCAGTATGTACATGCACTGCCACTATGAAAGAATCCTGATGAACCCACAATGAATGTCCCAACAAAGTACTAAATTTATTGTATAGAGAGTACTGTCATCCCTGCATCCCTAAAGCATCTTCTTTCTTGCAATTCAAGTACTGTGTAAGGAAAAAAAGAGTATCCCACAAAGAGTTTTGTATCAATGAGTCCTGTACAATAAGTACGCAGTCTTTAAGCTGACAGAATCTACTTTTAACATTGTTTTATCAGCAGAACATATGATTAAATAGGCTTTCAGTGCTCTAGTTCTCCCAGTCTCTGCTGTTACATGATTATTTTGCTTCTATAATCAGTAACTGCATCATCAGCAACTGTGAGGAAACAATCTCATAGCAAATACATGCACAGAATTTTTTACCACATGCCTGGTGTCCTAGTTCATGTGACACAATTAAGGCAATAATTGCCTTCCTGCTTGTGAATTCATCACTTGGGAGGTTCATCAAGGATGCTTCTTGGAAAATCATTAGCCCCCAGTTTTCCATACCACCTGCTCCAAAATCAGGCAGCGCCACCAGATCTAAATTGATTCAAACAGACACACATACACAAAAAGTTACCTTAAATATTTTCATAAATAAAATGCTCAGATGATTTTAATGCTCACATTGGCTCAGCACCCCTCTGAAGGATACCACATTGTAGTGCTTCTTTGTGGTATTACAGCAACACTTGCAAATGATCACTGAAATTTTTTCTTGTTGTGTTTTCTACCTGTGATGCCGTTCTTTCAGGAATTCTCATAATTAATTCCTGCAAAGCCCAGATCTGTACTGGATCTTCTACATACAAATGTTCTGAATGAAAATGGGGTTTAGAAGAGAATATATTCACTGCTGGCTGTCAGAAATCTACCTCTGTGAGCTCCTCTTGTGTTTGGATAAAATAAAAATTACCTTTCTCTTCAGCCCAGCAACTGGCAAAAAGAAGTCTTGTTCTTTCAGCTGCGTGAGTAGAGGTATCTTTTCCACTCTTGTTTAAGAGGTGCCTTAGAAAGATCATCTCTTTATTTACACAGTAAGACTGTAACCTCTGTGCTGCCCCTTCTGCATTATGCACAGCATTAGTTTTCCAGTCCAAACATGTGACCCAGACAAAACACCAGGGTCTTAAGGAAAGACATAGTGCTTAAACTCAGCAGCAAAGATCAAAATTTGGGAAAAAAAAAGGTATGCAGAACATTTAGAGGTAGCTGACCACAAGAAAGCTGCAGTCCAAAAGCAAGGCAATTAATGCAAGCATGGTGCTGAATCCCATCACAGGTAGGCTGCATCTCAGCTGGGATTATTGTCTCCATCTACAGAAAAGGAATTTCACTTTTGCTGAGGCAGCCCTTATCCAGCCTCGAGGCAAGAAACTTCACTTACAACTGCATTAAAATCAGGTGTAGACAAACCCTTAAAGACCTCCGGGTTTAAATGTGTTTACTCTTAATTTCAAATTTTGAGTTTGCAATAGAAATCTCTTGCATTTACAAGGAGGCACTCTTGATTGGTCTAATTTTACTATTTTTTAAGTGAAACTTCAAAGACACTGGGAAATCCAATGTGTGCTGCATTAGAGTGGGGATGGTAATGGTATTAAAGCCTTCTCTGAAGCTGAAATCCTACCTAGCAGAAGTGTACAACTTCCTGTTAGGAAGTTCCTCTGCTTCTGTTGTGTAATAGTTTTATGTTAATGAATTAATGTATCGACATTTCTGCTAAACAGAAGAATACAAGCATGAAACAGGATAATCTACAACCTTGATTAGCTCATAAGATTACTAAAAGGAGAAAATTTAAAGAGTGAAGACTGTATATATTGCATTTTCAAAAAAAAGTGTAGTGAGTCATTCTGCAAGTTATTAGAAATATACTGGGAGATAATAAATTTACACAGATTAGCATTTATTTATTTCAAGTGCCAAATTACAGATTTGACAAATCAACAAACTATACAGTCAAGAAAAGCGGCAAATTCCTTTCCCTCAGTCCTGCAATCTGGTAAAATCCCTGGCAGCTCCAAAATTAATTTTAGATAAGAACTGCTTTCTGTCTTCTCAGTATTCTACCGATTTTCCCATAAAATTTATGCTGAAACCCTTGGGAATCCAAGTGCAAGTAGCAAAAAACTGTACAGTGAAACTGCATGATGTCCTAATTTTTCTTGACTGAAGCTTGATTGAACCAACTTATGCAATGCCCATTTGAAGTAGAAACAATGTTTTCCTGCAGGGCAGTCCTCCCTGTTTTTCTGGGGAGGAATGTGCAGGAACATACACCCCAGGCAAGACAGGAAGACACCAAAGAAAACAAGGAATGCTTTGTGGGGACACAGGCTACATACAGGCAGCTTGGATTTACTGGGAGGACAGAGGAGCAAATCCTTGCATGTTGTGGTCTATGATCCCAAAGACAGACACGTGACTGAACTACTCCTTTATCTCCAGTTTGTTGTCCCACCTGCCCCTTTTATTAGGAAAATTGGTTTTAAAAGAATGAGTGGAATGCGAAGGTAAGAGTGCTGAATTGAGGTTAATAAAAGCCACAAGACAGAAAGGAAAATTCAGTGATTAAAAGTTTAGGGATTTTATTTCATGAATGTGGTAAGCTGTAAAAGAAGAGTCCTGGGAAAAAAAACCCCATAGCTTCTGTGAACATTACACCATCAGCAGCCATTTCTGATCCATTTCAGAAAGCAAGCCATCTCACCTGTCTTTGGCAGAGGGTAGCTGACATTCAGTATGTCTTCCAGAAATGAAAATATTTGGCCTGTGATATTTAAAGCATAGTCAAGATACCCATTTTTAATTGCCTCCTTCCGAGCCCAAATACGTATCTGCAATAAAACAAGGAAGAATTATTTTAAACCCTAAACAACCCTCACATTTAATTTGCATCTCTTCTGTGAGTCATTGTTGCACACCAGACCATGCAATGAAGCTTTTAATTAATAAAAAAAAAAAAACAACCCAGCTGAGGTTTTACTGGACCTAACAAAATGCAGCACAGTCCCTGATCCTGCTAAAATCTAGGAGAGCTTCAGTACTTCAAAAGGATAAAGATTTGAATACAACTATACATTGCAGGAACAAATGAAGTTATAGCTTTTATTTTCTTAAGTGAAAAATGCTGTAAAACTATTCAGAATTGCACATCTTAAGCCAATGTATCCAGTGAGTGTGTCTGAGTGGCAAGCTTCCATTTAGCCCACCTGAAGAGAGAGAAATAGATGTCCAGAGAGCTTTTGCAGTCTCAACACTCACATTTGTCCTCCTGAACTTTCTCCCAGACCACTGGCCTCCCCTTTGCTGGAGAGAGCAGGTGACATCTGAGCAGATGACATCCATACCTCTGAGTGATGAAGGCCACAGCAGCAAGAAACCTTTCCTCTCCTGTGTCTGGTACTGACAAGAGCAGCTGCTTGCCCAAAAATGATGGAGTAGCCTGAGAAAAGGTTTATATCTCTATCTTTGAACAAGACACTCCCTGCCAGATGCCCAGAAGCTCAAAACCTTCACATTTCTTGCATCTAAATGCAATGCATGATCTCACAAGGAGCTGCAGAGCCAACCCTAAGTGCATAATTGGGAACCATCAGTATCTAATTCATAATGAAAAGAAAAAAAACCAAACACTTAAGCATATTCAATCATCAGAGGCCTTCTTTTCAGCCAAGGCTTCAGAAGAGATTCAAAGAACTGATCACTTCATTTTGCAAAATCTAAACACAACTAGCATCTTAAAACCCTTATCCTAGTATGAGCTTTGAGTGTTTCAGATTACCAGAAACCTCAAAACAGGCACAATATTATGCTCACACAAATACTGTGGAGGATAAACTGACATCTCTGTCCAAAACCAATGGGTTAAATATGCTCTCCACTCAATCTCACAAACACAGGTGGTGCCTTTTCCCTGTGAAAAACAGCTTGTTTGAATACTCTGCTCTGTTGAGTCCTGTCAGTCCAAGAACTAGGCCCAGGAAAAATCCACCACAGCCATAGCTGTAAATATCCAACAAGGTCAACATAGGAGATGGCAGGTCTGACACACTAAATCCAATCTTCTCTTTAAAAAAAATACAACACTCTTCTTTTGAGACAATCTCTGCACTGTCCACTTACATTGTCCCACCTTTCCCCAGTAGGCTGAGAGTGAACTAACCATAAAGTGCTCTCATTTAATAAGGAGACCAAGTAAATTCTGTCTTTAATAGCTGTATGCTTGAACTTACTATTTATTTTGGAAAAACTTGATACATTTTTTCCCTGTTGAATTTGAGCAAAGGCAGAGAAACTGAAGCAACTTCTGCCCATACACTGTTTTTTTTTTTTTTTTAACTGATCTCTCAACAAGCCTTGGCCATATGAGTCCAACAGCAAAACTGAATACTCATAGATGAAGAAACTTCAAACCTAAAACAGTCACTTTTGGAGGCTAAAAAATGTGCAGACTATGGAACAGAAGGTTAGTATACTAGTATACAAAATGTTTGGAGCACAGTGTTATTCCTACTGATGTCCCCATGTGACTTCTCCAAGGACCTTGAGGAACAAGGCACCAGTGAACCACTGAACATCAGTGGTTTGTCACAGCAGTGGAAATGGGTGTGTTTTCCAACTAAGACACTTAAGAAAGTAAGAAGATTGTGAATTACAACCAGTACTTTCTGCAGAGTAGTTGCTCCTAGGCCATGCATAGGCCACATCCACTTGTGCAGTTGTATGAAATGAACAGGACAAGACAATAAACTAATTGTCCCAAGGGAAAGATTTCTGCAGAAATATCTATGGGACAAATGTTAGCAGCAGTTTTGCAATGTAAGCAGATAGTTTGGGAATGGTATTTAGCACAGTTAATGTCTGTGATGTCTTCAAACCACATGATGCACCAGAGGGCCAACTTTTGTTGTAAATTCCTATAATGTGCTCAGCAGCCTCATATCTACCTCATTTCCCCGCTCAGTTCTGCTGACATAACCGAAATCACAAATCACAAAAGCAGTCAAGTAAGTTGACATTTTCAGCGAGGTGTTAAATGTAGTAACTGTCCACAGGCTTCCATTTTCATCCTTCACTTCAGATACATCTAGAAAAAAAGTCAAAGAAATATTCAAACCAAAGTTCTTCCATAATAAACAAGCAATTTTGTGTTTTCTGCACAGGTTTTTTTCTTTACCCCTTTCTTCAATATGGTGTATTCCTGCACTAACTCATATGTTTCTGGTAGAAGAAAAGCAGCCAGATTTGTTTCTACTGACACATATCAGAGTCGTGACCTGCCATGCAAACAGACAAAATCCACTCCTGTGCTTCTTAACTGAAGTCTTGGAAGGATATCAAACTCCATCAATTTTAAGTTGCAGGCAAGCTGAGGACAATTTATCCCATGATACCTATCTAAAACATACAACAAAATATTGGTCAGGTTATCCTAAAAATTATTAAATACTTAATCAGATACCTTCCCTCTAAGTAAGGAGGACATAAGCAAAATTCTTTGGGGTAGAAAATGATTCCAGTGATTCTCATACCAATCTCACTCATTGTAATTCCAAAGTGACTTAGTGTCCATGCAAATTACTTTTATAGCTGAAAGTTACTTAGCTGAAAATAAAGATTCATTCAAAAAAAGAAGGAGGCAAAAGATCTAATGGATTTCCCTAGGAATACTAATTTAGAAAATTTGTTTGGGATCTTGTATCCCACACACATCCCTCATGAGATTCCAGCAAGGGACAGAAGGAGCATCTCTAGAGCCTTACAGTCCTTCTGTTCTTATTCTGCACATACAGAAGAGGCTAGAATGTCTCTGCCTGGAAAAAAATTTGTTTGTGTATGTAAATATCTTAACATCTATTGAGAATTAAAGTAATCCCTTGATGTCACAAATAAATTTTGCTTTAAAATATTGTCACACAGTAAGACAGACACTAACTAAGCAGCCAATACCAGAAATCAAATACTGTGCAGCCTCCAGCAGGCAGAGGAGAGCACACCACAACAGATAAAATAATTTGACAGAATGATTACCTTCAGAGACATTAATTATAAAAAACAGTGCCCAATTTTTTAAGTTCACAGACACAGATTTTCTGTGCCTTTGAAGACATTAGCAAATGGACAACAGGACATTTTTGGATGTCATAAACTTCTCAGATGAATGGCACACTTTTAAAAAGTAATGTAGGGGGGAAAAAAAAAAACATACATCAGCTTGTTGTTTACCTACCAATAGCAGGCATATTGGAAAGAGCCACATAGCTTGGGTCATGGATAATTCTGATATTAAATGTGGCCTTCATGGCAGGTTCATCAAAACATGGGTAAACTCTCCTGGCATACGTTGGTTCCATTTGGGAGGCAATGAGCATGCTGTATTAAAAGTGCAAATAAGATTAATCCAGCACGCTACAGCTGATCAAAATACATACATAACACATAAAGACATCAAATTAGAAAAAACAGCAAGTGAAACATGTAGATATGCAGATTTGAAAAAGATTCAGCTATTATTTAAAGTCATGGCTAAATCCCCATACCCAACAGCCAGTTCAATTTGCATGTTTGTAGAGAAAAGCAGCCTTTTCAAATTGCATCTGGGTGTTTTCCCTCACAGGCTTTTTCCAGATTAAATATTTGGGCATTTACATTATGTTTGCTAAAACAGAGTCAATTAAAGTTTTGCACACAGCAGACCATATCTCTTTACACCTGCTCTTCTCCCTAATGCAAGCACTCTTATTAATTAATCATACATTTTAATAAAACATCGTGATAACTGTTAACTAACTGCATATGCATGCACTTGCACAACCCCTGAGCATACAGCACCAGTGCTGTCCCAGTGCACTGGCAAGCCCAGAAAAATATTCAAAAGGGTCCTTTATGACAAGGAGCTACACCTCACGTGAGGCAGACCTCTGTGGCACACTGTGATGGATGCATTCCTCCTGTTCCACCAAGTGAGCTTTGCTCCACTCAGATGCTCAGCAAGCAGGTCCAATCAAAGTTAATCCTACTGTGTGAGGCTGTCAGTGAGAATTCAGCAGCAAGTCAAGATTGGAGACTGGATTGGTAAATGGCAGGAACTGCATTAATAGCAGAAAAACTGACTACAAATCAATCACTTTACACTGTAATACCTGTAGCTATCAGTCTGTTGAGCTCTCCCTCCACAGCACCTGGCTGCAGGGCAGTGATCTCCCCTCAAGGAGGTACACTCCTCAAGGTAGCCCCTTGAAGTTGTGAAACCCTTTACCTGGCACCAGACATGGATGAACTGGTGACAATTTTACCTGCACGCAACGTTTAAGATTTGTATCCCATCATAACTCTAAGTGTAGAGCATTGACTTCTAATCCATCTGTACTTACTAAATACTAAATTATCTATTTGTACTTAATACTTATTAATTGTTAAATATTAAAACCTTAAATGTACTGTTGGAGTGATCACTGACTCTTCTCCTCCAACATACATTTGCTGGAAGTAAAAGATAAATCAATGTCTTGTGGCAGTACATCTGAGCTGTTCACATGAGGGCATCTATCTGTACCAAGAATTAGAAAAAATACACACACAATGGCCCTCAAAGCTCCATACCTACCAGCAGCTGGGCACACAAGAACAGCATAATCTCCTGCTTCTGTGACCTCACTACTACAGGGCAACTATTTTTCTGCTGTACTTGAGGTGCTCCCCAAGAGTTTATTCACATCAGGGTCAGAAGCGCTCATTCTTAGCACTGAAGCATCCCAAAGAAGCCAGGAGCCATAAGGAGCCACCAGGAACCATCAGTATCTGAACCTCCAGTGTGCAACGACTCAGATCAGCACTACATTCTAGTAATTGATGCAGCAGCAACTAATAAAAATCAGTGTAAATACTGTGTTCAGTTACATTTCAGAATGCCTGTTCAGCCCTACCCAGTCAAGTATTTTATGTGCAGAGTGGCTTCCAAGCAAAATTCCAAAAGGATTTTGAAATAATGATGTGAACAGCAACATGCATAAACTCTGCACTTCATAGAACAGATCCTCTAACCCTGAAGTAGCACACATGAGCTTGTTCATGGCAGTACAAGAAGATCTCTGTGCAGAATGATGGACAACAAAACCCCTGCAGTGTGTATATTTGAGCCAGCAGTGCTAGAGAAGAAGAGCAAAACTGGTTTTTGTATTTTCCTGCCTACCCAGGTCGTGGTATGGACTAGCACAGCTACATGCAGAATACTGATTCCCCATTTCAAGAGGAAACCCTTGAGACACTTAAAGCTATAGAAGTGTGAGCTTACCCCCTTTTTCCTTCCTTTGCCCCTGTAAGCACTGAAGACATAGGCTATCCTTTATCCATAACAAGGACTCCCATTTTTCAGTGTTTTCTTCCATGTGTAAGACATGATCAGGTGGGCAGTAGGAATTGTCAGCAACAGTAAAGACTCATACAGTCAACAATGGTCAAGCTGACAACAAAAAAGTTTCTGTGTTGAATATTCAGTGAAGTTGGAGCTTTTGTTTATTCTTTTTTCACAGAGGTAAGGTTAATACTTCTAAAAGCAGCTGGTACTCTGAACAGCTTTCCCACCCAGCGCAAGAGCAGTGGGGTTAGGTGACCAAGAAACATGACCAGTAGAAAAGAAAATTCAGATGGAACAAACATTTCAGGGACTTAACTTCTCAAAGCTTGCCTTGCTCAGACTCTTCTGAAATGAGAGGTCTCCAGGGGCTCTTCAAGCAGAAATCACAAGACCCACTAAGGCTTTTAGTGCATGCAAGAAATACAGGATGGCACGACAGTAGACAGATGTCACCCTGTCTACTACAGCTGCTGTTTTAGTCAGGTGCTTTCAGCTCAGGTGCTGAAAGCCTCTGCAGGACACCGACTCAAGGGTCTGCTGAAGACTCACATGAGACACATTAGAAAAATTACAAGGCAGTCTGATGGAGGTGGAAGTTTCCTTGCAGGACAGTAACTAGCTTTGTACTGACAGCTGAGGGGCACTGAAAATTTGTATATCATTCCTCATCTATGTAATCCATTAGAATCTAACTTTTTCCATCATTAATAACTTGACAGATCTCACAAATCATTCAAAATGTATCTCCTTAAAAAAAAAAAAAAAAAAAAAAAAAGCAAAACCCTTTCAGTGTTATTGGAACCCATCAGGTTAGGAAATGGCTGGTAAAGTGATGACCTAAATCTTAGTGAAGGAAAAATAACAAGACACTATTGCATACCCTTGATTCAGAGAAAACCTTTTTTAAAGCAGAAAAAATATGCAAAATCATTCACTAATACCAGTTATGTGTTCAGAAACAAATAAGAAAACTGTACACATCATCTGCACTCAGTGGATTTTCTTTGATGTGTTCCACTGTCTAAATACCACTGGCATCTTTTTAACCAGACTGCAATCTCATATTTCATTAGTGCTTTGTGATAACCTAAGAATGAAAAGGAACATTTGTCATAAACCCTCTAAATAACTAAAAATTTAGTTGTACACATTATTGGAATGATTTTAAAACTTTTTTTCTTATTTTCTAGTGTTACAGCAAGGCTGATGATAACTTTTTTTTCCCCCAGAAAAATGCCAGGAACTCTGTATTTTATACAGCCTGAATAAAAAAAAAACTAGCACCTAATTCAGTGTTTCTTATGTTGCCTTATATGAAAAGACAAAACCCCTTGTAACAGTATTAAAATTGTAAGATACAAAAGCCATTCTTTATTGGAAGCTTCCAGGTGCCTCCACAGTTACAGGATGTAATGGATTTCTATGATTTTTACAAGTTTAACAAACTATCATATCTAACAAACATTGTCCAATTAGAAGAGCAGTTTTAGGTAATTTTTCTATTTGGTTGGTCCAGGGCTTTTTTGCTCCACTTCTTGTTATGTCTTCTCAGATTCTGATTGCAAAAAAAACAAATGTTCTTCTTGTAGGTTCTCTACTTGAAAATAAGACTAAACAGTATTTCAGGAATGTTTTAGAAGGTTGGCTTATTCCCCTAAAATGTAAGAGAAAGGGTAGGAAAAATACCAGTATCTGTATAACTATGTATAAATGGTCTAAAAAGCTACAAATACAAGAAAAAAACTTTAAAAGTAAAAATCTTTGTGTCACTTAGATAGGACTTAATTGAATTAGTACCATGTCAGAAAACACACAGACACAGAATTAAGTACTTGTTCCTTTCTAATTTTGATTTTTATAAAACTACGCAAATACAAAAATTCTAGACTTTTCTTACCTTAAATTGCACAAATAATCCTGTGAACAGCAATCAGTGAATAAAGAAATAGCAACTCAAGAAAAACAGAATGTGCTCCCTAAAATACTTATTGTCATATTGCACTTTTCTCTAAGGCTTCCCAAATTAACATATTTTTCTTAAACAAAACAAAACAAAACAAAACAAAACAAACAAATCGCCCCCCCCAAAACAATAAACTAACAACAAAAACCAAAAAAACAAACACAAAACCACACACAAAAAGCCCTGTATAAGTTCATAAGTTGCATTTTCCAGATGTGGCAGACAATGGTATCAAGATTCACACATGAACTGGCAGCTGAACAGCCAGCTTGTTGAGAAGAGCCACACAGTCCTCCCCTATTTAAATAAAAACTATTAACTTCATTTTGTGATGTTTTGTGGTTTCACATCCAGAAAAATAGGAAAAGAAGAAAAGGAAAAGGAAAAGGAAAAGGAAAAGGAAAAGGAAAAGGAAAAGGAAAAGGAAAAGGAAAAGGAAAAGGAAAAGGAAAAGGAAAAGGAAAAGGAAAAGGAAAAGGAAAAGGAAAAGGAAAAGGAAAAGGAAAAGGAAAATATTATTTTGAAGGTGAAAATATTTTAGATTATTTGCTACTTAGTAAACTCACACTGCCCCAGCACTGGTTTTGCAGCTCAAAAGAGAAGAAAAGCATTCTAATAGCACCCACAAAGCAAATCCTGGGCTGTCTGGTGATAGCTGAACAAGTTCACGTGCAATAGCACCTACGAGGCATAGCTGTTTAAAGCAGCCACCCATCCTACTCCACCACGCTTCTGAAACTGCATGTGGGCAGCGTCTCTAAACCCATACCCAAACACCCGGGCAGAATCCCGAGTTCCTGACCAAGACGCGCTCCCCAGCTCGCAGGTTGAGGCGGTGGGGAGCTGTCAGCGGACACGCTGGGGCCGGGATGAAGATTCTGAGACGGGCTCCGTGTCCCAGGCACTGCCTGCCCCCATCGCTGCAGCCAAAGGCACTGAGAGCCTGGAGTTGTCCTGCCGGTGCTGCAGGTGGTCACCTGCCGCCGGGGAGCCCGGGCAGCCTGGCCGAGAGCACAGCCCGGAGTTCGCTCCCTCGGGATGCGCTCCCTGGAGGAGCTCCCGCCGTGCGGAGCAGCCTTCCCTGCCGCGGTTCCAGCTCCCGCAGCCGCCCCGGGCCAGGCGCAGGCTCGGGTCCCGCCGCCTACCTGCTCTGCCCGCGGTCGGTGTAGCGGGTGAGGAAGAGCCCGTCGAGGTCCTCCTCCAGCCGGCCCTGGAAGCCCAGCTGCAGCACGTAGCGGCGCCCGGCGCGGAGCCGCCCGCCGAGCTGCAGCACCGCCACCTCGCCCGCCTCGTCGTGCCGCAGCCCCGCCACCTGCACGGCGGCGCCCGGCTCGGACAGCGGCCCGCGCACGGCGGCGGCCCCGCGGCTCCGCAGCCCGGAGCTGTGCAGCACCGCCGCGCCCGTGTCCCGCAGGCAGCGCACCGTGATGTTCACCTGCCCGCTGAAGGCGAAGGGCCCCGCCTGGCCCGGCCGCACCCGCGGCCACAGCTCCAGGTCGTAGTGGAGCGGCAGGAGGTGGCGGGGCAGGCGGCGCACGGAGCCGGCGGCGGCCGCGGGCGGCGGGGGCGCGGCGGGGCCGGGGGCGCGGGGCGAGGGCGGCGTTGGCTCCCGCCGGCAGCGCCCGTAGAGAGCAGCGAGCGCCAGGAGCGCGGCCAGCAGCGCCAGCAGCAGCGCGGCCCCCGCGGCCGCCGCCCGCCGCCCCACGTAGAGCCCCCCGCCGCGGGGCCCCATCCCGCCGCTCTGCGCCCGACGGCCGCGGCCGCGCTACTTACGGGGCGGGGGAGTGAGCGAGCGAGGGCGGGCCGGGGCAGGCGGGTTCCCCCCGTCCCGGGGAAGCCTGCCCGGCAGGGGCTGCTCGGCGGGGCGGGCGGCCCGGTGACACCGGCCCCGTGCGGGCAGAGGCGGAGCGGAGCCTCAGCCGGGGGAAGCTGCCGGCTGCCCCGTCCCGTCTGCCTCGGCAGCCTGAGGGGCAATCGCCCCTCGGGGCCGAGCAGCCGCTCCTAATGTCCGTGCGGGAGATGCGGGATGCCGAGGAGCCCCCGGGAATGAGGGATAACGGCGCTGCCCGGACAGACGGAACGGCCCCGGGTGGTCCCGCCGTGTCTCAGCGCAGGGCGGCAGCTCGGGGCAGCGGAAAACTGCGGTACCGGAGGCGACCGTCGGGCCGGTGATGGGGGTTCCCCATGCACCGGCCAGAAAAAGAGAAGAAAAGAGAAGAGAAGAGAAGAGAAGAGAAGAGAAGAGAAGAGAAGAGAAGAGAAGAGAAGAGAAGAGAAGAGAAGAGAAGAGAAGAGAAGAGAAGAGAAGAGAAGAGAGAGAAGAGAAGAGAAGAGAAGAGAAGAGAAGAGAAGAGAAGAGAAGAGAAGAGAGAGAAGAGAAGAGAAGAGAAGAGAAGAGAAGAGAAGAGAAGAGAAGAGAAGAGAGAGAAGAGAAGAGAAGAGAAGAGAAGAGAAGAGAAGAGAAGAGAAGAGAAGAGAAGAGAAGAGAAGAGAAGAGAAGAGAAGAGAAGAGAAGAGAGAGAAGAGAAGAGAAGAGAAGAGAAGAGAAGAGAAGAGAAGAGAAGAGAAGAGAAGAGAAGAGAAGAGAAGAGAAGAGAAGAGAAGAGAAGAGAAGAGAAGAGAAGAGAAGAGAAGAGAAGAGAAGAGAAGAAAAGAAAATCCCAAACCGGTCAAATATTCCTATGTCTGCAGGAGAAAATACGAGAAAATGGCAGAATCACCATTTGAGGAGTGCAAGTGCTGTGGTTATCTTTTCTCGAGAGAAATCTACGTGTTAGATGGTCGAGTCTGAAAAATCTTTGGTACATAAAGGCACGACCAAAGTGAGTTTCTAATAAATAGTTTAGAGTCTCATTTCCTGGGCAGTTCAGTTGAGGCTACAAACATCACTGTGCCGTCCATACATAGTTAACCCCATTATAAGCAATAGGATTAATCCCGTGTTCCCATTTAAACACGTACTTAAAGGGTTTGCCAGTTGGAGCTGGATTGCCAGTAAGATTGAGAAATGAAACCTTGTAAAATTTCCTGGTGTTTTTTCTCTGTTGCAGCTCCTTTTTAAAATCTTTATGAGCCGTGCATTAACAGGAGCAGAAGACAGGAACAGTGGCTCTAGGGTACCATTGCCTCAGACTCTTTGTAAATAGGATTACAAGTAGGGTTTTCCCTTCCTTCCCCGCCCCCCCCCCCCATTTTTTTTCCTTCTAATTTACTTCCAACAAACACACACCACCGGCATTGCCTTGAACCCAAGATAATTTCCTGGGATTTGTAGTCTGCACAAGAGCCACCTTCACCACCAAACCTCCTTTTGCAAAATTGAGGTGCTGTTTGGTCACCAGAATTAAAGCAAACTCACCTCAATGACCTCACTCTAAAGGTTGTATCTTCTGCTAATTTAGTTGTTCATTGAGAGAAATAACTTTTCCTGTTGTCCTATACAGAATACAGGTATTGCTTTCCTCATGCTGGGTACAGCTGGGTGGGCTGCTCCAGGTCTAGGTAACAGCTCTGAGCCACTGCACTGTGAAAATTTCATGTTCCAGCAGAAGACTATGATCTGTTTTCCAGTTGCTTGAGGGATGGGCTGATGGAATGGCCGATGTCAGAGGGAATACCCTCTGACAGCCTGCTCCACTGGTTGCATCTCTCCCACTCTCCCTGCCTCATCTGCTGCCTGTCCCAATGCCTTTGCTGCTGCTGCCCATTAGGTTCACAACACGTTATCTTTTGGTGCTAGCTCACCCACCTTCCTTTTCTTTTTTCACACAGTTTGACTTGTATGTTTCTGTTTCCATGCTTCTTTTCTCATTTGGTTTTCATTTACCCAGTGCTCCCCACCCACACCCTGTGACCTTTTGTTTCCCTGGTTCCAGCCTTCGCTCTCTTTCCACTCGACCCACCATCCTTGCACATGCCTCACATAACTCTACTTTTCAGCTTACACATCAGCAGCTTCTCACTTTTCTCCTAGCATATTTTGCAACATCCATCATATTCCTCTCCTATTAAGACTTTACAATAATCTCCAGCCATCCCTTGGAGGTTGCAAGACCTCCAGCCTCAAACTAACTGCCCTCCAAAAAGCATGACCTGACCTACTGCATGTCACTTAAATAAGTCACAGAAAATGCATTCAAGCACTTAGGACAGTATCTTTTCCTTCTTGTTGACATTGTAAGCTTGGGAAGCAGTTTGTTGTACCAGTCCAAAGACTTCTATGGTCCATCCCACAGAAGAAGCACCAACACACTGGGTAGACTAGGTAAGAAGAATATGGTCCCAGAAAGATCAGAATAGAAACAGCACTGCAGAGAAGGATATAATGGGAAGAGAAGCACAGATTTTGTAGAAAATTAAGGAGGATTTCCATTTCATGTTTTCCAAATTTTTTTTAATTCATCCTCAACACTGTTCAGTAAAGCCACTCTCATCCACTTGACTCCTCAAAACAATGCACAGGCAAAATTAAACCTGAGGCATTTAATTCCACATCTGTGGAAAGAAGCAGAAATTCTCAGTGATGAGTAGTGCAGACCCCATGGGAAGGTAGCCCTTATTAACACTGCAGGGATATGTTTCAAAGTTTACAGTTCATGTCTGTGAAACACCATTCATTTTCTCTTGTTTTCAGTGGAGAATTCAAACATGCTACTTTCCTCCATTAACACATAATAAACCAACAATAGTTATGATTTAGAATGAATGCTTTTAAAATTGTTGCTTAACTACCTTTTTCCTCTCAAACAATTTATAATCTCACAAAGTGACTGATGGGTGAAGGCCACAACTGGACATTCCTCTCTTGGTGGGAACATATATACCAGGGAAAGCTAGAAGTGGGAAAATAGAGGAGTTTCTGGTTCAAATATTACAGTTTATCCCTTCTGCTGAACTTTGCAAAATTGAGCCATCTGAATGACATGCTCCTGGACCTGAAGATGCAGGAGTCCAAGACACTCTGACCCAGCAAAGGAGGCAGAGTTTTTTAATTCAGGCCATATCACAGATCAAATCCTGACCTTGGACAGAAACAGAAGGCTTATATTTAAGTCAGAAGAAGCTTTTAATACATATCTGAAGGTAGAAACAAATCACCTGCTATAATAGAAGTCAGACAGTTCTGTTGCTTGAAGGAGCACCAAAGCATCTGACAAAGTTAACTATCGTGTTTCAGGTGATGGGGTCTGTGCCATGCTCACCAGCTGTTCAAAGCACTGTTGCTGTCCCCTAAACTTTGAATAACAGAGAAAGGTCACATCTGACAGCATGGGATCTACTGTCTATTAAGGTGCAGTAAGGTAAACACTTCCTATGGCAGCTGGCCAGGAAATTTCATGTGTTTCAAGTAGCAAAATGTTACTGTGACCCTCCCCTAAAGATTTTCAAGATTTTAAGGTTAATAGTATTGCTGTAATAAAAATATTGCAATATTATAATAAATCATATCTTTTGAATGCCAAGGAAAAGGACAATCATATGTTTAAGCAATGAGAAATAATTTTTATGTTGAAAGATGATCCCCTCAATCACATAAGAATGTGATTTTTTTCATTCTAATTTGAGAATGAGTGATGGCTTATATGGCAATTCCAGCATTCAGTTGAGGATGATCAGCACTCCTGAAACCTTGTTTTTAATAGATTTGATCATGTTTCTTCTTAGGTTTTTGGGAAGTGCCTGATTTCTTCTGTATTTTACAAGATCAGAACTTCTAGGCATGAGGAATCCCTGTGCACAGTGAAATCCCCCTTTCCCCCTTTTTTTAAAAACTTGGTCTGCTCATTTCACAAAGTGTAATTTGCTCTTCATCATTTATTGTCCTCCTTTAACAATAATGTATCACAGCCAAAAAGGTTGTAATGCCTGGGAGCATCTGTGGCAGGAACTATCCCATGGAAGATGCTGAAGCTGCCATGAAAAAGTTGCACTTTTACCATTGCTCTGAAGGTCCAAATGAGTGGATACTTCAGGAAGTTTCACAAACACCTCAAGTAGAAGGTGTGAGCTACAGGGGACCATGCACAGTTTAGCATAGCTGCAAGTAAGTTTTACACAGATGAACAAAGCATAAGGAGGTGATGACCTTATCTTCAGTCTTAAAGAAGTTCCCAGCTTTCCTATGGACTCAGGATGAACACTTTATGTCGTTCTTTATGGAGTATGTATCTTAATGTCAAACTCAGCACACATAATAATTGCTACCAAGTAACTAGAATTAAACTTGAAAGAATGACACTTCTTTCCCTAATAAGAAAAAAAAAAAAAAGCCCCAATAAACCTAACCAAGTCAACAAAAACACAAAGCAAACAAAAAAGTTACCCAAAAAAGCAAAGACCAAACTCATCACCAGATTCTGTTCCACTGTGTCTGCCCTCAAGAGATATTGTACAGCCCTGGTATTGTGAGTGGATACGAAGTTTAGAAGTTGTCACAGCAGCAACTGAACATACATCTGTATTTGTATCAGCAAGACTGTCTTAATTAGCCAGTACAGTGCAATACAGAAAGGCAATGTGGAGATTTCAAATTTTAAAGGGTCGCATTTGACCAAGCATTGCAATGTCATCAAAAAGCATGAAATTGAAAATTCAGGTTGATGATCTTGAGTGAGGTGTCATTTTGCAATGACCACCATATGAGCAAGTTATACATATAATACATTATATAACCACAAACTACACCTCTAATTAAATAGTTGTATGCAAGGAAGCATGCTTGAAATGCTATCATTATTGGCAAGGATGTGCAGTCTACAACTGGAGGGTTTTTTTAACCCGTGCTTTGACCAAAATATGTTCCTTGGTGTTTCAGACTGACAGGCCACAGATAATCCTCTGTCTTGCAGACAATTAAACCATACAAAAATGTGTAAATTCCGTTCTCGTTTGATGGGCCAGCTGTGAGCTGTTGACCAGGGCCTTGCTGACTGCCTCTGTAGATCTGTGTGCTACTGGGATGGTTTGGATCTGCACAGCAAATGCTGGGTAGGAGCAACAGCTCTCACCACTGGAGAAAGAACAACCATTGGAGCAAAACAAAGCTATTTCTTTGGGTACTTCTGCTTGTGAAGGACAACAGAGTAGTCCCTAAATGGTGTAGGGGAAACAGAATAATGATGAATCTGTGAGCAGAGTCATGGTGCTGAAGACTCCCTCCAAAGATCTGAGGGTGCACAAAGAAGCCAGCAGGATCTGCAGCCCTGTTTGAAGGCAGGATACAGAGGAAAAGCACCTCCTCCTCAGGGAGGGTCAGGAAAGCATTTCTAGGAAAGGTGAAGAGATCCACAGAACAGTATGGAAACCAATAAAGAAGTATGGACAACTGTCATAAAAACCACTATCCAGAATATGAACAGAAGATGACAGTTAAGGAGGGTGCGTTTTTATAAGTTTTTGGGGGTTTTTGAATAGCTGGTGATAGTATCAGTTGGCTTTGAAGTTTTGGCAGGCAGTCGATAAACTAAGTCTTGCAACTGAGGCTGTATGGCAAAGAAACATGACATTTTCATCAGTCTGCTTAGCAAGAAAAACCCCTTTGGAACAATGCACTCTGGAATGAAGTTTTGAAAGAAAATTGTTGCAGATTTAATAAAGTAAGGATGAGTGTATTCACGAAACTTGGTTCCAGACACCATTTAACCTCTTGTCTTGTGAAATTTAATGTTTTCTGATTATTACAGCACTTTAAAACAACTTGTAGAGGTAACAGCTTTTCTCCAAATATGCCAACATTTTCAGGCTTGCATCCTGTCAGACTGCATGGAAGTGGTTAGTAGATTGATATTGCTTAATATGATGGATGGTGTAATTTTTTTAATCCTTGTCTCTTTTTATTTTGTAGGTTTTACAAGCTTTTGGATGCCCATTATTTTTCTGGGAACTTAGCTGAAATCAACCAGGAATGCAGTACTTGTCCCCCGAGTGCTAGTCATTCTGAAATTTATCAGCTCTCTAGGAGGAATATCAAGTAAAACTTTGAAAAACTGATGTATTGGGATATTCTAAACTTTTTCTCACCCATGGAGTTGGACCAACAGATTTGGATCAAAGACTCATGTGTCTCCTCTCATTTCATCTACTTTTGTTACAAGGAAGGCTCTTGGATGGTTTGCAAGCCTAAGACTGCAACAGCCAAGTACAGGAAATGCCTCACAAATCTTACTTCAGCCCTAGAGCTGTAGGGAGCTGGAAGGGAAATAGGCAGAACCTTAGGGTATCCAGCTTGCTTTCCTGTTAGGACAGGGGGATAGAAGAAGAGAAAGCTGTGGCTGTTCCTGTTGGAAATAACCTCTTTCATCTGCACCAGGTGCCAGCCAGTCCAGCTGTCCAGAACACTGGGCCATGCTCAGTTTTTGGCAGGACCTTTGAAGTGTCTCTCCTGGGGCACACTGTGCACTCCAGCCACTGATGGGCATTCAGCCCAGGACACAGAACAGAGAGGTCCAGGGCATCACAGATAATCCGAAGTTAACTCCCTGGAAAGGCACATGCTTTTGGGGCTATGTCCTCTGTACTGACTGCTTTGCCTCTTTAGGATCACCATATCTGTAAATGTTAACTTAATCTTTCTTAGCCCATTCTCCTAAGAAAATGCTTGATTTTTCTGTACTGGGAGTTAACTTTGAATAGCCCAACCATTGCACATCTACAGCAAGCTCCGCTGGCTCATCATTATCAAAAAAACAATAACAAAAAAGAAGACACAATTCACATTCCAAACTATTGTTTAAAAACTGTCCTCTAAGATTAGAAACTGTTTGCCACATTTTGAGATGTGTTAGATTTTCAAAAACTACTGAGAAAATAGTACAGTTATTCCCCCACACTTTTTTTCTCCCCATTAAAATCTTCACTAAACCTGTCAGACCTGAAGATTATTGGTGGTAATTCCCATGCTGACAGAGGCTTAAGCACCCAACAGTCCAACAGATATAAAGTTCACACATCATCCTTATCCCCAGATTCCAGGTACCATATTTTGAAAGATAGACTTCTTGAAGAAGTTTACAAAACACTCCCTCCTTTACTGGTCCAACAAACCTGCGCTTCACTGAAGAATGTGGCTACATCTCAACTGGTGATCAAATTGGCCAGAGCTCTGTATATCCCTATAGACCCTAGAGAGCCTGTTTTCCAAGGCCTCATTCTGGCAGGCTTTTGGCAGAGATATACTGAAGTTTGAGCATGATTTATAAAGGGAATAAAGCAGGTCTCCAGTTTAACCTCTTAGTATGTTCTTCTGGCATCTCAGAGCACAAGAATTCTTGTTGCAGTGCATTGCAGTTCTTCATTTCTACTTGCTAGGTTTGTTCTGACAAACCCTAAAATCTGATCTCATCTATCTCCAAATGCTCCAAATGAACCAATGAGACAATTAAAAACAAAAAAAAAAAAATTCTCTCCAGAAGCCTGTGTGATTAGCTGGCAAAGAATTTCAGTATTTTTGGCAAATCTCTGCACTTGGTGACATGTGACCTGTCTCAACCTGTCTCAAGAAAGCATGTATCATGGAAGAGGCTCAAAATAAATAAATACAATTCATAAATCTCTTGCATGGATGGACCCAAAGAGGGAATGTGCCCTGAGCTCTTGTACAAATCAGTTTTCTACAAAGATTGTGATATAAAATAACACACAGAAATAGGACACCCCTACTCACAATAGGATAGGAATATATTTCTCAGTTAAAATAATGTGTGTATAATAATAATGCTGCTAGCCACTAGACCTTGTATTTGGTGCTGAGAATACCACAATAGAATAAAAGATGTGGGTGAGTCTCTTTATATTAAACAAACAAATAAACCAATGAAACAACCCCCAAAAAATCCCAAAAACCAAATAAAGAAGAAATCAAATACAACACTTATGTGTATTTGTCTATGTTGGAAAAGCTGAGCTACAAAAGAGGATTTTCTTTCAGGACTAATGATACAGTAGATGCCTTTGAGAACAGCTCAGTAACAATAACAGAGCTAGGAAGTATTTCTGACCCTTCTTTTGGTAAAGATGTGTGGGACTGCAGGCTGACCCAAGCCACCAACTCAAGAGCGTGCTGTGGTGGTGGTTTTTGAGATTATGTGGGAAAAGCCTCAGGAGAGCACAGTCAGGATGCACTTCTGAGGAAGATGGCAGTAGTGACATGAAGATCAGTGAGAAGAAGACTCCAAGCTGATGGCAAGGTGACAAGAGGAAGGCACAGGGCCAAGAAGGCAGCAGGCTGCACCTGGCAGGTGTACAGCTCATTAAGTGGATAATTTCTGAATCAGCCAAGCTGCAGGAATGTTAACTTTATTATAAAGTCAAGATGAGGAACTTGGGCCATTATGATCAATCTAAACCATGAAATTATCAAATCTCTATGAGGGACAGAGGAATGTGTCAAAAAAAGGAGCATCCCACTGTTCATGTCTGGTAGGGGGGTGAGAGAAACAGTCTCCATGCCAAAAAGTCCCAATACACAAACTGAGAAATGTCTGAAAACTAAGACAAGTTCAACCTAAGAAAGTTTGGGTTCATACAACATATGTCATTAGTTTGTTCTGGAAACAGAAAAAATGACATTGATGAAGTACAGAAATGGGCTGCCAGCCACATTCTTCACTGAAATTAGCAAATGTAGTTGTGAGGTGAGGGAAAAAGAGAGCTTAGCAGGCAGATAAACCAAAACAAATACCATGGGAAAAGCAAGGACATCCTGGCAAAGTATTCAAAGCTCCAGGCCTTTAGAAGCTCAATGCTGACATTGCGAGAGTGTGGTTTTGTAGGGCTAGCCACTCAAAAGAAGAGGGGCCCCAGGATTCTTCCCTTCTCACCACCTGGCAAGCCTTTGGGATGATATGCTGTGACTGGATTTCACATACCAGAATTACTTGTTGAAGTGTTAGCTAGTGACTTCTGGTAAATTTATAATACACTCATTAACTTGGAGAGAAAAACTCTTGATGCCTTTTCAGAGAACTTTAGTCCTTACCTCACAGTGGTCCCTAATTGGTACCATTCACATCTTGAAGAAACTCTTTGGCTCACTATACTTCCTGTACTGTGCTGGTATCATACTGACTCAGAGTCATCTTTAATACCAGCATATCACTAAATCCCACTCACAGCCATTGTGCACCACCTCTGTCCTCACACCATTCCCCTGGCTCTGGAGGGACCACTGCACCCATCACAGATCACAGGGCATGCACACATTTTCAGTTCCTGTCCCTTGCATTATGAATGGGTCTGAATTTTCTTCCCTGGGGTCACTTCTGACCAGAATGAAGGATGTATGATCCCAGCTGCAATTTTAACCAGAATTTAAAACTGAACCCCACAAGATGCATGTCTCACTCCCTGAAGTTGACCATTCAGGAGAGATAAACCTCAAAGCCCAAGCAGATGTCCAACAGAACTATACCAGGATTATCATGGGCTTATTTACAAATGAGAAGTTTTAAATAACTTCTGTTCTGGGAATTCATGGGAAGCTATTGGAAAATTGTCGAGCAAGTTCAGCTTTTATTAGCAAACCCACACCCATTTCATGCACATTTCAAATGATGTCCAGGATGAACATTATTTGTATTATTTGTAGTGCTTCCTTTTCTGAAGTAACAAATCCTCCTGGTTTTAATTACCCTTTTCAAGCACCTCAGTCCGTTGACTCATTTAATATTCCCTTGGTCCCTCATTGCATGACTTCTTCCCTCACCATGTGCACGAAATAATGCATGTGCCAATAAAATGTGAACTCTGAAATGCTCCTTTCTGTAACAGAACAAAGTGTTCTCTTTTCCCTTCAGTTGACTACTGTTCCATACTCTGCTTAAGCTGATGGCACCTTAGAGGTTATAAACAGATCCTTCACAGGAAAGATTTTTCCTGCTGTGGTTGATAGACAAAGATGAAGCTCAGCATAGACAGCACACATTAGCAACAACTACTCATCTCAAAAAGGTTGTTTAAAACTACCCTGAGTCTTAGCAGGGTATTCTTCCATAAATCAAGACACTTCAAAATGTAGAAGAAAGGGCAACAAGAAAAGTGAAAGTACTAAAACACAAAATGATTTTGGCATGAATTGTGAAAGGCAAGAAAATAATTCCATGGCTGTCAAAAAATGACACAAGTGCTGGCCTTCCACTGCAGCAAAGTTTTGGAAACCACTGTGCAGAGTACCATTACACACATTTTGCTTATTCCCTTTTTGCCTGTTCTGCATCTTGGTCCATAGATAAACTCATTTCAAAGTAAAGACATCTCATGATACACAACATTGTAATTGGGACACCCCTATATTGCATAGATTATATTGAAACATATTCAGCAAAGGATTCCCCCAAGTATTGCGCAGGGGAAGGCTGAGACACCTACCTGTACAAAGAGACATTTGTGAGCAGTTTTTTAAAGCTGGATACAAGCAAGAGTACATTAGAACCCAAACCTTTACAACAATCTGCCCCATTTAATTTCAAATTACGCAGAAATCTCAAATATTGAACCCTATCATCTTGCCTGCATTTTGACTTAGGAAACACAAAGGGAAAATACAGATCTCATCTCCTGTCTTTCAAGTCTCTGGATCATAATCCCTGGCCAATGCTATCATAAAAGAGAGAATGGGTGCTGACTAGTCCAGAAATTATATAGACAGCAATGCAATTATTTGGTGTTATATGGTGTAGAGTATTTAACCACTACTTCTCTGGGCCAGGAAGACATTGCCAAGTGTGAAAAGCAATGTAGACCACAGGGGACAATTCACCTTCCAAAGAAAAAGCAGTACCCTTGCCATTACCTCTTCAGTAGCTGCTTCTCCTGATATATATCTTCTTTTCCATTGGTAATTAACTTTCCCTTAAATAATTACTGTTTGAATGGTAATGCACACCAACCTACAGTTACCATAATGGTTCACTCCATTCTCAGTTTCTTTACTTCCCCCTGATCACATTCAGTGTATTAAAGGGTTAATTCCATTGCTAGAGAATCTTCTACAACAAGTAGTAGTTTTTCAAAAGAATATTAGGGGGAATATCCCAAACAAACTTTTTGAATCGAAAGCAGGCATTTAGGACTCCATCTCAAAACCAGAACTACTGCATGCAGCCATTTTTGTGGGTTTCATGTCTCAAACTGAAAGCATTTTCAAAGTTTAGTTGACAAAGTTATATTTAAAAAAAAGTGCAAGTGAGCCAAAGCCCTGGCAGTATGCCACTTTTGTTACACTACTTAATCATTCTTTTCCTTCTTTCACATAATAGACACCTCAGTTGCATAAACATATTTTATTGTATCATAAAATGGCAGTCAGGGATTGCTTCAAATATCTTAATGATTCCTTGCTGTGGGTATGTAACGAAAATAATGACGTTTGGAGTGTATCCCAAGAATTATCTCAGCACTCTTCCCAGATTCATTGTGTCAACCCTAAGACAAAGTGATGTGATCATAGTAGGCAAGAGCTAAAGACTTTACCATGGGGAATGGTAACTTCATATTAACATCATGACTGTCCTTATAAAACTGCAAACAAGCTAACTTCTGCCAAACAGCTTTGTTTATTGGTATCTCTGTTGCCATGCTGTATCCCTTAGTACCACCAGAGAGGGTCAGCTCAGGAAGGTTCCCCACTACCCCAGCAGCTCATGGCTCAATGACACAATGAACACTGCATAGGGAAGAGAGGGCCAAGCTAAAAGTACTCCTAGGAGAGACATCTTCCACTTCTGCAGACATCAGTTTTCCTTGCCTGAACTCTTGTTAGACTGCTGCTTACATATCCAGTACTGTAGAGGAACTTACAATTCTTGTCATCCACATATCTATCCAGCAGCTGTGAAATAAGGATACTCACCAGCAGTCTGAAGAAAACGGGTCACAGACACCAAAAGGGGTCAATTGCCTCATCTGCCATCTAACCTGGCAAGCATGAATGCCTCATGCAGAAATCTGAGGGCATGGCCAGTGCAGCAGTTTGCCACACCAGCACCTGCCACTGCCATGGCTGCTGCACCAAAAAAAGCAGCTTTCCTGAAATTAGCAAAAGGGGAAGGAGGCCATGTGGTGGGAACTGAATTGGAATTGGAAAGAAGTGTGGGATGAAGGCATGTAAAAGCATGAACATTGCAGGTAAAAGGAAGGTGTCTATAATTGAGGAATGTCATATCTATTGCCAATTAAAAGAGCATAAATTTCTGATAATCCCTTCCAAAAAGTTTGGCATCATGTTGCTCTAAGTATATGCACATTATTACTTTTCTGCCGTCTAACACTGAAACAGATCTCAGGATACCTTCATAAAATGCCACATCTTATGTACAGGCTTTTTTGTTCAAAAGAAAAACACTGAATGCAAACACACACAGCTGGTTAGGGCAGTTAGAGATTCTCTTGCTCTATATTGTAAATTCTCTCAGCACTGTGATTTCATTTGCAATTAGAAAAAAAAGATGTAGACAAGCTGCACAACAACATTTCTAGGATTTTTAAATTAAAAGCAATGCCAGGAATGGTCCAAATAATCAGAGAATTGGAACAACAGAGTTCCAACAGGAGGGATGGGAAAAAAAAGAGGAAATTCTTAATGATTCTTCCCTTATTTGCATTTCATGTTTTTATGTTTGTAGAAAGACTGTTGCCTCAAAACCAAAAGAGAAATTATTAGAGGTCAGATGTTACAACTTTTACACTGAATGCTTAGTGTAAACATACTTCTTTGTAGTTAAGCTAGAAAGTTTATATGGTTGTTTCCAAAAGTATCTAACCTCTTCTGTGTAAAATTGATTACAACAAAAAGTACTGCAGTATCAGAAAATGGGTATAGCTAAGTAAGCATCTCACCTAACAGAAAAGACCAGCCCCTCTGATAGCCCTGGGAATCAGATCTTGACCATAAAATTCACTGGAATCATCGAGTGAAATGAATAAAAGCTGTGCAAAAGCACAAATTTCTAATTCCAGAAAAACAGCTAAGCACCAGATAACCAGCAGCAGAAACAGCAAGTAGCAAAATAATACCAGGGATTTTCATCCAGCATGCTGGTATCGCAGTTTTTCCTTCTCCTCTCATTTTTTTAAAATTCTATTATTTCTTCACTTACTCTTCAGAAGTCTGTCACAACTGAGGTAGTGTGCTCAAGGCTGCATCCTTAGCTTTACTTTTGCCCACTGTAGACAGAGAAGTTCATGGCTGTTAGCTAACACACCTACCCAAGCAAATCTTGCTACATGCCAAGGGGTAGAATACGTGTGTGTCTTGAGCAAAAAACAGGAAACATTATTTTGGTGAGAAATATTAAAGTGATACTTTTGAGTTAATGTGAAGCAAAACACTTCAAAAGTATCAGACTGTATAATTTCCATGTTGTTTAAATTTTGAAATGTGTTTTAAATGTTCACATCTTAACTTTATAGTCATATTATCATTTTTAATATAAATTAGGAAACAGTGAACAATTAAATAATGACTACAACTTACTACCCTCTGCAATTAATTTACAGAATAAAGCTTAATATACTTATTACTGAAATATCTACAGTACTAATAAAAAATTATTAACAGATATATAATAAAATGATAACTTTAAATATATCTACTACAGAAAAAGAGGCACAAAAATCTACAAAGTTCCAAATTCAAAGTGAAGCATTTAGAATTCAGCAAAGACCCTTCAACTAAAGTGAAAGGGAAAATATATAGAAATGCTGGAATTTTTCTCCAGTTGGGCTTTTTGCTGCAGCCAGCTCTGTACTTTCTGGGCATGTGATATATACACACATACACAGAGTGTCTCTGTGACAGTTCTGGTGTGTTAGCAAACCTTCAGCTCTGTGGAAGGTGTAATTTCATCTTACACATCTCTAGTGACAGAACTGGCTTTAATACTTCCTGTCCTCCTTCAGTCTTGACTATTTATTCCCACCTTCCTGCAGCTGCTCACCCCCTCCTGCACAGAGTCTGTGAGAGGACAGGAAAAGAACATAAACCTCCCCCATGCTCCTGAAGAAGAAATATGGAGAGTGGAAAAAGAGAACCAATGATGAGGTGATAACTGCCCCCTTTCTATTCATATTTAATGAATTGCTTCTCTAAATTCCATGTAGACTGTCAATGCCAGTGCAGTATCATTTTCTAAGTGACAATCTAGTATGGTTCTCTTTCCAGTTAAAATCAAGATCTTCAAGGGCTGGCAAGACACTCCAAACTCTGGGTTAGCATAACAAAACTGTTTCTTATCCTGAATACTGGGATAAAGCCAAATTACTGCAAGTGATATGACTGCCTTCTAAACTTTGTGTTTAGACTGCTGAATTAATGAACTAATGACTTGTATGGGGGCTACACCCTCTTCTTGGCAGCACTGGCTGAAGATGGCAATCATCTTGTTACTGCATGAAAACAAAGAAAGCACTTTTGGAGGAGCAAATGGGAAGGGTACTAAATAATCTTTTTCTGAACCACATCAATATTACAATTTCTCCTGAGCCCAGAAAATCAAGAAAAAATACTATCCTCCAGCTCTGAAGTTTTTGGTTAGAAAGTACAAAAGGAATCTCACATAAATTACTGATTCTTAACTCTCACACAGCCTCCAATGAGTACTTCATGTCAAAGTGGTTTAAAAAGTCCTAAGATTTGGTAATAAATTTAAAACAGTTCTCCTCAGACTCTTTCTCAAACAAAGAAAGATAGTATAATGGTATGATGGATGGGTGCTTATTTTTCAGTTGAAGTCACTGTAAGATAAAAAACTTTATCCAATGCAGATATAAGAGAGAATGGAAAATGTGAAACATCTGTATGTGAAAAAAATGTAAAGGATTTATGGAATGGTTGGGAAGGCTTCTGCACAATGTACAGGCCATACAAGCTTTTGTTTTTCATCAAGAGACAGGATATACTGCAAGAGCCACACTCCTTGCCAGCACATGGTAAGAAAAACAGAGTAGTTGGCGGAGGCACAATGCTGACTTTACCACGTGTTTGGAGACTCTTGGTCCCAGACCTATTCATTTTAGCATTTTACCACTTTAGCATTTGTCATGTTAGGCTGTTTAACAGAGAAATCTTTACCCTAGTCTTTGCTGCCTTTAATTAAACTGGCTGCATGCCCAAACCTCTCAGAAAGATTATACAGTATATATTGCCTAGGAGCATCCAAAAAGGCCTGTCCTCTGGCTCTCTACATATTAAATTGTTGTTGCTTACAATGAGCACCACAGGGCAGATGCAGATTTAGAAAACACCTGAAAACTGGTCCAGTAAAAATACTGATGTACTCATCAGGTTCATTCAGCTCTAATATGAGGAAAGACATAAGTTCTCTTTGGGTTCAGTGATTTCGTGGTTAATTTATCTGGGTTTGACAAGTGAGAGTAAAACCATGATCTTGACTTTGCAGATAAGGAATCATGGTAATAGAAAGCCCTGGGGAGAAAGCACAGACCAAGATTGATGTTCTGTTGTTGTTATTCAGTAACCAATAAAGCCAAATCTATCAAAACACAGCTAAGCTATACAATTACAGGGCTGCCATTTCCACTGGCCAGCAACCCTTTTCTATGCTCAGAGGTCAGGGAAAAGCAGAGATACTGTTTGAGGATGTATTGGCATACTCCAGGTCCTCTAAAAAACTGATAAGCAGTACAAGGTTGGTGTCTTGAATTACACTTTCACACTTTCTACACTGCATCTGTCTCTGCAACTCATCTCAGGAACTCCTTTTCACATCTGCTTTGTCTTGCGACTTATCTGTCTTAGCCTTGCACTTTTTAAGGATTGCTATGGCTGAGTCCTCCCAAGACTTCCAGGAAAAGGGAGGCAGGACACACTTTGGCACAAGAAGTCAGCACAGAGTCTCAGATTGATGAGCAGCCTGCAATCCCTCATGTATGAATGACAAGACCTAGTGCGAGGCTTTATAAAGGAGTGATGACGTTTGATAAAGTCTATCCAGGTCAGAAGAGCATTTTGTGACACAGAGCCCTTCTCCAGGCAGGTAAGGCAAGGTATAATGAATAGGAACAATAACTAAAGGCTGCTAGAAATTCTGGGAAATAATGAGTAGAAGCAGCAGCTAGACCTACTGAAACTACAGGCTACTGAAAAGGCACAATGGGCATGCACCACACACAATGGAAGGTACATTCATTTGTTAAAGACAAAGGGACCTTTTGTATTCCATACAAGTAGAAAGAGAACAACACAGGGGGGCTGAGGAATAGGAAAAAACATCAAAATTTTTCACATGTACAAAGTAGTAAACTGTGCTGTCAGCATTCAGAGAGTGAATCAAGCATCTCAGTTGAAACAGACAGACGCTTAATTCTCTTTACAATAAATAGGCAGACAGGTATTTAATTCTCTAGAAATTTTAATCTCTTTGAAAGCAAGGGGTTGTTTATTAAACAACCGTGTCAAACAAAAAAAGTAAGTAAATGAATCAGAAACGTATTTTATTTGTAACAGCTGTATCAGTAACCAATTAGTAAAAGTTATTTTGTGAGCTGCAAGAAAAGCACATACAATTTTGCATCTTTTAAGTTAGTTATTTGTATGCTTCCATTACATGGCATTTACGTGTATGAGTACCTTATTCTTTCAGATCCAGTTAAAACAGCCACTTTCCAAAGCATACTGTCTTTGTTCTTGAGACTTTAATATAATTGCTGTAGCCACGTAAAGAAAGCTATCCCAATGTGATCAACATGAAAAGATCTCTGGAGAGTAATCAAGTTACAGCACTTGCAGTGATGTGGATTATATAAAATATAATGAGTCAACTTTTAAATCCTAGCAAGAAATATTGGAAAGGACTTAAAATAAAGCACTGGCTTATGTGAGGATCCACAGTGAAAGAAAAAATACATATAATGGAAGGAAATAAGTTAATAAAAGAAGATGGATTAGTATTCATGGAAGGGTTAAAGCATTCTTTTCCATGAGCAGCAGACAGTCTCATGTTAATAATATATGCAACGTGCTTGTGACATCATAACTCCCATAAATACAATGTATTCGATTTTTTTAAAATTACTTCTTATATCTGTGTTTATTTGTTAGAACACAGTTGGCATGGCAAATAAAATTTCCCAAACCTAAATACACTTTTCCAATTCTAAATAATATGTCTTTTGGGAAATGAGATAAATCTAGTGGCCCTATTAAACAGAGCAGAAGCTCCAAGAGAATCTGTAGAGCTCAACTTTTGTTCTTTATACATCACATAATTAGGACTAGGAAATAAGAGCAGACACTGTGTCAATTTAATAATTAATAGGTGAACCCTCCAGCTCTACCACATGAGAGAGCAGCCAGTTGGTTTTTATGCTAAACTTCATACCCACTGAATTACCCAGCTGCCGTAGGTTACTAATTGTTAATTTATATATCTGATTTCCCATACTACAATCATTTCATGTCATCCTGACGTCTCAAATAGCGAAAGCTATGCCCACCAATGCTAAATGGCAGATACACAAATATTATCAGTGCATCTAAGGAAGAAAGCTTTCTCAATTTCTCCTTCTCACCTTTGAATCTATTGATCCATTTGTCTGTGTGACAAAACCAGACATGACAAAGACTTTTAACTATCCAGGTGTTCTGCACCTACAGAAAAAGACCATGAAACAGAGCATGGCAGCTGAAGCAGCTGCTACACGCTGTTCCCTTTGTAAGGCATGGCAGGCCACCCACCCCACGGGCCCCGGCCACCCCCTGGGCACCTGGCACTGCTTGGCTCATCAGCTTGCTCTGAACTGCAGCCAGTGTTTGCCCCCTCACCTCAGAAACACAGGGGCTGGGAAAAGAGACAAGAATACAGAAGCAAGTGGTGAACTGGAGACACTGCGAGCACGGCAAGATCTCAAGTTACTGAGATGAACATCTCCTGGGATACAAGAAGGGAAACTGCCGTGGTGTTGGATGACAGAGTGCATGGCTTTGGAGGAAATCAGGTTTCACTAGTTCTGCTACTCATGGAATAGCTTGTCTTTCCTTCAGGTTTACTTCCCATGTCTCAGCAAGGACATGGAATGTTGCTATTCTAATAGCAATTTCTGACCTTTTAGGAACTGAATTTTAATACAAGTCTCTCTTTCCTGAAATTAAATTGCCATGGGATATTGCTGCTTGAAAGTAATATTTAGCTAAAGCTGTCTGGATAAAAATGGGTGATATTCCAGTTCCAGGAGACAATAAACATGTCCTGCTGTGAGAAAAGTAGGAGAAAAATGCATTTTAAAAACTCAAATGTGGAAGTCTTCAGCTGAAAGAAGTCCCTGCATTGCAATATGTAGCTGCCTTCTCTCTCCTAAAAAACCCCAGAGAGTTTATTCTTCCTTTTGCAGACATTCACATACTTCTATTTAACAGGAAAACTGAGAATATCATGCACCTGGTCTGCATTCCTTTTTCAACTGGAATAATTTGGTTTAGATTTACTCATATTAATTTAGGGCCAGAAATTTTATTACACCTTTATCCTTCTCAAAATATAATGTACTCATATGACACTCCAACCAATCTGTTTTGTTTGCCTTCACAACTGTCAGTCAGCTTGGCAAGGGACCAAACCCCAAGTCTGGATGTTAGGTGAACCCCAAAAAGCTCCAGGCCAGCAGGAGCTTCAGAGCATGCAGAACCTTCAGGAATCACCTGTTCTGGTGCTATAGATGTTGGCACCTTTCCACTGAGTGGTTACAAGGTTAACTGGACTTCAATATATCCTCAGGAAGACATATCTACCCAGACACTGATTGTTGTGTTTTTCTGAAGCACCTAGTCCCAGTTTCTTTTCTCAGCATCCCCATGCTTGGGTGGATAGATTCTCAGAAACCTAGTTCTCCAAATCCACTGCAGAAGCTAGACCATGAAAGCCAGCTGGCAAAAAGACACACCAATCCACTTTCATTGTTTCAAATATTGTTTGACTGGTTTTTTCTGAAGTGGTAGACGGAGAGTTGCAAATCCTTATCTTAAGGCAGAGCCTATCATTAGTTCATTCATCTACAGCTGGGCAAATTACAGGCAGGGATTTTTATCTGTGTAAAGAAAGAACTTAAATTTAGATTGCTTCTCTAAGAACTTTTCTGTTTGCAAATAGATTTCTAACTAGAAAAAAGATAACTATAAGCAAAGGTCCAAAGTTATTTCATGAACTTTGGCTTAGGACAGCAGTAGTTAAGTGGTCAAATGCCTTTTAAATATGGCCTAATGGACCTTTTTGTCTTTGCACACACAGCCATACTGTGAACCATTTGGGAATGTTAGGATTTTGTGGTCTAATAGGGTATGTGGTTTCAAAATGATGCTGAGCTTGTCATTGAGGGTGACCCTGGAGAGACAGACTTGTTTAGATCACTTCTTGCCAGTCCTTGCTAATTTTTGCACTCTTTAGAGGAGTTTGTGTAAACTGTAATATCAAAGAGGCTTCCAGAATTACAGAGGTCCCAAAAGAATACAAGAGAGTACAAAAATGCATGAAGCAACACTGGCAAATTTGACCACAGGGTTCAGCCTCTCTTCCTACTTCCAAGGCCCTTTATGAAACTTGCTTAACCCCTCAGTCCCACTAAAAAATACTCAGTTAAATAAAGCTACTCTGTTCTCAAAGCAAGATCTAGCTTCAGCTTCCATTGTTCCTGTCACAGACCTATGCACAGAGGTGCAAGGGCATCAAGGAAGCTGGTTTGATCAGATTTGCTTGGTCTCAAAAATGCAAATTGTAGATTTATTGATTTCTTTCCCAGTGTGCAGACATACACACTGTTTCCATTAATTCTGAGTGGAGACCCAAATGAAAAGTTCAACTCTGTTACAACTAGCGTGACTTTTTTTGAAAAACACATTCTCTATGGTCAGAGCTCTGGATTTCCTGGTCCTGTTTCCTGGTGCTTAAGAAAAAACATACAGAAAACAAAAATGTCCATCTTTCTGTTAGTTTGAGATGTCACATACTGAGAAAAAAAATCATCTTTTATAGTGGTTTTGATACAAGGTAGATGAATGTGTTGGATATTACATGTTTTCAAAAAAAACCCAAAAAACAACTATGCAAATAAGGTCAAATTTCTTGTGGTTGAACCCATGAAGTAAATACAGAACATATTTTGTTTGTTTGGATGTTGGGGGAACAAACTGTTTTTATGTAGTCATATTACACAAAAGCAAGCACTGTAACGTATTGCATTTCAAAATCACATATTTATATAATAGGGATTGTACTTGTATTCAACATAATCAGTCTCAACCACAAAAACTGGAAACAATTCTGAACAGTCAAACCTTGTCAAAAAACACCTTTGTTTTCTAAATGCTGATATACAAAGGAGGAAAAAAACCTACAGGATTGAAGTAAACCTTCATATCATTAGAATCCAATTGTTAAAAACTGTTTATTATACGTAACATTTTTACACAAGTCTGATTCACTGTGGCCACCTTTGAAACATCCTGTCTTGCTAAACTCCACTAACCTCACAATCTAGGTCTTCATGATGCTGCATTTTACCTTAATTCCCACACTTGTGTTTCACTAGGGAAATGTCTGATAAAAATAAATAATGTAATTCATCTTTAGTGAATAGGACTTGGCAGGTATTTTTCAAGTCTAACTAGTAAGGAAGATGGTATCTTAAGACAACAAGTTTAGAAGGGATTGGGATGAGTGCTTGGAAAGTTTTCTGACTTTGAAAATTATTCCTGCACCATTTAGGGAGAAACCTAAGATTTTTCAAGATTTCCTGCAAAGAAATTGGGAATGAAAAGTTCAGAGTAGACAATAACATTTTATTAATTTGGAATTACTTTTTCACTTCAGTGCTTTATCTGTCCATGCACCAGTCCTGCTTTGGTAGCTGCTTTGGTTTTAAGCAAAAATTGTATGCAGTAAAAACTGTCATTAGAAACTCCAGTCAGCTCAGATTCACTCTTAACAGATGTGGTCAGAACCAAGCACCTCCTACAAAACTCTAATTTTGCAAAATCCATCATCTGCTGAATTGATGCCTCTCTCTCCAGATAAACAGCTGCTCTGTATTGATTTACAAGTGATTGCACGTGGGAATTGCTATGTGGTAGAGAACTGTGACATTTCTAAATAAACAATGATGTTGTGCACAAAAATGCTAGACTCTGTGATCCACTGAAACATGAGATGGATTTCAATATTCTTAGAGGAAGAGCAAGTTTAGCTGATTAGTTTTAGGGATACAAACAAACATGGTGTGTTTCTAATTACACCATAAGTCACAATAGAGTGCTGGTTAATAGAGTAGTTTTGTGCCTGAAGTTCTACAACCTCTTCAAAAAACAGTCTGCTTGTCCTTCCTCCTTTCCCCAAGCACAGTTGCTTTCTTAGCAGCACTACTTAATCATCACAGCTGGAACAGTTTGGGTCACATAAACCAATCTCCTGTATGTGAGATTGTTCATGCTGTTGCTACAAAGCTCTGCACAAGGAAGTACCACAGGGTTGTTGTTGCTTGTGACAAGGAGTGTGACTGCTTGAGTGTGGCAGAGCTCAGCAAGTGTTCTACTACACTAAAAGACCTGGCAACATCCCAGTTGTACCTGCTCAGACCACATCAAACTCAAAAACATTTAAAAATCTACTTTTCAGGATTATTCTCAAACTCAAATGGGAAGACAAGAACACACTCAAACACAACCCAAACTTCAAAACACAAAATCCAGGAATTTAAGTATATTGGTCTTCATAACCTCTCATGGATTTATTTTTTTCGGTATCCTATTACTTCTTAATTAGGAGTGATTTTTCAGACTGAAAGTGCACCTTAAGACAGCCAGATCTCCAGTTTAATGACTGCTTTATTTTTGTGTGATTCTCTTCAACAAAAAACAGAGGAAGAAGAAGAGTGGGTACCTAAAAGAGAAACGTTCTTTGGGGTTTTTTGGTGGAAGAATGTTTTTTGTTTTAAATTGCAGAGAAATGATAAATTAAGTTTAATTATGACAGTTGTGCTTATTCCTTGGTCATTGTGTACACTGCAGAGTCATCTTGACAAAACTGCTCTGTTAGTAAGGCTATGATTTATTCATCTTGGACAAAGTGACTTTCACAGTTACAAAAGGAGTTCTGAAAAGTAGTAAAATAATAAATTACTGTACTTTTATCTGCATATCTCTCTATCTACCTACCTATCTCATCTCCCCCTTAACCTTGTCCCTCTCACTTAGAGACAACTCCTACACAACTTTGAAATGTCATGTTAATGGATTTCCAGTATATATCAGATCCTATTTTCCTCCATAGCAAACTCCTGGAGCCCTACCTTGATTCACATTCCTCTCTCTTCCAGTCCCTCCACCCAACAAATTCCATAACCAGAAAGTGACATGCAGTACCATTTAACTCTAAGTTCATACTAAAACAATGCACTGATGAAAGTAACACAGTTTTTATGTGTTCACTCCAAGGTTAAGCAGCTGTACAGCTCTCATTTGGACCTGTATACTTTGGCAAATATGGTAGCATAACTCATGCAAATTCTCTACCATTAATAAGATTACATATATATATATATATATATATATATATATATATATATATATGTATGTATACATACATATGTATGTATATATGTATGTATGTACTTTATATTATTGTGTCTAAAGAGACAACTTCACCCATATTTCTCCTCAGGGGCTTGATAGGATCCATACTGTTAATCCAGTCAAATGGCTCTGCAGCAAAGCCACAGCCCCTACTGATTTTCTCATCTAGCAATCATCTAACAAATTTAACCTCATGCCAGAGTCTTCCAGTAGCATCTTGACTCCTACCCTCCCATCCTAAATTTGTGAGTGATTTTCAGGGTTTTTTCCTTCAGAAATTTCTACATATGGCCTCTGTGTGCCTGTCCTCCTTCCCATTACTTTTTCCATCACCTCTCTCTCAAATCACTTTTTCCAAACTGTGTTCAACTTCTTTTCTCTTCTTGCCAAGAAACTCCCCTTTTCAGTTTCTACTCGCATCCTTAAGTTTTGTGTTTCTTTCATTTGAATCCATTAAATTAATGGATTTTGTCAAAACCACTCTCACCTGATGTCAAGCAAGAAAATTCAGTGGCCTCTCACACAGAAACACTGGATTTGCAGTTCTCTCTCCAGCTAAAGTGAGGGGTCTGCAGCTCCCATGTGTGCTGTAACCAAGTGAATGAGAAACTGTAAAGCTGAGCTGTCCAGCAGATCAGATATAAACCCATGCCCCACACAAACTGACCTCCAAACCTCTCATCTGTTACATCAATAAGAAGAGTAATAACAATAATGATGATGATCATGATCTTATCTCTACAAAAACTTCAAATGAGTCTTTTTTTTATACTGAAACTCAGAAGCTAGGGAGGGGGAAAGAGAACAATTTTGCTAAGGCAAAGAAAACATATGGTGTAATAATTAACGTGAGGACAGAAAAAAATTATAATGTATTTGCACTGTCCCTGTGCTGAAATCCTGTGTGCTAAACAGGTCTTTGGCCATTAAATGTTACTGGAACTCCCAAACCTTTGGCACAGTGTTTACATGTAACAGAACGACTAAGTGGAAAGCCACTAGCATGTCTTCTGGCAATAGACTATCTCTATTTTTTTCACTGTTTTCCCTAACTTGAAACACCCTGCATTCAGCCTCCCTGCTGCTGTCTAGACACAGCTCTGCTTTTGCCATCCACCCTGGGGTGAGTCTGTAGCCTGCAGCCACAGTAGCACATTCTCAGCTCTCCCATACACGCTGTGAACTGAAGGGCTCACTGGAGGCTGCAGTTTCCCCAGCCCTTCTAAAGAGTCCAGGCTCCCTGCCAACACAGCAGATAGCTCCAGTTAATGAAGATGTTACCAGATGATAAATTGTCTACACCTGGTGAGCTAACACAATGCTTGCTCTCCAAAACCACTGGCCTATAGAACTGCACAATGCCCATTGTGTAAGAAGGAGAACTGGAAGTTCACCAGCCCCAGTGCCCTGCCAACTCAGCCAGGTCACCTGGAACAGTAGGGTCTACAACCACCAGGGACCACCAGAGAGACCCCCTGGACAGAAGAATACAGGCATCAAGAGGAGGGGAAATACGTTAATGAATCTGGGGAAGTGATTATCATGTTTATTCTGGGACAATCAATCAATATGTGTGTAAAATGCAGTATAGCTGTCATTTACTTAATAGGTAGCACAGGTAGGAGGGGGCTAGGGGAAAAGGGAGACTGGAGACCTCATCTGTTATCACTGCTTACCTTGAATATTCACCCCACCAGCAGCCCTATCATAGCTTTGCATCAGAAAGTGCACGAACACGGTGTAATACTTTCTTATGTTCACAAGTGCTAATAACAGGTAGTACTTACTTAGAAACAGATTTTCTCTGTTCTCACATTTAAATCCATTAGTCTTCCTTTCATCTTTGTTAGTGCTTCCTCATCACTCATGCTGCCTTTAGAAAAATGGTTGTCATAAAAGCAAAATTAGATCAACCAGCAACTGTCAGATAATACACACATATCTTAGCAGTTTAAAGCTCGTGCTTTTGTCTTTAGCCAAAAAGATTTGGGTTTGCAATGGCTATTTTCTCTCCCTCTCTCTGACTTAACCCAATAAATTATTTCTCAATTCTGTCACACTTTTATTCCCAGAGTATAAAACTACCTGTTTAGCTCCATCTTCTTCCACAACCAAATTACACTTGTTTTTCTTCTTTTCATAAAACAGCTGTTGTGTTCTGCTAACCCAAAACACTAGGGTGAGTATTTTTGGATATTACTAAGTATTTTAGTAAATTGCAGCCAAACTAAAGAGATACTATAGTGGCATTGAACTAAATGGGCTGTAACAGATTTTTAAGAATTGAAATTTGCAAGCTTTTGCAATCTGTTGCACTGATGCCATGAGGGAAAGGATGAGCACTATTTCTTATCTTCCTTCTGATTTCCAGTGTAACTCTAAATTGTAAAATACTCTCTCTGCTCCTACCTGCCAATTTTTTTCCTGAAGATCATCTCTGTGATAGCAGCTCTTGCTAAAGACCTGGATTAAGCCTTTATGTAGCCTCACAGCCCTAGGAAAACTGTTAATACCTCATGAGGCTTCCTCAGATGTTCAGTTCTACACTACAGTCTCAAGTTACCCTCTGGCAAGAGGCTTTCATGCTAACTTTTATTCTCCCTTCTTTGCCTGCACTATGGTTCCAGCATGCATGTCCACAGAAGGGCTTGTCTCTAATCAACCTTAACCTGTCCTTGATTTTAAAGCAGTGAGGAAAACTTCAGCCAGGAGGCAGATGCTGGTTTTAATGTACTTATATATAGAAACATATTCAAAGGATCACTGAACGGTTGGGATTGAACATTAAATGACACATAGTTCCAAACCCCCTGCCATGGACAGGGACAAATTTCACTAAACCAGGCTGCTCAGAGCTCTTTCCTTCTTGGCCTTACACACCTACAGGGCTGGGGCAATCCACAGTTTCTCTGCGCAACCTGAGGTGAGGTTTTAGTGCCTCACCACCTGGCCAGTAAAGAATTCTTTCTTAACATGTAATCTCAACTCACTGTCTCTCAGTTTGAATTACTATATTACACGTTGTCAGCACAATCACATCTTCAATGACTGCTCAACACCTTGAGGAGGGTCAGCAGCCAGGATGTGCCCTGCTGGACTCTACTGGAGTACCTGTCCTGAAAACAAAAGGACAGACAAAACAAAAGACAGACACAGACAGCCCTGTCTGTGGAAACAGACTTAATATGAGAGGCAGGCAAGCAATGACACGTGATATGTCACAGTATCTTAGGAAAGAAAAGGAATTATGAGTTCTGCCCTCTGACCCAAACAGTTCATATATGAAGTAAAACAGCATCCCACTTGGGAATGGGATGGCTGTTTGAATTGTGAGAGATCTTTGCTGTTCTGACACCTATCAGTAGAGCAAATTATTCCAACTACTATTTCAAATGCACAGTCCATTTCAGTTTTGCTACTCTCTTGTGCAGAATGCTTGGTGAAACTTGTTTGGATGGGCCTTTAGAGGGGAAGATATGGCTGCCACATCCACACCAACGAAGTTTCTCAGGTGCACACAGAGAGTGCTGATCACATAGATATCCTACCATGCACACAGGTCATGCAGTTACCCAGCACACTGGCAACTGGCTGGGAAGAGCAACCTGTGACATTCAGGTCATGTCCCACAGCAACTCTGCTAGACAAGTCCTAACAATCTTATGAGAAGGTCTGTGGATTTATCTGTGAAAACTGACAAAACAAGGAGACTACAGAGAGGTGTCTATTCAAGCAGCTCACAGCTGTAGTTACAGGTCTGAGTTCATATGCAGCTCTGGTAACAAGCTTACAGACCTGTTCAGAGGGAAACGGGAGAGGATTTGCTCCACTCCTCTGGCAGCTCTTCCGGCTGGCTGCACATCAGAGACAGCACAGAAAGGGACACCAAAGTCTGAGTGTGCTGCTGAGTGTCAGAAGAGCCCAGCTGGGCAGGAAAGCAGCAGCAGATATCACAAGTGTGCCTGTCCATCAGCCTGATGGGTTGGATGCTGGATCAGCTCCAATGTCCCTAGGATTCCAGTCACGGGCATACTTGCTCTGTGCAGAGAGGATGTCTTGACCTGTGGTTGCTCCCAGGTCAGACTGCACTCCTATTGTGCCACAAGACCAAAACCAGCACCTGAGTGATCTGGCTGCCAAGTCAACATTGCACAGTGACCACCTTTGTATTTTTGCCCAAGGAATGAAAGCACTAACTGAGTATTTTGGGGTAAGCACTGAACACCAAAAAATGCAAGGACAGATAATTTCCCGCAACAGAAAAAGATTTATGAATTGTTATGGTAATTGTTAACAGCAAATAACAAAACACTATTTCTTGGGAAATTAATTGTTTGCCTTTAGTCAGGTTTTGGCAGTATTTATTGGTTGCTTTTCTTGTTCCTCATTAAAACTATGAATACTCTGTGCAGAAGCTGAGAGATAAATTTTCTGGAAGACCTAGGCTCTGTTTTTCTTTAACAGTTATAAGTAGACAATTCCTTTGGTATGCTCTGCATATGCTGTAATTCTGTATCAAGGAGTTTTATGAGGCAACCCTTAGAAATTTATCAAGTTCTCATTTGACTACCATAGGCCTAAGTAAAACTCAGGACTAATTTTAGCATTTATTGCAATGTGCTGCTAGAAAGAAAAGGTCAAATGTGCTCACAGGAAAGCAGCACCAATTTGAAATTTTGGCTTGAACCTCCTTGCAACAAATGACACTTCCCTCCACCTACCCGCGTCAAGCAGAATGAATCACAGCAGCAACAGTTGTTTAAGAGAAGGAATTCTGTATACGCTTGGATTGTAAAATTTTCCCTTTTTCCTATATATATTCAAAACAGTGGTGTCCAGGGAGGAGAGAGGAACAAAATGACACAGCATGTGTACTGCCTGTGCTGCTGATACCACATACAGCATTCTCTGCCAACATGAGATACTCGCCTTTTAACAAAGAAAGGGCCAAAATGTTTTTTCAGCAGTTACTTACTGCCCCTGCCTGAGAACTAGCTGCCCTGTTGCAAGTCTATGGAGGCAAATGATAATTCCCACTTATCCTATTAAAATATTATCCTTTCTGCCCTTTCTATTTGTTTAGAAGAATCCATCTTGCAGATGGAGGCCTGGATCAGGAAAAATGGCTTTCAGTGATTCATTCACACATGCTGGCACCCTTAAGAATACTGCTTAAGAGACAAGCCCTATGGATTTGGAGAATGGCAAATTATCTTCTGTACATGACAGATGACTCAAGACAACCTTTCTTTCTTTTTAACAATGTGCAAAAGACTGATGTTTTATATACATACACATATAGACATAAATATCCACACACAAACACTTTGATCTGCCCACCTATATCCGCTACAGGTGGGATATTTTTCTGTTACAACAGCATTAAAAATTACATTTAAATTCATAATAAAGAGTTTAATTATTCAGATCCCACATTTTGTTTCCATTTTAAATCCTAAACAATGGCTGAGAGGAAACTGATGCAATAGCAGAAAGAATTCAAAAGGCAACTCATTCTAATGAAGGTGAAGAACAAAAGCAGATCAATATTGTGGCAAGCCTATGAGTATCTGAATATAAAACAAGGCAAGCCTAAGAAGTGAAAGGATACAATTTCCATAATTTCTACAAAGAAAGCTTTGTCTAATGACATGGTAAGAGGACAGTACCTCCCCAGACTACTAAAGATATTCCTCTGGCAAAGGGAGAGCAAGTAGACAGGCTCAGCTACCCTGAGGAAGTCACAGCACCTGTGTTTATTTAAGGGGAAAGTGATACTATTGAGGCTTTTCTATGGATGACAATTTCTCTTTGAAAGGAGTGCAATTTTACTGTGAAAAATCTAATAAGTGTTTCTTCCCATCTAAAGATTTTCTGAGTAAGGAAGCACCAGCTCTGAGCTACAGCCTCACATTAAATATCTGTTGGCTAGTCACAAAGAAGCTTCATGAAAAGCCTGATGTCTATGGAAGCGCTGTCCAGAGAAAAAGCCTTTTGGCAGACCACATCAAGTCAGAGAAGAGCAGCACAGACAATAGTAATAAAACTCACAAAACTAAAACAGAAGAGTTTAGAATAGCCATATCATTATTAAAAGCAAAGACCTAGTTCACTAAAACGAAAGATAAGCTGGCTATTGATAGGTAAGAAGTTAATTTGAAATATGCTTCATGTCAAGATGCATTCCAGACAAATTTTCTTTTGGGCATTTCACCCAAATAAAGACAGAAAATATTTCTCTGCAAGGAACAGAAATGTTTTAACCACATAAGCTTACAAATCTGAAAAAGAACTAGAGGGAAGAAAGTGAGACAAAAACAGGACTCTGAAGAATTTCTGAAATTTTGAGTTGCTTTAACAAATAGCCCAAAGAACATTCTCTAGGTCAGAGTACCAAATGTTTCAAAACGTCCTATTCCTCCTTTGGCGGGAGAACTAACAATATCATCACAGGGGCAACAATGAGGAAAGCTTTCCACATCTTTACTTTGAATGTCACATGTACCACACATTAAGAAGACATATACAAAAGCAGGCAAAAGCAGGTGAAAAGGCAAGTTTCAGTTTTGAACTAGTTAAGGTGTCCAACTTGGGAATACTAAGGAATACCTCACATGGGAAATAAAAAATGGCCACATGTTTTACTCTCTTATTTCATTGGTCAAAATGATGAAGAGGCAGTTAATTACTTAAAATCCACTTGAAATTTTTGGAAGCCTCAAACTAAGAAAGTTGATTTGGAAGAATAAATACTCTTTTTGAGAGGTCTGGAGAGAGCAACTCTGCTTTCAAAAGCATTTTTAAAATGGCACATTTTAGTCCATGTTTACAAAATGTAATACAAAGAATATATATGAAGCTGTTGCTCTCCCCCTGCACCCACCTTAAGAAATGCATTAAAATTCCTCAGATTGTATCAGAATTTCTACCTCAAAAGTTATTTCTCTTTCTTCTTTTCTCTCTCAAACACTTCCAAAAGGTATTAGTTACTGTTGATCAAACAGAAAATGTGACGTGCTTCTAAGTTTATCCTACAGAGTATGCCTTAACCTTCAACTGAAGAGAACACGTAGTTCACATCAAATCTAAGTCCCTAGAGTAATGTAGGACCTTTCAGACCAGTCCTGAAATCTGTTGTTCCTGATACAATATTATTGCGTTTTCATACACAGTATCAATATTTTTTTTGGTGAAAAAAAAAAAGGCTTTGCAGGAATTTTTAAGTATCTCAATGATATTTTTATTATTCATTTAAACAGACTTGTACATCACATAGAGCTTAAGAGCATGATTATAAAAAACAATCACTATCCCCCTTTTATGTTTTTTAAATCACAGAAGAGTTTAAGAGCTGAGCAACTTACGCAGAGGTGATAGCACTTAGATTTCTCTGAGGTCTTGACAACACTGTGAGTCCCACAAATCTAATTCTCGAAGTAGAGAATCACAAATGTCACCAGGCACAGAGGCCCTATTGAAGTATCCCCATTTATCTTTCCAGAGTGTCTTTCTTTATCACATTATTTGACAGAATCTCATGCACAGGTTTGAGCTGCCCAAATATAATCTCCTCAGACCATTCTGTGCTTCTCACAAGACCCAGCAATCACAGGGCCAATTTTCCCTCAAAGTCAGACCATCAGCAAAAGTCTATCAGATTGTGTAAGTATCAACAAGTGTATGTAAACAAAAGTCGTCAGATCTTCGGTAAAGGCAGTTTTTTCCTTCAGTATAATAATGAACAGCATTTGTGAGAAATGTAAAGAGCCAATATGTTCAGCACAATACCCCTGTGTAAGCCCTTCAGAGATTAAACTACAACATCAAGGTCTGCTACAACAGTATTTATATGTAGTCAATTGGCTCCATGAATGGGAAATAAGGTGGTTTATTGCAAACAGTAGACTTCAAAAAACAGGTATTTCGAAGTCCAGTTTGTTAGGATTTTATTTAAACAAAACATGAGTTAAATGTTTTCATGCAACATTTGCACTTAGGTCTTAAATAATCATGACAAACAGAAGTAGTTAAAGAATGCACTAATTATAGACTTTGGTGGATATACAAAAAACCTCAGCATAATAGGTTATACAAAGTAAAGAACATCTTAAATACTTCCCCAAAATACTGCAGCAGCTGAGACACAGTGATATGCCTTGCAAAGGCATAGGAATGTAATTTAGAAATCACATGGGAACTACCCCTTTCCTTTAATTTCACAAACAAGACAAAAGCAACATTCAACTCCACACACTGACTTTTCAGGTTATGTCTATGCAGTACCTTGAGTTTTATCCAAACAGTAGAAGTTAGACATGTTTATTTAGTAAACAATTATGCAGTAAATCTCTATTACATTTCTTCCTTGGAATTACCTGGAGTAGCCATGTTATTTAAAAGTGGGCAGGTTTGGTACTTTTATACTGATGTCACCAATATTAATATTTCTTGGGATCTCTGGAAGATTCATATTCTTTACAGCTGAAACAGCCCGGGCTGGAGCTCCTGCTAAACCAGCCTGTATATAAAGTGAGGAAAAATGCAAGTTAGGCAAAGTTGGTCACAAGAAGATTCACCAGCAATATACACAGACAACTAACTTTTCAAGTATTTCCATGGTTACACAATTAGAAAAACCACATGGTAATTGTGTTTGGATGAAATGGGTTATTTGGAAATATTAAACCATAAAGAGAAAACAGTTCACATATTCCTTTTTATATGGTAAAACATGTAATGTCAACTGGATGGAAAAGTATGAGAGGAAGGAACAGGAGGCTTATCCAAGCACGTGTAATGTGCACGTCACAGAACAGAGAGTCTTGATTGCTGGGTGCCCAAAGTGCTGCCTTTGTCTCTTGCCTATTCTAAAAGTTCACATGTTTGACTAACATTGGTTACAGGTTCAGAATAAGTAACCTCAAAGTAACAAGGTGCTGAATGTCAGTCAAATGAACAGACACACGTGTGTGTATATATACAGACATACACATATATATACACACAGAGGTATTTCAAGGTGGCTTAGAAAAAGATGAAAAGGATAAATACCCTGCATTTGTGGGGGGACAAAGAGCATGCAGACAGATCATTTCTACAGATAAGCTAGAATAATTTGTTGTGCCACAGTAAGTAATTATACACTAGTATTTGCATCCCCTTGAGCATTACATAACAATACAGTTATGTCAAATTTATTTAATTTATTATTAAATTAAATAGCACCTATTTTTTATTAAAGTCCTCTACTGCATGCAGTCTCTTTGCACACAAAATTAAAGCCTGGCTGTATAAACATGCAAGTTTTACAATAGAGAATTACTGACTTTTGTTTAGCTCTGCTTTTAGATAAAGTAGCTGCCAAGTTTACACCCTGAGTTATATTATAAAATGTTAATAATTTACAGCTCAGAGGTCTGAAGACATACCAAAAATTATCTTTCCCTATTGCTTCTCAAAACACCTGTTCAAAACCTTGTTATTTTAAGGACTATTAAAACAAGACTACAGGAGTTACTACTATATTTGATGTTGTGAAAAAAAACATACTATCCTTATTAAGTACAGAAATGTTTCTCCCAAAAGTTCAGGTTCTCTATATAGATTTAGAATTTGCAGTGTGGTTTTACTTCAGGCTTGTGACAAAAGTGTAAAAACAATTTTTATTTTTGCAAGAAAAAAAAGGCATGGAAGATTCTCAAAAGAAGAGCTCTTATAAGCAGAAAAAGACATCATATTCCAAATTCTCTGTATGTAAAAATATATATGTATAGTTTATGAATATTTAAAAATAATACACTTTTTTATTTAGAAGCTTTGAAAGTAAGACTAAAAATATTCAAAAATAGTAAAAATCTCAATGTGATTTTCAGAACTACTAGTTTTAGAGTGTGCCACCTTGCAGGTCCAGTAAAAAGGAGCAATCCGCAAGAAACAAAGCAAGATGCTAGGAATTGGTTTAAAAAAAGACTAAATCTATAGAAATGCAAGATCTTTAATTTTAGGTTTGTCAAAGACTGTACAAATCAGTCCATTTGCATATGAAGTATTTCTGAATAAGAAATACAGCAAAATGAAAGAAGAAAAACTTTGTTTTTTTCATTTGTGTCATATTTAATTACTGAAAAGCTTTGGTACATGACTACCATTCAAATTATAACCTTTTCAGATTCTTGGTTTTCACTGAAATTCACTGCAATTGCAGGGTAAAAGTACTGAGGAGTTTACACCTGACTTCCATGGTGTCTATCTGATCTACTGCACAACAGGAGACAGACTCTACTTTTTGAAAGTTATGGAAAAAAATATTGCCTCCCTTTTACTGCTCTCTTATTAGAAATAAAGTCAACATAAGATTTTCACTTAAAATCCTACCTACTATTCTTCCTTCAAAAACATAAAACAAGTCAAAATAAAACCAAATAAAGTTTCTGATTTTGAACGAATTGTTTATGTGGAAAGGCTAAAGCATCACAAATCCCTAGATTTTAGTCATGGGATGATTCCCAGAAGAAGAAACAGAGACCAGAAAGCCATGAGTCATCTATTAACCCTCCTATGTGAGACATGCCGAAGTTGGGGACTGAATTTCTAATGTAACCAAATTTGCTCTCACTTTGGCCCTAACAACCCAAACTATCAGTTCTCAGAATACAGACTAAGTAAAACTCAAACAGTAAAAAAAAAAAAAAAAAAAAAAGTTTTTTCAAGCCCTCTTTTTCCTTCATTTCCCTTAGCATCACCAAGTCTATCAGGTCATCTTAAAGGGGAAAACCTGGACTTAACACTAGCAGTGTTGCATTAAGAAATGCAAGTATCGAATATCTGCATCCCTGAACCTGCAATAGGTTAAAGGAGTAGTATTAGACATCACAATTTCTTTCTAAATATTCAAAAAGCAGTGCAGAAAGCATGAAGATGCCCCACACTGTCCTTTTATATCTGAGAACTTGGAATTACTATTTTCAAATCAAGAGGAAACTACCAGTGAAGTCTTATTGGATAAAACATTAAATGCTTTTAATTCTTCATAATTTATTTGCACTAACAGAAGTAAAATTTGTTAAGTAAAATGGGGCAATGTAAACTGTTTTCCATTGAGAAGATGAAAATACTAATTAAAAGCAATGACTTATACAATTTACATCAATAACAATGAGAAATCAGAAAAATATAGTTAAGTAATGACATGGTAGCACATGGCTGGCAATTCAAAGGAGAGGTGCCTTCTGAGTGACTTGGATGGAGATTCTTTACCCTAATTTAATTAAAATTATTTACTTTTAATGGACAAATAACATTTTTAGTATAACTGGTCATTATTTTTACCTACCTGCTACTATCCTCTTTATACAGATTTACAGTCCCTGCCTCCCGCCCCAATGGCATGGGATACAGTGGAGACACAATTAAGAATTATTAAAAACACCACAATTTACATGACCACTGCCCTTCCACCCCCCTATACAGTCACAACTTCCAACAGTCACGTTTCATGAGGACCATTCTGGATGAAGATCAGTGAAGATCCCTGACAAAACTGCTGTGATTGCCAGATTATGTCATTTCTTGACAGCGAGATTATCTTTAACATGCTGGAGCAGAGATTTTCAAACTATTACATTCTCTTCTCCTGCACTTCTCTGTATTAAGTGAGTTTATAGAACAGTGGATACATAAAATGCATAGCAGAATGCTATTTAGCACAATTAATGTCCACCCTATCAAGCACAATACAGTTACACAGCATTTCTAAGAAAGAGAAAACAGTTAAAAAAAAAAAAAAGTCTAATGGATAAAATGACTGAAAAACACTTGAACTCCCAAGCTGGATAATTAATACAATTCAAATGTTATTATATTTGAACTCCTTAGCACTCACTCCTAGTCAGCAAGTGAACTAGTTCACAGTCCTTCCATTTCCTTTACTGCAAGTGAACTGTACTTACAAACACAAAAGTACAACAAGGAAGTACTTTCAGCCCCTTGTGCTTTTGAGGCATTTTCTAGAGGCACTTGATTAATACAGCTTTCACTGCAACACTGAACTCAACAAATTTCACCTGCCTTTTTTACCATATAATTCAGCAGGTAAGGTGGTGACGTGCAAAGAAAAAAAACTGTTCCACTTGAAAAAACAAAACATGTAGCAGGCTTTAAACATGCAGTGAATGATGAATTGTCTGTCACAGCAAGCAAATGACTGAAGCAAGTGAAACTGAAACTTCTTAAGACATTCAGAAAGACAATATGAATTGCACAGCTGGTATAACAATAAGCCAATACAACACAGTTTTGCTGCAGCTCCTTTGTACTCTCAATTTCATTTGCTGTTGAAGGATGTGCTTTAATGTTGAAATGCTGCATATTAAAATTTTAGGCGCCATTATTGCAAAAAATGCTTGTAAACATGTTCATATACTTTTAAAAAACAATACCATATATGCAAAAAAAGACACTATTTCATAGATTGAAATAGACACATTTAATAACAAGATTTTTACTCTATTGGTCCTAATCTATCAAGTAAGAAACATAAGCTGTCATTAATTTACTTAGGTCATTATTAATTAAGACAGGAATCAATTTTCTTTGTTAGAATGCCCAACTGGTAATTTCATCTCAAAGTGATCCCAGCATCCTTGTTTAACTCTTTATAAAGAAATTCAGATTATGTGGAAGAAGTGTTGCACATCACAAACATTGTTAATATGCATATACAAATAAAAGTGTTTCAACTGTAATCCCAAATAATTCTACAAAGAGCTAGCTAGCACTAAAATAAATATATTAAAAAAGCACAGCTTACTGGAAAACAAAATAATGAAGGCTAAAACTGCAAAATGAGCCACCCTTTCCCATATACTTGAGAGGTACTAGGACCTCTCTGCTGCTCGTGTTCCATAGCAATGCTTCTTTTCAGAGTAAGTATGACTTCAAAGCAGCAGGGATATGAAATCATGAAAGGATGCAATACATAATATAAAGGAATGATCATGTCCCCTGCTCATGAGGTTAAATAAATGAACATAATTAGAGAAAAACCAAAATGAAGTCTGCAGGTATATCAAAATGAGGCCAAACAGATAAGAAGACTTAAGACATACTCTTAGAAATTTTAAGCACTTGAATCACAAAAAGAGTAATGGATGGGAATGATTAATTATTTATTTGTTTGTTTTTCATTGCCAGACCCAAAAATAAAAACAGAATATGCGTGAGCAGAACACAGAAAAAGAAAAGTAGCTTTGCACAAAAAGAAAAACAAAAACAAACAAAAGAAAGAAACCAAACCAAAAATCTGAGATCAAACTCCCTAGTGCTACCAATGAAATACAGACTGTATGTTGCAAGTGTTAGCTAACATATTAGGCAGAGGAAGGTCATGTCCTTGCTTTTCTTCATGTGCTGTAACATATTTCATATTTAGGTTAAAATGTTGCAAAAACTATTTTTAACTAATGCTTTTACAACATTTTAGTGCTACTAAATCCAACTGTGGAGTTGTATTTGTTAAATCTTAACGGTAATGCAGTACGCTATCCTAGGAAGATCACATAAAATGAGAAGAGCAAAGCTATTCATAAATTAAATAAATTTCAACTGCTTAAGATTCCACCTGCTTAAAATACCTACAGTTTGAATACAGAGACTTAAAACAAGTGGAAATTAATTTTGAAGTACTGCCATTAACACTGACATTTAAACTGTTAAGCTAAACTAAATGTTTCAAACAACAAATGGCAGGTGACATTGACCATAAAGGGAACGTCAAACACACAATTTCCTTCTCCTTTTTCTGTTCTTTGTTAACATTCATGTTCAGGAACTCCAATTACCAGGATATGTTGCAGCAAAATCCAGACATTCAGACTATACTAACAGCAAATGTACATGTGAAGTTGAGCACATGCTGACAGCTCTTGTCATTTTATGTTCAACATACCTAAGGGTGGATGATCAACTTCAGAATTTCTACATCATCTTTACAAGTTGCACTGATAATTTTATTCTCTCTATACAGAACTATTTCAGTTTGTTGGTTTTGATGTTGGGATTTTTAATGTTTCCTTCAACTGAAGCTTATTCTGAAACTTCCCTTTGCAAGCTGGTAGAAGTTATTTGTTTTTATCTGGAAATACTAAATGGTGAAACAAAAGAGTTCATATCACTTATTTTAGATTATCAGGGACAAAATTCTCCCAACAAAGAAGTTATTTGTATTATGTCATCATATCTTATTTTGGTATCTGTGTGTTCATTTTTTATCAACATTAATTTTGCAGGGGTTTTTTGGCTAATATTCACAAAAGTTCATACTCCTTTGTTTCTTAACAATGATACAAAGAAAAGTTAAATTCTAAAATGCAGGAAGAGAAATAAAATAAAAAATATGATGCCAATGAAAAGCTATTAAAATACACTATAGCCAATAAAAAGATGAGGGAACTACAAGAAACTAGCACAAAAAGTAGGCTACAAGGACTAGTATGGGTATTTTTACACATAATTTTTGAGTCTGGCCTACGTAATTTATTGCCTTTGACATCATTTTGCTTTCCCTTTTTGTTAAAAGTACATTTTTTTCTAAAATTCAGCAATACCTTTGTCTACCTGTCCTGTCTGGGAGACTGAAAGATAAAGGTCTGTAAGAGAGAAGAATGGAAAGAGCCAGAAAAGATCAGGAGGTTCAGAAAAAATGAGGCCCAACTTAAGTCTAAATCACACGCAGTTGAACACTCCAAATAGAGAAGACGTAGCCCAGGTTTACCTACAATACTTCCAGAAGCTCTGAATAAAATCCCAGTGCCCCTCTCCCAAAGAATTCCCTCCCTTTATCACAGTAATTCTTTCTTTTAGGATTGAGCAGAAATCCATTCACAGCTTAACACTACGCTGGAGTCAGGGAAATGCATATAAAACAACATTTCTCAAGGTATAAATAGTTTTCTTTGCAGCCCATCCAAACAATATTAGCTGAATCACAAACCAAAGCTAGGGACTCCCTTATAGTGGTGTAATTAATCTCTGTTGAGAATACTAACAAATTCCTTGAGCTGATAAATTTGCTCAAATATATGTGAATTTAATAAATACATTCAGTCTTTTTCATTAAATTCTAACTGAAAGCCTGTTTAGAAACTTAGTGCATAACTAAACAAACCCTGATGTTAAATAGCTAAATTTTGTATGCTACTGAAAGCCAGATGTGCACAATAAAAAAAAGTATTTCTGAAAATGTAACCCAGTTACAGCTTTATTGGTTTCATTATTTCAGCTATAAAAGAAAAGTAATTAAACTTGAAAATAGCTGCTTTGTAAATGTAAGGGGTATGATGGTGGTCTAAAAGCCAAAGGGACTAAAGCAACAGTGCGGTGGGCACAGGTGGCACTCCTATAAACTACAGACTACATCCATAATAAATCCTAAATTTTAATTTTCTTTAATTAAAGAATACAATGAAGATCCACTAGTTTTCACTTCTTAGTGACCAGCATTCAAAATTTATTAAGTTATTACTTTTATCTATTTACATGGATTTGCTTGTCTTGAAAATATGTGTTCAGGAAAGACATACTGAAAGATTTACAATCTTGATCAAAAAGACAAAAGGGAAAGAAATAGTAATCAAGAAATTTCTGTGGATATACATGAAACAAATTATTAATGATCTAAGGAAATAATTACCAGATATTGTAATGTATCTCAGCATTACAGTAACTGTCAAATTTGAAAAGAAATAGTCACTGAACTAAGGAGAAAGAAAGTATTAGTGGTGAGCAGACTGTGAAATGTTCTGCTTCATCCCAGTCACCAAGTGTTCTGATTTACAACTGCTACTTGTTTACCTTGTATGATTCATTGCTGAATGTAAAGGAACAAGTTCCTATTTGCTTTACATACACTTCAAAGTTCTATGTGTTTTTTTCAGATTGTCTACCATCTACTTTTATACTAAAAGCTCTTAAAAGAAAGAATGACTTCCTGATGAATAATGGAAGACAGCAAGTATTGCAGCTGGCTGCACTGAATCTATGTGTTTCAGAAGACTAGTCAGAAACTGGTCTAAATTGATTTGGTAACAGAATTTACATAATGAAATGTTTTAAAAAGTACCAATATGTACATAATACATGGTAGAATACAGCTGCTCAGCAAGTTCAGCTTTTGGGAACATGGCTACTTTTCTATCAAATTGCAAAAAACTTATGTGTACAGAAGTTATTTGAATGCAGTATAAATTTATAAGAATAAGTCAAAATATTCATCTCAGTGATCAATGTTTCATTCTGAGTGTGACAGAAACATCAGAACAAAGACTTAGGACATGTTCAAAATCTATCACAGAATCACCTTTCAGGTGCATATTGCTATGTACTGTGTCATATACCTAGCTGCTTCTTCTTTAACTCATATTGCTGTCCTGTTCTTGGATACAGTTTGAAAGTTGTGCAAAACAAACAATTAAATGTATTAAAAAAACTCCAGGTGGCACAGCTTGAGACTGCAGAATCAGAAGAACAGTATACATTGTATCACAAGAAAAAAGCTGGAAAATTCACTTCTGTCTTCACAGCACTTCAGTTAGAACTAAAATGTTCTCCAGGTCTCTCCTAAAATGCTATTTAGTTTATATATATGCCACTTGGAAGATTTCAGTCTACTCAGCTGACTTCAACTTTAGAAAATCTGTGGCTCAGGCAAAGGCTTGTTTAGAAACTTGGATATTATTGCTTTGATGTATTCCTCTGTGGAAACCAGCACAGACTTAGCTAAGAATATTAGCAGCATTTCGGCTTACAAGGCACATATGGTGACATTAAAGGGACAGTAATATTCTGTTTCAAAGATAAAGTTATTCCAACATCCTTTCTTAATCTAAATGTCTTTCCTAAACACAAATTCAACAACTGTTGAATAGAAAAGTGATTCCCACAACTTATGTGTGATTCCTCAATCGGCCTGTTATGGGCAAATATAGAATGTATTTTTTTACTCATTGAAGACCAAAGGCTCAAATTATGAAAACTGCTGAATTCATATTTACTTTCAAGTGTCTAAAACTGGGCGTTAAATTCTATCTAGCCCATTTCAGTCCAATTTATTTTCTTATGTTGCAGTATTACTGCTGCTATTTATTTCAGGTGCTTAGAAGCATACTATCAAATAGGAATGTGTAGTCTTTGAAGATACAATTTGTTTCTTTATATAATTTTATATAAGTGCTGAAGTCACTAGTCCAGCACAACAAGTAGGCTGGAAATAAAAGGTGTTCTACGAGAGAAACTTAGAGAACTACAGAAGTATCTTAATAGCAATGGTGCAGAATGCTATTAGATACAAAAAAGCAAAATCTAATCACCAGCGACTAAGCCGTTATTACTTGTGATGAAAGGTACAATACCCTCAGATACACTGCAAAATTTTGGCACTATAAGCAGGAAGCTTACACTATTTAGTTTGCTGAAGGACAAAGAGCATTATATAGCATGCATTTAATTACTACAACCCTTTTTTTAGTTTAGAAACTACACAGTGCATCACTCTTACCTCAGATTTCTCCAGTTTATTTTGAGCATCAATCTGGGTGACAATTTCATTCATATTAGTCTCCAAAACCATTCCACCCATGACCATTTCAGCCAATATATTATGGACCTAAAAGAGACCAAAAGAGAATTTAAAAATGAAAACTATCCTCCATAAAATCTGGAAAGATGGTCTAGGTATCTCAATACAGGGAAACATTCTGTAAGTCACTTAATCAACGTTAGCATTTAATCTAAAGTCATTTGGGAACAAAGCTGATTACTTCATGTTCCTATCTCAAATATCTTCTTTGTTCACAGCTCTGTTACAAACCCATCTGCTATATCACTTATCAATGCTAAGAAACTCTCACATTCCCCTTTCTTTGTTTGCATTTTCCATCCAATTATTAGAGTTCAAATTAGCCAACAGCAGTGACATCTCTAGGAAGCAGGCCCTACAAGACCAAGCAAATTGTACACCAACAGATGTGTAAACACTGCTCTGAAAAGGAGAAGACTCTGATGCTCAACCACCACAGACCCCAAGAATTGGCTCAGAAGCAGAACTGACATTTCTGAGATACCCAATAAATACAGTCTTCAGCATCTACAGCTAAGACTGACAGCTAGGACTCCAACTGCAGGAGCACATAAACCAGCTGGCAACATTACTGAAATGGGTATGTTTAAATATCCCTCTTTCCTGCAGCCCTGACTTGAGGATAAAAGCCCTGGCTCATGAATTGTTGCTTCAGAGTCGGCATTCAAACCATTTTCAAGACTTGTTTGGGGTTTTTCTTCTTTATTAAAAGACATCCTTCTGCACACTAACTATTAAAAATCCAGGCTTACCATGTAAGGTATAATACTTTAATTCTATGTTAGTATTTGAATCTGAACACAAGGAGTATTTTTCTTCTTTTCAGAAATAAACATGTACAATTTGGTATCTCAAAAGCGTAATTTTACCTACTACTTTGGACATTCTCCCAGTTTCTCTGTGGATAGAAGTAAATCTCTAAATCAAACAACCTGGAGGTAGCACATCAAGAACCAACACAGTTCTTGGCTTTGTGCCATACCTAGAAAACAAAGTGAACTTGTTTCCCTGATAAATTTTAAGTGTATTTCTATACAAATTTATAATTACTGTATCTAGATAGGCAGATGGCTTTAAAGAAGCTTAACTATTTTGTCTTGCCCCACTTTTTTTCTAAAGAGATGGCTTTCCAAGTAAAAGCATATAATTAATCATTTGGTAATCTGCATATGAAAGGAAATCACAGCTTTGACTAATAAAGTAATGTAACTATTGTAATCTATTGACTCCTTCCTCTTAAATATATATTTGCTCACATGCAAGCAGCAGCAAGATAAAAACAAACAGTGACTGTTTTTTCTTTTCAAATTGCAAATACATATTAAATGTAAAAATGCACCTTATTATCTCTATCTTTTCTTATTTAAAAAAAAATCACTAATTATTTTCCTAAAGAAATAACAAAAAAATCTTAAATAATAATCCATTAAATGGCAATGAAATGGAAAAGACACTTCAATGGTATATTCAAAATAGTATTTAAGTGAAAGACTGAAGGCACAATGAATAGACATCATATATTCCAAAAGGGATCTGACTGTTGAGAAAATCAACTTTTTAAAATCTGAAATTGCTGTTTTCTAATAACAATTTTAAAGTGTTTTTAGAAAAATCAAGATTGCTTCCTATTTTTCTTTTTTTTTTTAATTTTCTTTTATTATTTCCTATTGAAGAACTCTCTAAAAGCATGAATGCATACTCTACAGAAGAAGGAATGTATCAAAAAAAAACTCTCTTGGGAAAATTTGGCAAACACAATTTCTTGTCTTCAGGATAATTTGATTCTGGATGGTTCACCATTCTGGTTAGGTAATAAACTCTTGCAAGAGATCATGATACTCCCAGAGATATTTCAATAGGTGCCAAAAACTTGTGAAAAAAACCAAAGTATTCCCTTACATCCCTAGTTGAATTAGTTGTATAATAGCTTCCAGTAATGCCTTTTCCATCAGTAAGCATTAGACTGTTGGACTCAGTGTGGGAATCAGTGCAGGACTGAAATAAATCCGCCCTTCCTCCTCACAAGACATGAGGAAATGTCTTCCTCCAGCTATAGCAAGTTTTTTGCTGCTTTCAATGCAGATGATCTTTAAAAGAGAAGTTAAATTCTCTCCTGTACAAACTACACTCCCCAACACCCAAGTTCTCATCTGCTACAGCACATCAGAAACACTCATTCTCACCTATATTCCATTCTCCAAATGAACTTCTCATACTGTATCAATATTCTTGAATAAGCATCTGCCTTGTCTGCAGGTTACTGTAAGTCACCACAGAATCTTGTACAATTATAAACATGGGATGAGCACAAATACTTCCTTACAGAAATATAACATAAAGTGTTACTAAGGAGGCAACATCTGTTGAGATTACATAGTTTAACTCTTCTACGTGCCAAGTCATCTTTTTACAAGAGAAAAATGTTGGTTTAGGCAGCTCTCACAAGAGAATTGCAAGAAAGCACCTCCCACAGCTCCATCAAGAACTGAAGACACAGAACAACCCTCATTCAAATAACTTAGCCAGTCCTCACTTTCCTCAATACCAGACCACTCAAAATACAAATATTTTAAAGGTTTCACCCCAAATACCCATTGTAACTAAGACTGTTTAGATCGAACGGGAGCAGCTGCTGCTTTTCTCTTTTGCACACTTGAAATATTTTAACAAGGCAGGCCACAAATATCTGACAAGAGAAAAGTTAATGCATTAACTTTGAAGGCTCAGTGCATTATGCTTCTTGACAGCAACTTAAAGACAATTTAACACTCTAATTTCATTCTCACAGATACATCTTCCTCTTTTGTTCTCAGGCCTACAAGAATACTGATGAACTGTTAATCTGGAGGGGGGGAAAAAAGCAAGAATGGAGATGTCATCAAATTAGTCACAGCTGCACAATTAATGCCACTGTACAGCTGGTGGCAGCCTTGCATTACTGTAGATGTTCATGCCTCTGTATTGAATTATTTTGTTCATTTATGCTCAAGTTAAAAATCACTGCACTGGTTAATGTCACGTCCAGAGTTTTGAACTCAAAGTTCCACTGATTTTTGCTGTGAAAATGGACTATTTTTCTAAAATCTCTAGCTACTATTTAGGGTTCCCATTTTCCTCAGATTTTGAAAGTTCTAGTCTAAGCATTTAATGGGATTCTTAGGCAGACTTTTAGATTTTTAGTAAATCAAATGAAACAGTTAAATTCTAGTGTCCATTTGATATGTAATTTTCAAGAAGAAATATTATCTCGTGTCTGATACAAAGTAAAATAATCTTCAAGAAATTTAAGATTTTGAAGAACCCAAGTTCTCTATGTATCATTAGAAATATTTTGTCTATCAGGTTATGTCAAGCAACACTCTTTGATGAAACATGCTACAGAGCAACAGGTTGGACTACATATCAGCAAAAGCAATCTTCAGCTAAAGATCAAACTCCTTCACACAAAACAATTGCAGTACTTTCATTCTTTAAGGTCAGAAGCCAATATATAAACCATTCATGAACTCTTTTGTACTTTAATATGTCATTTTGGAAATATCCAACATGTTCCAGTCATGGAAATTACTAGAAATCCTAACGACTTTTCATGACCTAAGTATTTGTTAAACACTCACTCCAGGCCATCTCCATTTCACTGTCTGGTCAAGGTGCAACTGTTTATTCCAAAAGACCTTCCTGATTTTGAAACAAACTGAGTCAGTTTGAAATGGCTCTTTCAGATAACTAACTTGGTATTATTTTCAGGCTACTTTTTCTCTCTTACTTTCCTTTCACATCTTTTGCCATTCATGCAGAAAGATGTTCACAGATGGGGAAAGGTGACTGCACAGAAAGTAACAGTAGGCACAAAATGCAACTGAAGGAATAAATTCTGCATATTAAATTTTCAGCATTTTAGGTATTACACAAAGAAATGTCAAAGTCCTCTTAAATGAAAGGCAACTATAGTAAGAGCATTTCTCTGAAGTAGATTAATAAGTAAAACACTTGTTTCTTATAGCTACAAATATCAAAACAAGACTGTCTCTAAATGTTTGAAAAAAGACAGTCTGTTTGAGATTTTAAACAGAAAGATTCACAGAGCATTTAAATTACATAATCATAGCATATGTAAGGCACCTTCCAATCCCAACTGGAAAACACTTAGCAACTTCAGTTCTGCATTACATAAAACCTAACCATAAACAAAATAGAGGACATTATTTCTTGAAGCTTTTCCTACTCTAAGGATATTCAGATGTCTTAGATTTTTACAAGGTTTTGTGCAATATTATTATGAAAATCTCCCATATTATTTTATTTTTCCTCAGAAAGGCATGTTCCATTGCAGCTTTCAAGAAGTAACAGTAATAATTTAGCAGAAATGGTCTAGATTTCACTGACACCTAAATAACAGAATCATGCAATCAGTAAGGTGGGAAAAGACCTCCAAGATCCTCAAGTCCAACCTTTGACCAAACACCACCATGTCAATTAAGCCACAGCACTACGTGCCATGTCCTGCTATTTCCTGAACACTTCTGGTTATGGAGTGTCCACCACTTCCCCAACCAGTCTGCCTCAATGCCTGACAACTCCTCCAGGGAAGAAATTCTTCCTGGTATCCAGCTTGAGGCTATTTCCTCCTGCCTGTCCATGGTTATCTGGGAGAAGAGACCAACCCCCGTGCTGTTACGATCTCCTTTCAGGTGTTTGCAGATGGCAGTGCTCCCCCTGAGCCTCCTCTCCAGCCTGAACACTCCCTGCTCCCTCAGACACACCTCACCAGACTTACCCTCCAGACCCTTCACCAGCTTTGCCACCCTGCTCTGGAAACTAAGGAAGAGTTTAATGCCAAGTATCAGATGAACCAAACGTTTTATTTGATAAAAATATTACAAATCATCACAGTACCTTGTCTACATGGAAGATTAAATCCAGCTCGCAGACATTTTCAAAACATTTGTCTAGTGTTTCCACAAATACCTGCAAAAAGGGAAAAAAAGCACCAAAGATCAATCTTCAACAAAAACTCCACAGTTCCATTGGGTATGTGGCTTGAGAAAAGCAAATACATAAATTAAACACTGGTCAGATCTTCAGGCATTAAAGGCAGAATTGACAGAAATTATGTGGTTAGCATAATGTCAAAAGTATGCTATCTATGTAGAGGCAAAACTGTATGCACAAGCCAATTTAGGTTAAAATTCTGCTTAAAGTCACACTTTTTTAAAAAACAGACATCTTGAAAAACCAGTAACATAACCTACACTATAATTTTCACAGCTGTGATTCAAAGTACTCCTTCCCATTTCATTCAAATACAATTATGAAGAAAAAAAAAATCAGCTTTTCCTATTACTATTTTTAATAATTATACATTCCAGGTAACTCCTAGTTAATCAGACTGTTAACTTTGGTGTTAACTGTCAGCATCACTCCTTCCAGAAGCAGTACAGCAGCTTCCACCTGACTTAGACCCACTGAACCCAGGATCAAAAAGGCATTTGTCTTAATGCCACACCTCCCAATCTTGTTTGGCATATACAAACTTAGAAATTAATAGATGTCTATATACATTTATATAGACATAAAAATTTAGAAAAGTCTAGCAGTTTATACACAGGCAAATAAGTCCCTTCTGAAACCAGAATATAAAAGCATAAAGCAGAAAAATCCAAGCAGCTGCTGAACTCCAGCCACTGATGCTCTCTGCTAGATACAGCCTGTATATAACCTTGCTCTGAGTGTTTCTGAAACAGATTCCTTGGCATTTGTGTTTGTACTTTGACACAACAAGAGCACTCAATCCCCAATTAGTCCAGATAATGAAATGATGATTGTACTTGCAGTTCTGCCAATCACCATGTGCTTGGGGTGAGTGCTGTCAAAGACTCCACTCTACAGAGTTGTATGCACAGTTCCCTTTGTCCAAGGGATAATTCCTATGGAGTTATGAGAGGCTATGTCAAGTTCTAAGTTAAATGTAAGATTGACCTTAGGGTCTTCAAAGTTAAAAAGAACTTCTGTAAGAATTTATTGATCTTCTATCAATAAATCTAGGAGATCTATTGATCTTCTATCAATATCTTCTATCTTAATGGCGAGAAAATAAACTGCAGCTTGTTGAAAATTTTAATCAGTTTTATATGTTTCAAGGCCACCTCGTCACAATGTGTATTTAACATTATTTAACATATATTATTAAGCTGTCAATGTATGCAATTTTTTAATCAATTCTAACTCAAACACCATAAAGAAGAAATATGGAAGGTAAACACCTCATTTTGATTCTCTGTGCCATATGATCCATGAACCCCATCTTAATATTTGAGAGGCACCAGATTTCAAATTGCCTAGGCCCAGAAACATAGGAATAAGAAACCATTTTCTGACAGATCACATAATTGTTTAGGTTGGAAACCTGAAGATGAATGAGACGAACAGGTAAGCTAGCACTTCAACTCCAGCTCTAACCCAAGCCCGAGGGCCACATCCAGATGTTTTTAACACATGAGGCACGGTGACTCCACAACATCCCACAACATTCCAAAGCTCAACAACCCCTTCAGTGAAATTTTTTCTCTAATATCCAGTCTAAACCTCCTTTGGCACAAACCAAGGCTGTTTCCTCTTCTCATATTGGTTTTTCTTATTCCTGTTGTCCTCTTGGCAGTTTCTTCTTCCTTGGGAGAAGAGACTGAAGCATATCTATAACCTCCTTTCACATAGTTGTATAGAAAGATAAGGTCCCTCCACTCCTTCTTTTCTCCAGGTTAAACACCCCCAGCTCTCTCAGCCGCTCCTTGTAAGACTTGTGTTCCAGCCCCTTCACTGGTTTCACTGTCTTTCTCTGGACTTCGTCCAGCCCCTTAATATCTTTCTAGTAGTGAGGAGCCCAAAACTGGACACAGGACTTGAGGCACAGCCTCACCAGTGTCCAGTACAGAGGGACTGTCGTGGGCCTTACTATTGCTGATCTAAGCCAAGATGCCCTCAGCCTTCCTGGCTGCCTGGGCACACACTGGCTCATGTTCAGATGCTGTGAAACAGCACCCCCAGGTCTTTTTCCACTGGGCAGCTTTCCAGACACTCTGCCCCAGCCTGGAACACTGCAAGACTGTTGTAACCCAAGAGCAGGACCTGGCATTTGGCCTTGTCAAACCTCATGCAACTGACCTTGGCCCATCACCCCAGCCTGAATCCCTCCAGCAGATCAACACTCCCACCCACCACCAAGTCATCTGCAAATTGGCTGAGAGAACACTCAAACTCCCCATCTAGATCATTGATAAAGATATTAAAGAGGCCTGGCCTGGCCTCAACACCGAGTCGTGGAGAACAGCACTGCTGACTAGACTCCATCAGACTCCATCTGGATGTAACTTCATTCACCTCCATCTTTCTGGATAAAAGTCCTGCTCCTACAGACATTTATTTATATCTACAGCTCCAGTGAAAAAGATCTGCTTGACACCAGCCATTCCCAACTGCCTATCTCACATTAATAACAAGGATTACTTTTATATGTTAATCACTAATCTTCAGATCTTACTCACATTATAAAAGAGAAGACAATCACACCCTGCCCTTGCTATACCTACTACTACTACTATCGAAGTCTTTAACATGCTGAATTCAAACTACAAATTAACTGATGATCCATGCATTTCAAACAAGGATTATTCTTTAATACCAAAATACAAATCTGTCACTTAAACTAGAAACATAGAGCATATTCAGAGGCAGACTCAGGACAATAAGGTTTGGTGACAAGTTAACTAAGGAAATGAATATGTTTCTGTTAAATTATACTGAAGCTAGGTAAAGCAAGGATTTTTTTCTTAAAGCAGTTGTTAATTCATTGTGATAATAACAGCCTTCTATAAAGAAGGGATGCAAGCAAACAAAAAAAACTTGTTAAGCAGAAAAAAACTACACATTTGACAACATTTGCAGCAAAACAAATCACCAAAGATGTTCTCTTACTTTCCTTGCACCTTAGAAGAATGCAGTTACAAGAACGGTGTTGTTTGATATTAGCTGCAAGAAGAAGATTGGAAACAGTGTAAACGCAGCCTTTGTCCAATGGTTTTAGTTACAGGGCTTAAGAGCTTGACACTACTCCTCATACAAGTCACCAACTTTGCACATGATTCACACACTCTGACTTCGACGTTTGTCTAGTCCCTTGGAAAACAAAGGAACCCATTAAAAACAAAGGCAAGTCAAGAGTCCAAATACACAAGTAAAGTGTATTTAGTAGCAGCATACATGCTCACACATCAACAACACAAAAGTTTAATTTCTGTGACATTATTTTAGTAAATAAAGCTTCTATAGCAACACTTGATTCATTGTTGGAGTGGTTACTTTTAAACCTTCACCTATTACATAGCAAACCCACCACACACTAAATAAATTCACAAATCTCTGCTTAAAACGCGTGACCAGCAATGTGCAACAAACTTTTTTAATCCAGAGGAAATCAGCTGGCACTGACTATTCCTTCACTGAGATTTTTCACTGACTAAGGATTTCTCATGGAAACTTTGAAACTTTGGAAATTTCCTCCATCTTCCATTCATGATGGATTCATTCACCAAGAATAATGCCAGAAATGACAAGGTCTGCATGTATTATAAATGGTCTTTTGAAACACTGGTCTGTAAGGTAAACTAGATTTTTTACACTAGCATTTCGTGGCCTATTTTAAGATGACTTCAATAACTGCAAGGGTAAATAAAATCAGAGTCACTTCCATCAGAATTTTAGTTGAGTCAAATGAATTGCACACTGTGGCAAGTAGTGCTAAAATTTAAGTACTTCAGTAATCATTTCAGATGCTGCAGACTTGTAGATCAATAACCAGAAGAGAAAACATATAAATTATTTTGGGACAGACACACCTCCACACACATCAGTTCAGATGTACCTTGTGACATTACTGGAATAGCAGGAACATAAGGATGCATGCAGAATTAACAACTAGCTCCCCCTTGTGATTAATTTTTGAAATGATAATATTTTATGATAAAAAGGAAAATAAATGCACATCTCCATGTAAGCAAACAGAAAACGTGAAAAGAAAAACAAACCCATACACCTTTCTTTTGCAAGAGATATGTTTTAATAAAGACAGATACACACCAGGAGCATAACTTATATGAAACAAAGTACCAAATTTTTATTGAATATGTGAAAGCCAGGACTACTCAGCCATACATCAAAACATAAAACATCACCTTTAAAATTAAGGGCTTATTTTTAAAATAAGCAAATAAGACAAAAAAGGAATAAATCATAAACTAGTAGGAAGACAACAAGGGCAGCAGAAAACTCAGAACACCTAATAAATTAAATGTATCTGAACTTAGATAACACCAAATACTAACAAAAGCAGGCACGAAAGATTAACTAAAAACAACAGGAGTAACTCATACCAAGAATATCCCCTTCTTCCTTAGCTAAACAGCAGTGGTAAACCTGAGGACAGAAGTAATTCAATCTGCCCAGCCATATGCCTGTTTTTTATTTAATTAGCATAAAAGCATCTCTGGTCAGGATCATTTATCATTAAGAACTGAGAAAAACATGTTACATAAACTGCACTGCATTTCTCACATGCATCTCACCGAACACCATTACCTTGAAAGACTGCTGAATTCCCCATGGAAGACTGATCTCACAGACTGCTGCTTGCTAACTCATTATGTCTTTGAAATACTCACAAATACTTAGAGCTGACACAGGCCCTGAGGTCCATAAGATAGTTAAAGTACCACTGTAAATGCCCCTCATTTTTTTCCTTATGGCAGTCTACTGGCTGGTTGTGTCTTCACAAATATTTTCCTTCCATGCACTAAAACCTTACACTTCACAGGCTAACACAAAGACACTAAACCAGCATGACAGAATTTACACAGAATCCAAAACTGCAAAACCTAAGCATATCACAGATGCTGACCTATCACGCAATGCAAGCAAATATGATAAAAGAAACTTGTCTTCATTTTTAGAAAAAGGTCAAAAATTAATAGTGTGAATTTGCCTTAGGTGTTCGAACAAAGAAATACAGGTTGAAGAAAGTATCAAACCCAAGGCAGATGTAATGCATATGCATCAAGCCTGGGTAAAGAAGACTTACCTGTGGAACAGCTCTGACCTAATGGGGAGGTAAGTGACATTCACAGTGGTGTCTGAAGTATCTCAACAAAAACTTTCTGCTGAAAAGAACTGCAGACTGCCATATATAATCTAATCTCCCATGCATTTATTCAGTTTACATAACAGAAATCTCCAAAATCATATACAGAGTTCATTTCACCAGTTTACTTTTCATTATAAACTGGTCCCTTGTATATTTACTTACTTAGACAACTTATTATATATGTGACTCATAACAAAGACCAGATGTCTTACTCTTACCCGTGTTATCTCTAAACTACAGTAAACAAAGATGTATAAAAATGGTTCAGCACTTCTCAGAAAAAAACAAAGCTTAATTGCTCAATTCAATATACCTGTGTATATACTGTTAGTCTATGTGGCATGTGGGATTAACAAGTAATAATAAACTTTCTGAGGGCCCTCTGTCAGTAAAAGATACATTTGATTCTGATTGCTAGGATTAAATAGATCCTTCTTTTGAGACAGTCTAGAAATTAAAAACATTTAATTATTCTCTATACTCTTAATATTTAATATATCTCTAATACTCTACAGTATAATCAAATGGTTGAATTACAATGATTAAGAGAAATTGGAATCCTCAACAGCTGTAGGTACTGTAGTGAGACTGTATGATTAATAAACAAAATCATACATGTCAGAAAAACTTAGTATTTCTGCAAACGGAAATAGCATTTTTATTATTTCAGTCTCCTTTAAACAATTATGTTGACATGTAATTAGCTGGGCATTTTTGGAAAAATGTTAAATACAAAGAGATTAAAATCTATTGAAATATTTTTGATACGAGAAGCAAAAATTCAAAAAGTTTGAGGGCTATATAATTATGGGTATTAAGGTTTAAGCAATTTGCTTCAACACCTGAATGTATAATTTAGGTGACACTGTCTATGTATGAATATGCTTCTTTTCTCTGTTCATAAATATTTTGGCAATTCCAAGTAAGAAGACACACTATGTAACAGGCAACTAAGCAACCCTGTACAACAAACTGCTAAGAACAGGCACAGCCATTGCATACCTCACTTGTTAATGCTGTTCAGATATTGCAGAATGCTCCATGACCAAAGATGATATAACAATCCAGAACAGATTGCTCCTGCAACACTGGAGCAGCCATCCTGAACAGCTCAAGGTGTCTGTGAGAAGCTATGCAACTTCAAGAAAGGTCAGCAGGGAACTGTGAGGCTTTAGAGACTCGTAGTGATTCTACAGTGAAATAATCAATTGATAACAGTCCTGTGTCTCAGGACAGATTTTACTTATGCAATAAATTAATTATCTTGATGTGGAAGCTTTTGAAAGGCTTAATAGTAAGCTATATTTACTGTTATATATATATAAAGATATATAACTGAGATCCATTTTATGCAAAAACATATATCACTTAACGGTGTGAAACTAATTTTTGCCACATCTGAGTTCACTAATGATCATCAGTGAAATTATTTATTTGCCAGTTTTAAGTTGAAAAAGATCACTGATTTAGGCAGAGGTCTCTTGACCTAGGAGTGCCCATATTACCAGACATGATATTTGTTACAAGGCTGATAGAGACATGCTTAGTAGTTCAAATACTGGCCACGGCACCAAGCCTGCCTGAGTTTAAGAAGCATTTGAACAATGCTTTAAGGCACATGATGTGATTATTGGGGTGTCCTGGGCAAGGTCAGGAGTTGAACTCAATGGTGTCTGAGCTGGAAGGAAATTACACATGGAAGCCTTGCAGAAGACATTCTATCTAAGCAGTCAGTGATCTTGAACGGGCCCTATCTGCTCTACTGGGCTGAGCAGCCTGGATCTTCTTAATATAATCTCTAACCTATGAGGCCCTTGGCAAAAATGAACTGCAGGAAGGGAATATACTGATTCTGACTAAGAGACTGTTGCATGTTTAGGGGTTAGTCATCCATGTAACACAACCTGAATAGACGCAAGCCTGTGCCATGTTGCAGAAATTCCTAGGCTAAGGGATAAACTCAGCCAGTTCATTGTAACAGCGGAGCCTGCAAGCAGCTCCCACATGGAAACCAGAACCTGTATGGCCTCACCATGACCTCAAACTGCAGCAAGAAGTTCTCCTGTAAATAACCTTTAGCAAGCATTGTTTTCCTGTGAGGAAATTATACAATAGCTCAAAGATTCAAAAGAGGGAGAGTTTCTCTCCATTGAAGGATCTGCTCTGCCCCATGCACTGTGGGAAAACCCTCCCAGGTGCCACATGAAGTTGGCATGCCCAGCACCTGAAGGGGTGTAAGATTTACCATCTGCACTCATCTTCTCACTCTGTTCTATTAAGCAGTTATCTTATTGACCCATTTGTGCTGTTGAGCTTTCTTACTGAGATACAGAAAGAATCTAGGCTTATGGATCTTCTTTCTCCCAGTCAATCCCCACCTACCACAAGTCACCTGATGCAGAACACATACCCAAGGGAGCATTTGCTCTCATTCTCTAGGGCATACCTGTAAAAAGCTCATAAGCCACAAGGAAAGTTTAATCCAAGGAAATTTGGGACATATTTATGCATTATACATTTACAGTGAATCTATACATGTATGTATGTGTGTGGGAGTCTGAGGATATATTAATATACATAAATATGTATTTGCACACAGAGCATTGCCTATCAGAATTCTCATAATCAACACTTGTACAGCAGATGTTTGAATTGCGCCATTTTTACCTACAGCCAAAAAAGGGTCTTGAAAAGCTAAAATAAAAATTAGTTTGTGTCCAGGAGGCTCCCAACAGTTTCCTCACTTTCTCATCAACTTGGGAAATGACTGTTTTAAGGACAGCCCAGAAAAGTGCAAACAATCTGAAAATAATACTCAGTACTTCTTGGTATGTTCACAGTATAAAAGCAACCTTCCAAATATTAACCAAATAAGGCAAGCAAAATATTTAAGTCCTAAGCTACTCCAAAGTTGAATTACAGTTATTAAGAACTAAAAAAAACCAAAACCAAAAAACCCACAAAGCAGAAAAAAGAACTTACTTGTATGAGGTCTAAAATACCAAGCTCGCTTTCTGAGGAATCCACGCAGAAGACAAAATACAAGGTGGCATAATGTCGGTAAATTAGTTTGTTATCAGACCCACCTATTAATCTAAAGAGGAAATAAAACCGAGAAAAGCTAAGTTAGCATCTCAGGAAAAGCTGAGCAAATCCTCACAGTTATTTCAATTAACAGGAGGCCTATTATTGACAGCTGGAGCTCTCCCAAATCCAACTATACTGCAACTTTTGTTTTGTGATATAATTCCAATGGAAGACGAAGTATCAAGACAGACCAATTTACATTTACCACACAAGCAGTTATTGTTATCCATATGGATATAAAAAGTACATCAACATGTGCACCTTTTTATTAAAATCAATTAAAACAGATCACAAAAAAACAAGTATTGAATGTACTTCCATTCCACACTAGCAGGCAGGCACTGCACAGGGAATAATCTGCTTTGCAGATTAACGGTGTATGCCTATGAATCCTTCCCTGACCTTCTCAGAGGACCATCAAGAGAAAAAAACCTCTAATGAAGACTGGCATTTGGATTACAAAAAATTAGATTTATGATCAATTTAATAATCAAGAGCATGTAACACATGTGCTACGAAATGTTTGGTATCTTAAGAAGTAGGACCATATTTCAAGCAATAGTTTATGACCCAATCTTACAGTCACCAAAGCAATTTAGTTTTATGGACTCACTAATCATCATGGCACTGAATGAGAAGATGTCTGAAGAAGTAGGTTCTTCCACTCTTCTGCTATGGCCTTCCAAAAAAAGGCACATAAAGCACAGGAGAGCTACATCAGATCACTGACATTTGATTTGAGCTGTGAGAGGCCCACTCTGCCAGAACCAAAAGTATTTTTTAGGCTGAACCTACATGGCTATGACTATAGCAATTTTTCCTTAATTCTGTACCAGAATTAAATCACCCATTTGGTGCATCAGAACTCATCCCTTTAGTTTCTGTCTTTATCATGAAGAGAGAACACAGAGATTAAAAAAAAATTTAAAAAATCTTTTAGGTCACTTTTGCTTAAGCACTTTGCATTAATGCTTGGCAGAGAGCAGGGATGGGGGTAGGGAAGGGGAACCCTTTGTTTCTGAAAAGCAGGAATTATGTTTATGTATCAGAGAACATTACTGCAAACAAAAACATGGCAATTAAAGTTTCTTCTTTTGTGATCTATTTACCCAATTCTTTCAATTACTTCATACTTGAAGTACACACAGTTCTACACATAAACTGTTGAGACCTTTGGGTAAACTGCAAACCATAAAGTGAACCCTGTTCTGAAAAAAAAAAAACCTCAAAAAACATTGAAATGGTAACCCTGTAACTAAGCAGTAGGAGGAAAGCCAGAATTGTGTTCTCTGTCTCAGTTTATTCTTGTTAAGCAGCTGTGATTTTTTAAAAAGCTCCAAATGTCTTCTGCCTTTCACTTACAGAATTCAAGCCAGAATGTTTCCAGGCTGAGATCATCTCCAAGAACCTAATGATAGAATCACCAGTTGAATAGTTGGAAAAGAATAATTTAAATTTTAAAAACGGGTATTAAAAAAATCAGGAATCATTTTGATCAAGAAAAAAGACATCCAAGCTGGTTATGGTACAGCTAAGCATTTAACTGACTCTGCACACAGAAAAATCTAGGTGTTAGCAGACCAACTTTCAGTATCTAGATAGTAGATACAGATAGTATTTAACAGACTACAACAACCTCTACGTCATAGACTGGAGATCATGAGCTTAGTCCATCAATTCTAACCTCTTCCTCTAGAAGGTGGCTTTATAACTATTTACTCTTGATGGATAACAAATACTTTAAAATAAAACACATCTCCATTTCAGATTTTCTTCAGCTAAAGCAAGATGACCTTCAAAAACAATGAAGATAATTAAAAAAAGACTATTTTGTGTCTTACAGAGACAGAACACATAAGTCTCATTTTCGTCCTACCTTACTTTATTATTTAAAATATCTTAGTTGAAACCTTAAAACCTGTGGTTTTTTTCTTCCTAGCTCATACAGCAAGCCCAAATCCTGATAAAAAGGCTGAGGAATCCTACTATCAAATTTTAGGAGTTCAAGCCAAAGAACAGCTCCAAAAAATATAATTTTCTAGAGATTCAGGTCAGCTGGTCAGAGCATGGTGCTAAAAACACTAAGGCTGGGCCATTCACTTCAGAGACCTTGCAGGTCCCTTCAGAATCCAAGGGGTATGGCAAATGCCAACGCCTCTTAAATGTGACCAGAAATCTTTAGCTTGATTATAGCAAAACAACATCTGCCTGTTCCTTCCCCATCTTTGCATTTGAAATAATCATGGCACTAGATATGGCACTGTGGCCATTACAGAAGCAGGAAAAAAATATTTTTATTGCCTGAGACATTTTGGTATATATAGTTATGCTTCAGTTAGTAAAAAATATGTACAATTGTTGCAGAATAATGTAATTCCTTGTGTATCAACAATTCTGAAGTGCCATGACATTTACATTACAGCTGGCAAAAGCTGTACTGCAATCAGAAGTAATAATACTTGAAAGTCAGTATTTGGCATTTATTTCAAACTTGATACTTACAGTCCTCCTTCTAGAAAATTACAGACATTTTCATCACGTTTTGATACTAAATGGAAAGTTTCTCTGATAATTTGTTGCTGCGTATCTTCACTCTGCGGAAGAAAATACATTTTGCTAAAAAGGATTGACAATGCACAGTTTTAAAACACGAAGCGTGTCAGCACTCTCAAACCATCTACTTCTGAAACCTTAAATCTGTCAGTTAACAAGATGCGTATTGTTTGTGACATTTCAACACAAAAAGCCACTATTTACAAGTTGCAGGAGAGGTATTGGTGAGAAATGTAGAAAAATGATTGTTTTTAAGGAACATCTGCAAAAAATTATTCTAAATCTAGTTTTCTTAGGTAAACTGGAAGTATTCTCAAGTAGCTTGAATTTTTTGTATCTGTAACATAGCATGAACAGCTTTGAAACTGTTTTTATCCATAAACAGAGAGTAAAGCAAAGTCCCCAGAGCTTGAAGGGAGAAGGGAAACTACAAATCCTACAATATGTAACACTTCCAGAAATACCTTAAAATACTGGGGCACCATAAGCAACAAGTTTTCCTAAGCCATGACCTTAACTCTCAGCAGATCAGAAACAACACTTCTGAGACTGAATTCTTCTGGCTCTTTAGAAATTTAATTTTTGACTTTGAAATTAGCCACAGGTTTACATTCTGAAAGACGAAATGATGACATGTACTTTAATTGCCATAAATTATTATTTCTCTACCTAACTCCAAAATATTATTGACCTCATTTTATGCAGTTTCCATTTTCACATATATATCAGCTAAAAGAGTTAGACACATTTTATAAGCTTTAGTATTATGAAAGAAAAAAATGCATCTTTTCACAGATCTGACCAAATCAATCTCTCTAGAAAGCAGATGCGTTGCCTCGTAGAAAAAAGCTGAGATTTGCCTCAAGTACTGGTTCAATTGACACTGAAGAATGCATAAGCTTCAAAATGTCCACAAACAAATCTACATTATTGAAATCACACAAAAAAAAATCCAATCTGTTCTATTGCACCTGTTTCTGTGCGCCAGAAAGTTTCTTAGTTTAATTTGGTTTCCACAAAACTTCAAAGCATTCTGTTGACACAAACAAGTTATTTTAGGCACTGAGAATTTCTTTTAAGCCCAGTTATGCAACCAGTAGATCAGAATGGTTTTACAAGAAAAATCTGGTATCCTCTGGCCATTTGTTCCTCTCCTTCCACTTCTGCTTTTGTCATACATCAGAAGGACCTGTATCACCTACAATCCTTTAATTCAAAACCCGACCGAACTGAAGTGTCACAGTCACCATTTCTGCTCTGAGGTGTGCAAGTAAGATGCATCCCTATCAATGAGCTAGGAGCTCTGTAATAGCCAGAACTGCAAGAAAGGGGCCACAAATCCAAGCAATTGTGCTGCTAGAAAAAGTTATTTGTTTACATAGCTTTAAGAAATACCAACTGTTTTCTTGTATTTAAACATCCAAGCAAACCTCAGCATATTTGCTAGGAAATAAAGCACGCTCAAAACATTATCTTAAAATCTCTTATCCTTGAACTAAATCATGAGTTGCCACTGCACTTTCTTTCCATTCAGACTGAGTGCTCCTGCTGCATTTTCAGACCTGCTCTGCTGCTTGCCTTCCGCCACGTAAAAGAATACTCTTTTCTGGTTCCTTACGTTCTCATGTCAACTGCAATTTCGTAGCACAGCGGCACTTTCCGAAAGAAAAGGTTCCGCTTAAGAAGTCGCTCTGCCAGCCCTGCAGGGACACGCAGCACCCCGCCAGAGAGAGAGCTGAGCTAAAGCAGCGCTTCCACACGGCAGCCGTGGGGCAGCCAAGCCTGCCGCTGGACGGGACTCTCCCCTCCCCGCTTCACCCCCGGAGCTCCCAAAAGGCAAGTCCCAGCAGAAACAGCGCCGGTTTTCTCCGCAGCCCCGCACACGGCCTCAGCCCGGCCCCAGCGCACCGGCCGGGCCGGGGAGCCTCGCGTACACCCCCCGCCAGGCCCGGCCCCGCCCGCCCCGCCGAGCCCCGGCCACCCGTACATAGCGCTGGTAGAACTTGGAGAGCCGCGGCTTGCCGTGGTTGTTGAAGATGAGGATGGCTTTGATCATGGTGGGGCGGCGGCGGGGGCCGGCGGCGGCGGCCGGACGCGCTGTGCTGTGTGCCGCTCCCTTCCTCTTCCTTTTCCTCTCCCTGGCTCTCGTTCCTCTCCCTGCCCCGCTCCCGCTTTCGGGCCGGTGCCGGCGCGGCGCGCGGACCACGTGACCGGCGGGGCGCGGCCGCTGCCGGCGGGACAGCTCGCGCCGCACGTGACGCTCCTGGCGCGTCACGTGACAGGAATGCGGCGTCCCACGAGGGACAAAACGCCTCGCGGGGCGGAGGCGGCCCTTCGTGTGGCGTCACTTCCCGCCGCCCGCACAACAGCGGTGTCATGGCGGAGCCCGAGGAGCAGCCGCCGCCCGCCCCGGCGCAGGGCGGCGGCCGAAGCGACGGCGGGGAGGAGGCCCCGGAAGGCGGGACGGTGGCGGGACCCACCGAACCGAGCCCGCCCCCGGCTGGATCGCCGGGCACCGAGGAGCCCGCGGGCGACGCGAAGAAGAAAAGTAATGGGGCAGGAGGCTGCTGCTGGGGCGGGCGAGCGCGGTGACAGGCACGCGCGGCGGCCAATGGGCGGCGGGGGGCGGGCGGTGCGGGCCAATGAGCGGCGGGGGGCGGGCCCGCTGTGACGCGGCGCTCCCCGCAGTTGATGTGCTGCTGAAGGCCGTGGGCGACACCCCCATCATGAGGACCAAGAAGTGGGCGGTGGAGCGGACCCGGACCATCCAGGGCCTCGTGGACTTCATCAAGAAATTCCTCAAGCTGATGGCCTCCGAACAGCTGGTACGGGCGGGCACCGGGCGGGGTCTGCGGGCCCAGGGCGCTGTCAAACTCTGCAAAGGCACTGCTGGAATTTAGGCTACAGCTGCCTGTAGGAAACGCGGAGGAGAAGCACCGAGGGAACTATTCGAATTAGAATGTAGTATTGAGCGAGCTGTAGCAGCGTGGTGTGGGTGTGCTCAGAGCTGACCTGTGGGCTTTTTGCAGTGCCTGTATTTCTTCGTGTCTGCCAGGCAGAGCTGTGTGCACGCTGAGCAGCCGTGTATCCTAAAGAAACATTCCTAGGCACCGTGTACCTGGAGGAATTGGGTATGGAGACGGAGTATTTGAGAAACAGTCCAGAGTTTTTGAGATCAGCTTTCTGAATCTGTCTGTTTCCTTCAGAACTCATTCTAAAACAGTTTAGTTACTTTCATACTAAAACCCACATACTGTTATTTTGCTTTTAAAATGGGTAATTGGGAAGTGTTTGCCTTGGGGAATAAATTGCCGATGTTATTTATGGGTTCCTTCCTTCAGAAGTGACTAGCCAAAGAGGTCTCGTGATAGCGCTGTGAGAGCTGGAAATACAACTGCACTGATTTTGTTGTTCTGCAGTGCAGTGAACTCTCAATGTCCATACAATCCAAAGTTTTTACTTAAGATGTACAGTTAAAGCTAGACTCATTAAAGTAGGCAACTAGTGTAGGTGTTCCAGAATTTATATATATATATATATATATATACATTTTTATATATATATATATAATATATATAGGCATATATATATAGAGGCATAAGTGCACTGAGACCAGGAACTTAATTCACCTGGAAATCATGAGGAATCTGCTTTTCCATGGTTGAATATCTCAAAGATGAGTGATAAGTGTCACATTAACTAAGGACGTTCTCAACAGTTTGATTCAGTGGCTATCATCTCATTATCTCCAGGCAAAAAAAAAAAAACATACATAGGAGCATATAGCCTTCCAATGTGGCTGAAGCCTAAGGCTATACTTGAAGAAAAAAGCTCTAGGAATTTTATATCTTTTATTTGGAAATAGCACATGACACCCCAGTACCCACATCTGCCTCACAGGGCAGATCCCAAGGCCCTCTTTGTCGTTGTGGATTAGCTCCTATAAATTTAAATGCATTTTTTGGAGCAGGAAGTGGGAAGGACTTCAAAATAGAACAAGATGTTTCTAATTTCTGCGGTGGCTATCCTAATTGAGCAAATCTGGAATAGCGTGAGTGGTTTTGGTTGAAATAAGAGCAGGAGCTAAACCAGTGAGTTCACTTTGTGCTGCTGTGTGGGAGAGTAAAGTGTCAGTTTGCAGAAAGAGGGAGTCAGCACACTTACTTTGACTTGGTCTGGCTGGCCAGACAGAGATGACTCATCATGGTCATGTTGGCCTTCCACGCTGAAATGAAGATAGTAACTGGTCATATTTTGTTACAGACTTAAATATTATAACAGAAATTTTGACTGCAGAATGATTCTTCTGTGTTCTCAGTGAGATCCATGTGAGATCTCCATCTCTTCTCTCTCGTTTTCTTGCAGTTCATATATGTAAACCAGTCTTTTGCTCCATCTCCAGACCAAGAAGTGGGGACTCTCTATGAGGTAACCTACATCTTAAATATTCTTTCCAATTGTATTTAGCAGGATTTGTCAGCACACCTTGGGCATTTGAAATCTGTTACTGCCCCTAGGACCAATATTTTGCATTTGGCATAGTGTAGTTGATATTCACAGTTCTGTGTGAATGTGGTCCAAAGAGATGTGACTTCATGCAGTCTCTGGAAATGCATTCCTCCATGTGCAGTGTGTTCTTATGCCTCTCATTTTAATGAGGAGTTTTCTCCTGACAATATTCCATTACATGTTTATCTGGTGGGAAGGCTCTTTGCTTTGCTTCCTGTGTATGCTAGCCCATGAATAATTGTAACAGCTCTTTTTCTTTTGTTTTTCTTGCAGTGTTTCGGAAGTGATGGCAAGCTTGTACTGCATTATTGCAAAACTCAGGCATGGGGATGAATGACTGGCAACACAGTTGTTCAGGTGTTCTCTTCAAAAATGGAGAAAGTATGAACTTAGGCTGTAAACACACAGAAAGAGGGATTTTTGCATTGCGGCCTATGAACATGTGATGCAGATGAATAACATAAACAAAGTCTGACTAGGCTATATGATCACATGGCTTTTTTCCTGATGTACATTTGGAATGCAGAAAAAACACCTGCATCTGCCATGTAGAGTAGAGCCAGCGCTCTTGCTGCTGACTACTTAATTGCTGTATCTGAAGGGAAACTGTTTTGGTTGTCTGCAGGACTGACTGGACAGCTCTGTCTATGTGCTGTACTAAATAAGAGAATCTTTTTATTAAAAGTAATGTCTGCTGTACATGTAGCATGGGATTTGGTTTACTTCTGATGTGTGGTACATCTGTGGTGTGCATCCTCTTCTTTGTGAAATCTTCATCTTGAATGGGCATTGTCTCATAATTTCAACACAGTATTTTGATTTTTTTTTTCTTGTGATAGATAGACCCTGGTATCTAGTCTAATTACTCCACCCTTTGCCTTCATTGTGTTGGTCATGTGAGTACCTCGTTTATAATGGCACAGCATCATGAGAGGCCTCACAATACTTCCCTTCTGCACGAATTTTGTAGTGATTTGTTAAAGACTTAACACTTCAGCAAGGTGTTTCTTCTGATGTTATTTAATGACTTGCATCTTTGAATGATGCAACTAGCATCTAGGGTTCATGAAGAAGTAGATATGAGGTGCTATATAAATTCTTCATATATTCTCTTTTTGACTGTTGTTAATTTTCATGTTTCACCAGCTCTGTGGTCCACCGAACAGTAGAATGCAGTTTATATTCTTTTGTTAAATCATGGCAGTGAGGATGAATTTGAGTTTTTTTCCATTATGAAGAGCACTTGATACCTTGACTAGGGTGCTTTGCTTTTATTTATTGGGGAGTTTGAGTGTGAGGGGTAGAGATTTTTAGTGGGTTTATTTGAAATGTCTGTGTACAGTCTTTTATATTTGTTTAAGCTGAACCAAATTAAAGGTTAGTGGTTTGCTTGCAGAATGTTCTTATGCTGGGTGACAGTTTTTGTCCCTGACGTAATCCAGTTCTTCAGCACGTACAGCCAGTTCTAGTTTAAAGCATGTTCTACAGTAGTCTTGAGCTGGTATTTCATACATAAGTGGCTCTTATGCAGTCTATGCAACCTGTGTATAGGGTTTTTTCCCACCTCAGAGGGGAGCATGCATGTATATCCCAGTTACACAAACATGTACCCTGAATGCTTGCTGTGTGAATAGCCTGATGTATCTTGGAACGTTTTAAGTGGAAAGTTTGGGTTCACTTCATTAAACTAACAAGGCAGAATTTGTTGTAGACTTAAAACTTCAATTATTACATACTTTCGCCTGCTCAGAACTCTGATCTCATGAATCTCCCATCTATTTAAAAGAGCTGCTGCAGAGGGAAGCACTGATTCTGTCTGATAGAGGAAATTGCCTGCTTAGTTACTGTGAGGCCAGAAAAATCTCGACAGCCACTAGAGGGTACACAAGGACAAAGGTATTTGCATGGTTTTATCTAGGGCTCTTTTTCAATCTTTTTCATAGTATGTCCACATGCTGGCCTTACAAATATAAGTAGTTTGTTCTCCCGTGTGACAGTATGTTTACTTAAGATAAGCTACTAGTCTGGTTCTCTTTAAAGAATGTTCAATTGGTGCTTTTCACCTCACTTGATCTTAACAAATGAAACTACTGATAAACTGCAAATGCGCTCTTCAGAAGTGATGCAAGAAGGTTGATGTGTGTGTGCGCGTACTGGGGGCATTGTGTTTTGGTTTTAAAAAATAAAAACCCATTAAGATCTAGAAGAACTGTAGGTCGTTTTGTCTGCCAACTAATTACAGAAGGTTGTCACTTATGCTAAATCTATAAAGAATTCTTATCCTCTGAAGCTGAATTAAAAAAAGTAGTTTCCCTCAATTCTTCAAAATGTGATAATCCAATAATGTAAAACCCACATGGATAATGGTCTGGCTTTCCTCCTTTACCACATGCATTTTTGGACCTGGATAAATTAATCATGAAGCTTCGAATTACTTATTTGTCTAAGATTCAGCTTGTTCCCTGAACAATACTTACTTATTACCATTTGCATCAGCGTTTTTCTGCTCTTAATTTTTCTCCAACTCCAATTTTTTCTTGGCCCCTACTTTACCAGTGTACTCTGAGTACTTACTGATCCAGCCCTTGTTTCTGTTTCCTTAGTGCTCCTAAGCAGCTGCCTTTATTCTGTTACTTTTAATGACTGCCAGCTCCAGTTCTGCTAATTCCCCCGTGTAACTTCTGTACCTCCTTTACAGAGACAATCCTTCTTTTTGCTACTTTGGCTGTAGATTTGTATCTTGCATCAGAGGTCAGTACTTACCTCTGGTAGCTCCTTAATGACCATGGACTCTTTCTGCCTGGAGTTGAGGTGGGACTTCAGGTGGCAGAAAATTTTCCTTGTTCAGATTCTTAAGGAACAAACAAGACTGCAAACATGTCAAGTAGAAAATGTCAAGTAAACAAGTAAGTGATTCCCAGTACATTGCTCTTAGAATTTGCAGAAGATATGTTAAATCTCCTATTTTAAAAAGGGACAGTTATTGCTTCTAAAATCATAGATTATCCTGAACTGCTTATCCCTTTGAAAAGAATTTCCAGTTAATTTGAAACATCAGAAGCCCAAGCAGAGCATAAGGTTCTCTGTATTTGGTATGCCTTGAGCAAAAGTGGTGACAGTATCAATAAATATCTGCAATTGCTAAAGTGAGAGAAAAAGGATGTGCAAGTAAGAACTGACTCTTGGACGGATCAGTGAGAGTTATAGAAAACAGAACAAAAAAACCCTCTGGATTTACTCAGAGTATTGTGTTCAACCAATATACTGATAGACTATACTGAACTGCCAATATTTGTAATGTAATTTGATTCACTTGATTTAATGTAATTGAAATGACAGAAAAGGCAAATTGAAAAAATAAAATAAACTAATTTTTAAAGACTGATAAATAAGTATTGGGAAGGGAAATTATTACGTTGTTTTTATGAAAGACCTAGTACTTCACAACATCCTGGTATTAAAAAATAAGTGCAAAATTCAGTTATGCTGTTTCAACTAATAATCATCAGATGCAAACCCTTTAAACTGTGAGGCACTATTTTAATTAATTATTACAATGGTTTAGAGACTAGCATTAATGGTAGATTTGTAATCTGTAGCTTGAACTAATCAAGACCAAAGCGACACATGGAAACCTGAGGGAGCTAAATGAAACTAAAGTTACCTTGAGAATGAAATGATAAAATACACAGTTGTGCCACCTATGTGCATTCTGAGCAAATGTCATATTTTCCAGGACTTTTTAGTCTCAGAAGACTACTACTAAGATCTTAACAGGAATTGTGTCTGTGTTAATGTCCTGGTTTGAAGGACAGGTGTCTGCCAGTAAAGGCAGAAGCTTCTCTTTGAAATGGATAATGTAAACCCCCCCCTCTCCAAATTATTATAAATCTGAAATTAAGGGGCTCTCAGGCAAAGATATGGGAATTAGGAATAACAGTTCTTTACTGGGAAAATTAAAATAGAAATACAGTATTACAAAAAAACAATCCCAACCCTGACAGAGTCAGAATACAACCTGATACCCCATCAGTCAGTCAGGGTGTTGGTATCAGTCCGATCAAATGGTGGCTGCAGTCCTCCTACAGGGACAGATGTGGTTCAGCTGAAGCAGTGCTCCTGTAGGAGGGTGCAGCCTTCATCTAAAAGTCCAGGGATGATGTAGAAAGGGCTGGCTTCTCCTCTGGAATCCAGTGGAAAGAAGGTAACTTGCTGTCCAAAATCTCAGTTTTTATCTAGGTAGGAAAGGCTTAGTTCCTCCCCCTGGCTGGAGAATCTCCCAATGGAATTATGTGATTTTATTAGTCATACAGTGGGACTTTATGAGCCAGTAGCAGATGATGTCTTCCTGGAGGGAGGATGGGTTGTGGAAAAGATAAAGATGATTGCCCCATCTTGTCTTAAAGATGGACCATGAGCAGATGGTATGTGCTACAGAGATAAGGAATCACTGCCCCGCCCGGCTTTCAACAGATGGTGACAGAATACACATTTCTGGCCATATCAACCCAACACAGTTAATTATCCCCACAACTTAATCTTGAATGTACTAATACACAGTAAATTCATGGTGGGGGATTGGAAATCCGCACATCCATTCTTCAAACTACTTCCAACTCCAAAGCAGCTTCTGTTTGCTGATTGTTGCTGTTCATGCTCATTTTGTAAAGCAAGTTCTGCCTGTTTGCACAGCTTTTTGGCTTACATTGTTCTTGGCTACAAGAAGCCACAGTTACTCTTCAGAAATATTATACTAAGGTTATTCAAGGCATTGTCATACTACAATATCTTCATCTTGAGGATTAAAAAAAAAAAAAGGGGGGGAGTAAAAGTTCCTTCAACTCCAGGGTTTTTCATGAGGACTGTGACTGTTACAAGCTTGTATAAAACTCAATGTGCATTAAAAAATGAGATCTTTTCAACCTTCTTTTATATTGGATCATCAAGAGAAGAAAAACTTGACAAAAAAAATGTAAAATGTATTTCTTTGCAAAGACCATGCTTCAGGTTTGTTACTACCATATTTAATATGCTTCCAAGGCTAAATGTCATAAAAATCCATGCTTTGCTTTTGCTTTAATAGCCATAACACTGTGAGATGTCAGGTGCCTCTTTTAGTCAGAATTAGAGTGACAGAAGCTCATTTAGAGATTGTTTCATCCTAAAATAGATAGTTAAAAAAGGTTGAATCACATTTTTGACTGAGACCAAAATGAGTATGTTAAAGGCTTAATGTTAAGCTTGGCACACTACATCTATGTCACTAGACTTGGTAGTGCCAGGAAATTTTCTGAGACAATGTAGCTCAGTCATCTGTTCCCTTGGTTGGTAGAACAGTTGCTGGCATGGATTTTGGCCTGTGCTCAATTCAGGAGCTGGCAAGGTACCATTTCTAGTGGGCACTTTGGATGTGATCAGTCTGTTAGGGACTTCAGAACATAAATAACATGTATATAATCTGTTCTTTGCAAGGTGGCCCCTGTGCCACGGATCAGTCCTTGGGATACTTGTTTCTAGGTACACAGTGAAATTCCAGGTGAGGCATTCATTGCCTTGTATGCGCAATGAGAAGAGCTAAGCTTCGGGAGGAAAAGCGTGGTCCCTCTTCAAACATCAGGAGCAATCTAGGAACTTCTGAAAAATTAGTGCCCTGCATCCCCTCTGTGCAATTGTCTCTCTAAGTGGATATCTCTAAATGCCTACTAATAGCTACATTCAGCAACATTTTTTGTTGAGTATGTAGATTATAGACGGTGGGAAAGTACTATCTATATGTCTTGGTTCGATCATACCTTTTTTTATTAAAAGTAGATTATGAACCTTACTTAATTTTTTTATTTTTTTAAGTGCAGGAGTTTTGGAGTCCTTGCTCTCTATCTTCCACTGGAATGATTCCATATGCAAATTATTAATATATAGTGTGTTTATCAATTAGATGGACACAATGTAGAGTTAAAATATAATTGCATTGAGGGCCTAACCTTAAAAAAAAGGTTTGAGTTGACATTGCAAAAATCAATGTATTATTTAAAGCAGATAAATATGTATCCCTTGAATTCTGTTTGGTATCAGAACTAACCCTAAAGAGTTCTTAATGGGAAATATCAAAAGAAGGAAAAAAAATCTCCAAGCAAAACTGCATAGTAATATTCCTAATGCAGAGGCTAGCCAGCATTTTGGCTTTCTCATGTAAATACCATAAATGGAAAAAGACCACAAACTTATTTTCAAGTGTCTTTCTTGCCGAGAAAATGTCAATATTTTGTATTTTATTTATAGCACACACACGGTGTACTAATATCCCACCAAAAGTGGATCAGACTATTCCTCAAAAAGTCCTTTTTGTCCTGTGTGGTTTAATACCACACAGGTCTTCACTGCATTGCATGGAGTTTATTTTTACCTCCAGCAGAGCTCATGCCATTTAGTAGTTGTTGGTGCTTTCAGTGTGTGACATGATTTTTTATGTGGTGTCCTCATTTCACTCACGTTTTACTGGATGTTTTTACTCTGAAGATGCCTGAAGTTTGATACATTTGTTTTCAAGGTTTTTTTCAGAATCCATGCAACAATTTTTCATGTAAGATCTCTTACTTACTGAGTGATTAATTTCACTTTACACATTATATTAATGAGGAACAGCTGCACTGATACATTGATTCAGGACTACATTTGTGTCATGTAGTCCCAGAACTTGCACTACAACTGCAGATCCAGGTTTTCTCTTCAGAGCCCTCTACAAACATCAGAAACTTATGTGAACAGAGACTTAACAAAGAGGTGACTTCGTAAAAGGGGTGAATGTCATTCTATCTGGAGGTGTAAGTACTCATTACAATGTTGAAGTGCTATCACCTGCCCAGGCTAGCAGATCAAAGAGACAGCAAGACTCTGGTCATTCAGACACCTTGGGTCCCACCTTCAACTCACAATTTTTATTTGGAGTTACAAGATGTAAAATAAAGTACAGTCACAGGCTACAGGCCTAGTACATGGTGCAAAGTGTCTAATGCTGCAGTTCAATAATTCCATCTATCTGACTTGAAGATTTTCCTCAATAAAGCATAAGAGAAACCTTGTGAGCTGTCCCCAGTCGTAGATGACATGCCAGTGCATGCCAGTACTTCAACTGCTGGGTGTCTCCTGGAGTTAGATATCATGACAAATGATTGCTTGATTTGCTTGTACCTGTCTTCTGGGTGGTAGCAGAGTGCTTCAGCATTTGTACATAAAGCAAAGTTTTTGTGGCTAAAGCCCAAACTCCTCCGAGACAAGTTTTTAATAGGATGCTTGAGAAATACATCTAATAGTTAATTTCTGCAGGGGTATGATTTCTATCAAGTGCATAAAATCCTGCAATCTCCTTTTGCATAATCACAGCTGAGAATGTAAAACCAATTTCTATGCTGTGTGGATTTCAATGTTCTCTTTTTTATATATTGAATTTTCAGTGACAGTTAACAGCTGTATGTGCTCAGACCCTTTTGCCGTTTCTGTCAATAGGGCATCAGCAAATGCACGAGTTGGAGAGACATAAATATTGTTCCTAATGGTATTCAGGCAGTCAAGTAATCAACTCCTGTAGAAGTGTTGGGGATCAAAAAGTATGTTGAACAATTGTGAATTAAAAGCTGTAACACTTTTAAATAGGAGCAAATAAAAAGTATAACTATATAAACTGTAATGAACAGCACCAGTTGGAACCTGCAGTAGGTAGATCCAGCCTGGTCCCTTACTTGTAATAGATGGAGGTATGAAATGTCCTTTTATTTTTACTAGCAGTATTTAACTAATGATCTCATCAACACTGTGGCAAAGGAATCAAAGTACGAGATGTTGGGGATTAACAGCAGTGGCATAACACTTTAAATACCAAGGAAAATACCTCCAAGCACAGGTGTACAAATAAGCAGAGAAATATAGCTGCTGGAAGTCAGTTTCTGTCAGATCTTGTGAATATCAGTAAGACAAAAATATTTCAAAACCTAGCTCACTCTTCATTTCACAACCCATTATTGTGATTCTTGCAATTTATTCTTGAGAAACGTTTTATTCTTTTGGACAGTGCTTCCAACAGCCGCCAAAAGAATGTGAATTCTGCCTTTGAAATAAATGACAGGATATTTCACACTGATTCTAGCTCCTTGTAACCTACAGCAGTTTTAATGGTGCTGTATGAGACTACTCAGATAAGTTGTGAAAAAATGTGCTGCTTGCCCATCCAATCTTTTGGGAGCACCAACCAATATCCAAAATAGACCAGAGGCAAATTTCAGTAAGAAATAAGACTCATTCTTAATTGTGACTTTGAAAAAGTTACCAGGGAGCCGAAGCCGATGTGTTTGTTCATCACCTGCACTTGGCTCAGGAAGACTGGACATGGCTGCTGAGATCAGTTTAAGAGACTTGGGATAGACTTATGTTTTCTCAGACCTTAAAAAAATCTTGAAATCATTGCAGTTTTCTCTCTCTCTCTCTCTCACACGCACATACCAACAATACTTTACAAAATACTGGTAAGGCAGGGTCTGCTTTCTGCATGCCAGGAGAGGTTCTGGAGTGATGGCTGATAAAGCACCTATTCAGTACATTGATTTGTGTGTCACTCCAGTGTGCTAGATTCCAGCCCCATTTAAAACTGGGAAGGTATTCCAGTATCCAGAAATTAATTCAGCCTCACAAGCTGTATCTACTTTAATAATGGCACTTTTTTTTTGTCACGCCTGTACTTTCATGTACAGGTTAGGGGGAGGGAAGAGAAAGTAGGTGTGCTAAAAATCCCTCAATGTAAGTCTGTAAGGGAAACCGCAAGCTGCCGGTGTTGTGAGCACCTTGGAGCCTACAGGACAGCTACAGGAGCCCACACCACCAGTCCACTTACTTCCAGCTCCACAGTCGTAGGGCAGACCTAAAGAGCTGAACCTTTCTTTCTTTTTAAGAAATAATAGATGGATTTTCTTAAAACACTGTTCTATTGTGCATAGTGAAGTCTGTTGCCAAAATTCATGACTAATAACCGTTTTATTATCAGCTGAAGTGGAAGGAAAACGGCTGGCATGGCATCTGCTTTCTCTGCAGCCAGTATATAGGTTGGATAGATAGATTGAAGAACGCCAAGTCGGTTATGTTCGCCCGCTCTCTTTTGTCCCGTTCACTGTGTGTCTGGGTGTAGTTCTGAGTGCTAATGGTTACGGCAGCCCTAAATGTTCCTGCAGAGTGCACTGACTTTCAAGGAACAGCACTTTCAACGGGAAGGCTGGCTGTAGGCAATATCCAGCAGCAATCTTCTGTGTGTTTTAAATAGCTGTGTCTTGGTTTGTTTTCCAATGGAGCTTTTAGATGTGTTTTTTCAAACCAACGTGTACGTAACGGAGGCAGCGGCAGGCCTTTGCGGAGGGAGAGATGCTTTCCGCCCGGCAGCAATAGCCTCTTCTCCGATTTTCTCCCGCCGGAGATACCGGAGCGCCCGGGGCCCGACCTCCGCCGCTCGGCCCGGGCTGCGGAGCAGCAGCAGCGGCGGGCGGTGCGAGCAGCCTCTGCAGCCGCCTCCGGCTGCCTCCGCCCGCCGGGGTCGGTGGCCGCGCTCACGGGGACGGGGACGGGGACGGGCAGCTGGCGGCGGGCCCGCCCGCCGGGGCGGTGGTAGGCTCCCGCCGTGCCTCCCGGCGCATAAAGGCAGCCGGCGGGGGCCGGCCAGGGGCAGCGGCTGGCGGCGGCAGGGGCGCGACCGGCGGTGATGGAGCAGCCGGTGCAGACGGAGACGTGGAAGGCGCAGAGCCTGGAGGAGCTGATCCGTATCCTCCATCAGATTTTCGCCGAGGACAAAGTCAGCGTGGAGGAGGTCCAGGCGCTGATGGAGTCGTACGAGAGCAACCCCGAGGAGTGGCTGCAGTACGCCAAGTTCGACCAGTACAGGTAGAGAGCACCACGGAGCAGGGAGCCCGCGGACCCGCAGGCGGCGGCGGCGAGGCAGAGCCGCGGACGGGGATGGGAGCAGCAGGGGCGCGGGGCGAGCCCCTCCGCCCCCGCCTCGGCCCAGCCGACAGCCCCCCGGGCCGAAGGGCAGAGGCCGCGGGGCGGGGGTCGCGGCGGGCCGGGGGCGGGGAGCGGGCGGAGCGGAGCGGGCAGTGCCGGCCCCGGCCCCGCGATGGCCCACGGAGACGCGGCGGCGTGCCGCGGCCGCCGAAATGAGCGAATAAACAGGTAAACAGCGCCGGGAGAAAGAGCCGCGGAGCAGCTCGGCGGCGGCGCGGGGCTGGCGCGGGGGACCGCGCACCGGGCGCGCTCGGTGTGTGCCGCTGCCCGCCCGCACGCCCTGCCTCTCACCGGCTCGGAAAATCCCTGCCTGGGTTTAAGCAACTGATTGCTCTCTGCCGCTGCTGGTTTCTCGGTCTTAAATTTCAAGAAAAATACATTTTATTCGAGTGTTTTCTTTAAAAAGAAAAAAAAAATCGAAAAAACTCAAAAACTTTTCCTTTTAACTATGCCATTGTGAAAGCATCATTCTAGCTTTACTTTCTTAGCCTCCTTTCACCTCTCTGTGACTGTCTTCCATTCAGAACAAATCATGACATTTATAACAGAACGTAGGAAACTAAGAATAGACAAACAAAGTGTGTTAACATTGGCGGTATGCATGGCAACCTTTTTTTTATTTTTCGTTATTTATAATTTTTGTTTTTGTCCAGTCAGACCTGTACAGAAATAACAGCACTTGAAAAGTTCTGTCAAATGCCAGCATTGATTACTTGTTTTCTCACATCGTAGGGAAAATATGTCTCTGTAATGTATGTACAGGTCATGGATGCAGTAAGAAGCAGTCTATAGATACACACATTTGCTATCAAAGTAGTTGCATCAAAGTATAAGCATCCTTTCTTGAGTAAAATAGAGTAAAATAGATTGAGTAAAACTTACGGGGATATTAATTTGAAAGCATTCAATTCAGTGCACATTCTGTGTGCCCTTGCTTGCATTTTTCAGGTAAGGCTGAGGTGTGCCATGGTAGGGCATAAATATTTTCTTTACCTGGTGAAGGGCAAATACTCATGATTACTTCTAAAATTAAATCTGACTGTCCCACTGTAGCATCACTTCCAGATCAGAAGGGTCACACTATGGGAAGCAATAGAGCAACATCCAAATTCCTTCTCTAGTGAACTTTTCAATATAACAAGATGATCAGCAGTTCAGGGAAGGGTTATAGGAGAGTAAAAGGAAATAAACATAAAATGTTTCTGTAAAAGAAATTTTTCTCTAATAAACTTTGTTTGGAAGGAGATGCTGGCAAAATGTACCTCACAGGTGCTTTATCCACACGAAAATACTACAAAACAAGACATGGAACTTTCAGGAACAGAGTGGGAGGACCATGTAGAGGAAGTCTGGCATCTTCATTCTTTGTTATTTTGGCTTTGTACAAATGAGTTCTGTGTGAGAGAAGGAAAGCCAAGAATATCAGAAAAGGAACTGCAGAAGAATGTAACTATGTATTTTTCTTGTTTCATTGCAGACCTCTGTTTCTAATTATAAACCAGCTGCTGAAGTGACTTCATTCAATAACCATTTTGATTTGATCCTGTCTACCACTCTAGTCTGACTCACAGTTCCCAACTCCAATCATCTATGTATTTCAAAAGAAATATGATATTTCAATTCCAAAATATTAGGTATTCCTTTTCCTCCCAGAAAAAGAACTCTTACCAAAAAAAAGCCAAACTTGTGAATACAATTTCATTTTTTTCAAAGCAAGACCTGTATTTCTACAAAACAGAAGAAAAAGTTTTTGTATGTCACAACCTTCTTTCATAAACATGTTTGTATAATTTTCTCTTTTCTAGACATGTTAGTTCAGTAAAGACCAAACATTTTGTATTTCAGGTATACAAGAAATCTTGTGGACAATGGAAACGGAAAGTTCAACTTGATGATCTTGTGCTGGGGTGAAGGTCATGGCAGGTTTGTTTTCAAAGACTATGATTTTAGCAAACATATAAATTCCTATATCTTTCGCTGTCATACAAAATAGAGGGAAAATGAATCAGTCCTATGGGAGCTATAAGAAGGTGTCTGGAAAGTAAGCAGTGCAGAGCTTCTGATAGTAAGCAGTCCTGAATATCTGCTGTAACTTTTGCAAGTTTGTACTTCATGGCCATTTTTAAATCACTCTTTCAAAAATGCTTTGTTTTTCTGTGAAAGCTAAGCTTCTCTACTTGTCAGAGAAAGTTTCTGGTCCCAGAAATACAATGATTGATATGACCCTGTTCTACTTGTCCCAGTCTCAGATCTCAGAATCAGGACTAGGTATAGTATAGTCTTTGTTCTCCCAGGGTGTTCACATCTGCCTTTCTTCCAAGATGAGAAAAGTAGATTTGGATTAGGACTGCAGATAGTGAGGAGGGAGCCCCTTTTCAGCACAGCTTGACTTTGTCTAGGTTCATGCATGCAATCTCTTCCCTCAAAATGGATCTTAATGCTGATGTGGCCTCCTGAGTCGTGTGCACTTGGTTGTGTTGTCCTACACAATGTCTCTTGGAGAGTCTTTCATAAAATACGGGCTAAAACAAAAAGTGCAATAGCAAAGTATGCAGATTTTGACCAGATATTCTCACATCTAAATAAAAAACCTAAGGAGATGTTGGAACAGGTTTTTTGCTTGTTGCAATTGATCACGTACAGTATTCTTTAGGGGATGCCATAACATAATACTCAGAGTGATAGAGGAACTGAGCTGGCCATCTTGTCTCCTTCTGGCCTACTCCCACACAACCTGCAATGGATGCTAAATTGTGTTCAATTTGGATGGGCACTTGTTACAGCTAGACTGAGACAAGTTGCTTTTGCTTCCTATGAAAAGGTGGTTAGATTTTCTCATGTTTTTTGGAAGGACCATGACAATGTGGCATTTATGAACGTGCCTGAAGCAAGCTCTGCTCTCTCAGCATCTCAGTTTGCAAGAAACCCTAATGTTTGTTGACTAAAAGTAGTAATGTACAAGTACCAAGTTTTTTGATTGAAACTCATTAGCACTGTACTTTGGAGGGTCAAATTCCCTTTTCTCCTTTGCCCCTGATGAGTGGAGGGCCCTCCCTTTGTTCTAATCTCATTTACTTCTGTAACAGTTAGTCCTGTACTTAAAAAAACACTTAACCAACACTAAAAATGTAATCCATATGTAATCTCTAAATATGGCAAATAAAATACACCTCAGATCAAGAAGAGAGATCAAGAAAGCAAACAAATCCTACCAGATTCTCTTGGGTTTAAATGTGAAAATCCCAGTGAAATTAGCAGCTTTGTATAGCTGGATGTATTTTCTACTATCAGAGTGAGAAATACGGTATTTTTTTTCCAACAATGAATCCTAGCAGTAAAGGGGCTATAGGAATTAAGCAGAATTAGCTCATTTCTTCACATTTTAGGAGTGAGCATGGTGGATTTGCAAAGATAGGTACACTTGGAAGTTTCTACCAGGCTCTGCCTGGGATCATGATAGAAGCATTGTTTTGTTTCTTGGCCCAGAAGACTTTTTGCATTCTGAAGAAAGTTTTAGCTCTACTCCTTTCTCTAGAATTTCTTTATACTTCTCCGTATTAAAGTCATAGGCTGACCAATATCTGACTCTCCTCCAAATCCTGCTGTATGTGAATTTATCTCAATATATTTCTATTGAAACAGTTTTAAATAGACATCCCTTAATGCAATGTGCAATGGAATTTCATTCCAAGGTTTTGTGCCCATATAATATGCTATGTTGGCTGAAATTAAATGTGTGTATCACACTGAGTTTGGTTATTCTTTTTACATATATAGCAGTATCCATGATCACACTGACTCGCACTGCTTTATGAAGATTCTCCAGGGAAATCTAAAGGAGACTCTGTTTGAATGGCCTGAGAAAAAAGGAAATGGTGAAATGACTAAGAAATCAGAACGAGTTTTGAGGGAAAATCAATGTGCCTACATTAATGGTAAGATATTAAGTTTGTTTGGACAACTGCCTATCCATGAGTCTTTTTCCTAACTGAAGAGTTCATCTTCTTTTTAGTCTCTCACCTTTAACAGTATAATACTTACAGCTTTATGCACAGTTTAAGAATGTGACTCTTTAGCCTGTATTCAGATTTGGTAAAATGAACAACCACAACAAAAATGTGCTTTTCACTCACTTTTAGAACATTGTTTTAAGCAATTGTTTGGTAATTTAATGTACTAGATATCTCCTCTAGCCCCAGCAGCCTTTAGTGTTGTGCCCCTGATGATTATGTGGAATTGCTTGTAAACATAAACTTGAATAGCATTTTTTAAGAAATAACAGAAGCAAAATTTAGATAGGTTTTTTGTTTGCTCCCAAAGAAGTATTACTTTTTTTCAGTCATGGAAGATTTATGTTGAAAATGTAAGAGCTTTTCTATGAAGTAAATTGACCAGCCAGGAACAGAAACCTGTAACAGTGCTACTTCTTGTCCAAATCAAAAAAAACTATAACACTGAAGTGCAGTGAGAGCAAAACTGAAATTCCCAGTCTACAAAAACAATACACCGTGTTGAGAATGACTAAGACTCCATCACTAAGGCTCTTTAAGTGCCTAAATCCAAGTCATCATCACATGTATCTGTTACCACCTCGTGCTTTGCTGGAGACCATCCTGGAGCTGCCCTCTGAGTGTAATGTGTGTTGGTGCTATGAAAAGCACTGCACATCGAGCTGGGCCACCTTGGCTCAACAGAAAGATGAAGCAGCAGACAAGCAGGTCATCTCCTTTAAATGGCATGGGTTAAACCCTGGAGAACACATCCTGTGGGGCTGACCTTGGGAACTTCCCAGCTAGAGGGAGCCTCATGTTGGGTTATAAACTTAGCTGGGCTGAGGGCACTGGGAAGAAAGACTGGTGCTCTGCAGCCTCTGCTGAAGCTTTGCCATGCCAAATGAAGACATTAAATTGATAGGGCAGGAAATACAAGAAGTGGCTTGACACATCTGCTGATGTTCCATGCCAGGGACATGGGTACTCCATCTCAGTCAGGTTTTCCTACGTAGGCAGTTCTTTCCAATGCAAACAATTGAAGACTGTGTGCATCCTCTCTGGAGCTCCCTCAGTTGTTTAAAACAAATTTGGTATCCAGTTCTCTGAGGCTGTTTGGATCTCTGCCATGTTTCATAACAGATGTTTTGGTTTAAAACTAACACGTTAAACAAGCAGAAGGAAAACACTGACAGTGTGTTGATTGCCATAACTGCATCAATAGCAGGTGCCCTCACGATTCTACTGCGTGCTTCTTGGTTGCTCTTGTACATAAGGGTTAGAACCCACTAAAATGTGTTTATTTTAGTTCCCCATCAGATGAGCACTGATTTAGGACTTTTCTCCCCAGCTGCTACATCCTCTATTGAGATAAAGTGTGTTAACAACACTTAGGGTTTCCAATCAGAGTTAATAAGAGTGCTCTCATGGCTCTCAGGGTACCATGGCTATGTTGCACAATACAATTCCAGGTATTATATAACAAATTCAAGTACAAAGGCCTGAGTTGTTTATGCAGTAGGGTCATAAATTAAATTCAAGGTCTCTCTTAAGTACCTCAAAACCTCCATTTCAGTATAGAATTGAAATGGTTTGTTTCATGGATGTGATTCTTCATGCCTTACATTTTTATGTAACAGCTTGATTATGCTTACCATGCAGTCCTGATTGGAAGTATGCCAGTCACTATTGATTACTCTCCTTATCGGAAAGAGCAAACAGATGAAAAGTATGTTCTCCAAAGCAATAAACTAGAAGCATTAATTAGAAAACAGTAGAAGACATCATATTTCTGCCCATAAGTCCATGCCTGAAATGCATGTATCTGACTTTTAATGTGATGGATATCCTTGTTATTTGTGAAGAATTAGCAACGCAAAAGTTTTTGCCCCCTTTCTGCTTCTGAAGCATGTACAGCAGCAGGTCTCCTAGAAAAGTAAATGAGCTTGAAGTCCTTTTAGAATGAGAGCTAGAAAAATACTTACGATATGGTCTTCCTTAATTTTCTTGGGATTTCTGTTGGAATTTATCCTGTGGCAGATAATCTAGAACTTACATGAACTGTGGAAGCCAAGGAGGCATTTTAAAATACCAGTGTATTTAGGAAACTGTGCTAGAGAACAGCAGTAAAATTCCCTGTAATGAGTTACTTGCTGCCCATAGAAATACGGGCAACAAGTGGGCATGCCTATTTGCTCATGAGTTGCAGTTTAAAAAGTTTTTTTTCCAGGCAATTGAGATCTCATTGAATGTTCCTGCTAACACATCTTCTTATTTTGTGTCTTTGTTGGTGTAGACTCCATTGGCCTGCACCGTGTGGAGAACATAAGCCACACAGAGCCTGCTGTTAGCCTGCATTTGTACAGCCCACCCTTCAACAGCTGTAACACCTTTGATCAGAGGACTGGGCACAAGCACAAAGTCACCATGACCTTCTACAGCCAGTTTGGAGAAAGGACTGTCTGTGTAAGTACGAGATGAGGTGCTCTGAGCCCTGTGGGAGGGTGCAAGGGGCTGCCCTGCTGCCTGCACAGCCTGCAGTGACTGTGCCCTGGGGCAGGCAGGAAGGTCAGCTCCTCTGCCCTTCCTGGGACCAGGTAAAACCTGGTTCCAAGTACTGCGTCACTGGTTGAGTTGCACTTCCCTTGTGTGGAGTTCCCCCGTTTGTAGCCTACCTCTTCTTCCCAGCAGAGAGGATTAATGAGACATCTGCTACTAGTTAAGCATCTTCAGGCATCAAATGATGGTAAATACAACCCAGTCAATGGAAAGTGTGAAGTAGCTACACTGCTTTGGCCAGCATTAATCAGGTGTAACATTTCCTGCCTAAACTGTTCTGCCAAAAAGGATCACATTTCAGGAGGTTTTAAACCTTGTAGCTTATTGCAAATGCTTCTTTAACCAATTCAATTCTTCAGAATCACAATATTCACGGAGTAAGACTTGCTCTGAGGGTAAGAGTAGGCTGGTTGGCTGTTGTCTTCATTCTTGGGCAATGGCATGAGATTTTATTTGGTTAGGAAAGAAATCGTATGACCATTTTTTGATCAGCCAAGCTAGGACATGTGAGAGAAGGGTAATGGGGTTTCAGCACTATTCCATGCATTGGGAAAAATAACTATTTACTTGCAGACAAAGACTGATTCTGCATGTTCAGCCACAGATGTTCAAACATTGTTTAGTTTTGTTTCACTTTTCTTGAAGTCAGAAATTGAGTGCTCAGGAGTTTCCTAGAGTGTGTCCTTAGTCAGATCAATTTAAAGTTTTATATAGTTGACAAGTACCATGTAAATTATTTCTCTGAAGCCTGTCACATTATCAAACAGCTGAAACACAAATTTTGACCTTCCCAAGTTTGTAAGGTCCTTGAGAAATAAATTTGAATTTATAGTTCAGATTTTGAAAGGTAATTAACATGGAAGAATTCAGAACAAAACTTATGCAAGGATTCAGTGCTTATTTGCTTTCTTTTTATTTTGATTTGAATTTACTGAATATTAAATACATAAGATAGTAAGAGGACTAGATATTTTGGCTTAGAGTGTTTCCCTACTCTGATCTGTAACCATCTGGCAGTGTTTTCACCACTTGTGGGAAAGTGGATCTGGCTTACAGGAAGGAGAAAAATCTTAATCATTGGGTCTCTTTCATGAACTCCTGTAAATGGAATTCCATTAAAGAAGAAGGTGGTAGCAAGTCTGGACCATTCAGCTGCCTAAAATTACTTCATGCTACAAAAACCTTCTGGTCTCAGTGACTTGGTTTCTGGATTGGAAAAGCAAACTTTCTTCTGCTTACTAGATCACAGAAGGACACAGGGAGGCAGAGATCTATTAATTTTAAATACCAAGAGAGCAGTGTAAAGTATATTTGTATATCATTTTTGAGTGAGAAGACTGGCCTAACAAAAGCCCATTCCTCTTTGTCTTGATTATATTTATAGGTAAAACACACATGTAAATCCCTTGTGATTTCTGGCCTCTTGCCATGATGAAGTCTTGATTAACTAACTCTCCTGGAAATACACAATAGGTTATATAGGTATAATAATACAAATGTGTATTTTTATTAAATTTGTAAAAATTAGTAAAAATGAGTATGTGTGTCAAAGGACTTGCCCATGGGAGTAGCTGCATAGTTCAAGTATAAACCATGAGAATACTGACAGGAAAGTTCACTGACAGAAAACTGATTTTGTCTTGGATGCCACAGCACACCAGTTCCTTCTGCCAGGAATTTTGCAGGGAGAGGCAGTATCTCTTTGCAGCCTGACTTCCAAGCTGGACATTCGAGCAGTTTCTGTCAAAATGAAGTAGAGCAGGGTGTCAGGGAGAGAAGACAGCCTGAAGGAGGAAGCACTCCTCGGCAGTCCCTTCTGCCATGGGCTTACCCAGGGCCAATAGACAGGGTGCCTTCTACAAAACCCTGCAAAGGAGCCCTGAAAATGTGCACTCCAAGTATTTTAAGGTGTTGAGGTACTCTGAGAACAAAGGTCCACAGAGAGACCACGAAATAGGCAGTGACAGTCTCTTTCCTGAAAGCAACAACCTCTCCTCTTTCCTTCCAGGCCACAGGAGCGCCGCAGGAGAACAACTGAGAAGCATCAGCACACATTTGCGTAAGACCTGCTGAATGTTTAACCAGGGACAGAAGACTTGCATGGCTAAGGCTGGCAGACAGGTCTCTTTCAATTCCTTGCACGTCGGAGCACGCTAGGGCAGCCTGCAGACCGCACGCAGCTTCCTCAAGCAAATGCCAATTGTGGGACACTGAGCTAACTAGTGCCATAACCTGCTTCAGAGGTTAGGTGCCTTTCCTTGGGCTCCCGTTAGAATTCAGTAGTTTGTTTTCTAATTCTAGCGCCTTTTAAACTCCACCTTGGATATCACACTGAGAATATCAGAAATAGTGTTTTTAAGTGTCATCTGATTCTTCTTGATGAACCTATGGGGATGTATGCTCTCACTGTAATTAGTAACTATGTAAACTTCTAAGCTTCCAGTCATTTGTACCTATGGGTAGTACAGTAGATACAACTAACAGCAGCACCTTTTTTTTTTTAATTAAGTCTTTTAGGTTTTAACATTTTAGGGCATCTTGATAGTTTTGTGCGTTTTTTACTTTTTTTTTTTTTTATTTGATTTGTTAGATCCTGTTTTAAATAGGAACAGAGAAATGCTTCATGCATGATGATTTTCAAAACTGATTGCACAAAGATTTGACTTTTACGAAGACTAATCATACTTAATTCAGCTAATGTCCAGGTCCCAAAGTATTCTGTGTAGCTAATGAAGAAGAAAACTGAAATAAAACTGGATTTCTGCACAGGTTTCAGAGTTTTCAGCTTTTTTTTAAATGGTAACTAAAATACTCATCACATTTTACCAAAATCCACATTCCTTGTGAACATCTAAATCTTTTCCAAGTAACACACTGTTAGAAAAGACTTTTAAAAGCTGGCAGTATGTCAAACATTCAAAGAATCCCGACTCAAATTAAATTAGGGGGGAGTTCTGTCACTGAGAGCACCAATGTTTAGTTTTATCCTCCAGATTTAGTCACAGGGAAAGAAACTTCTTGAAAGAAGTTAACTGTAATTAAACACAAAAACCAGCAAAGCTGCATACATAGAGGCTATCCCATTTATTTAATGCAGTTCATAACATATTTTCAAGTAGGGAATGTGTAACAATTCTCCTAGTCTTGTAGGTGATGGCTGATTAGTAAGACAGCAGTTTAAATTTTATCAGTACCGGATTAAGATGAATAACATATTTCCCTCTGTATTGACAAGCCCAGAAAATATTTAATGTATGAGGCCTCATTTCCAGAGAGGCTGTGTCAAATTTTCAGAAAGTGTTTGAGCAGTGTAACTGTTTTTGAATGAACCTATGCATTGTTGTGAAAGTGTGACAGCGTGAGGGATGAGCTGAGGCTGGCAGTCTGGCTGTCCTGCTCATGCAGGGTCACCTCCAGCAGATTGCTCAGGACTACATCCAGTAGGATTTTGAGTATCTACAAGGACTGAGGCACTACAGCCTCTCTGGGCTTTTAGTGCTTTATCACTCTCACAGTAAAAAGGGCTTATTTTTAGACAAAATGTTTTTGCATTTCAGTTTGCACCCAGTGCCTCTTGTTCTCCTCAATCTTCCTGCAGAAAACTAGCAATTTCACTTAACTAACTTCAATTACAGCTTATTCATCAGGGTTTTGCTTAGTAGGTAGAACTGAAGAACAAACTGTACAGCTTGTAGACCACACATTCAGTCAGGCCAGAGGGAATGGAAGATCAGAGAGACAGCCAAGAAGGCACAGCAAATATGAGAGCAGCTAGCTGTTCTAGGATGCATACTCACATCCAGCTAGTCACTCATATGCCTAGCAAGTGGGACAGAGAAAATAGAGGCAGAAGTGATAACAACAATCTACACAAGTTGTCCCAAATACTGTTTAGCCATGGTAAGCATAGGTACATTGCATAGGACAGTACAGGAATTCAGGTGTTTCAGAAGAAGGTACCTACCAGGTATTTGTGTCCTCCATACCTCAACATATGAGAGGTAGCCTGCCCAACACAAAGGGTACAAATACAGGAGACCTCAACAGAAATGTTTAACTGGGTCCAGAGTCCTTAGAACACACATCACAGCCACCACCTTTGCTACTTCCTAAGGATTAGCTACATATCAGGTGCTCTGAACAGCACTACCTACTAAAGGCAATATTCAACCATCAAATATTCAAATATTAAATCATCAATATTCAAATATCAAGTATTGTAATGAGAAGTATAATCACCTTTTCAATCACACAAATATGCTCGTATAACTTGTGCTGATTAAAACACAGGAATTAGCAATAGCAAAACAGTATTTGCACACTGTTATGGCCGAAGAGCCAAGGTACTAAGTCTCTTATCATATGAATGTCCCTTGCTTTGGAATGGAGTTAACTGCCACCTGATGAGGCAGCAATATGCTGTAGGCTGACAATTAGATTTCATTGGGCAATGTACAATGTTTAGCATTTCATGTGCTTTTACCTGAAAGGTGCAATTGAACAGTGCCACTGTAAATTGAAGAGTAACATTTACTAGGGTTACCACTGAGATCCTTACGTGGGGAGGGATACTGCCTCAAATCATCCAGGCTGGTAACAGCAGGAAGAACTCAGCCTAAATATGATTTCATACAGTAACCAAGACTTTAGTGAAGGAGCTGCAACAGAATGACATAGGAAGGCAAAACAATGCCAGGAGTGGAGTGAAGTGCAATATTTACATAAATTCTGCAAATTCCAAGGGTGTGGTTTTTTTGGTTTGGAGTCTTGTTATTATTAAAAATTTAGCAAGAAGAGAAACTGTTTATGAAAGACATGTTTGAGATAGGAAGGCTCTGTAGCAGAGTCCCTGGGAAGGCATATGCCATATTCAAGGGAAAAGTTGACAATGGGGGGCTCTCCAGGAATGGAAAGACCATCTCAATTTATTTAGCTATGGCTGACAAGGCTGAACAATATGGCTGGCAACACACTGAAATTATACATGTGTTTGAAGGGGAGTTCACTTACGTATAACCAGCAAAGGAACAGCTTTTTGCTTCAGGTCTGAGACCTGTAAAGCCTCTAGCAGGGACTGTTGCTCAGATGTCCCTTACTGCCTAAAGAGTTTATTAACGTTCTTGTGGATAATTGAGCCTAGAGTCACTTTGTGTCTAACCCACTACAAAATCTTGACATACACAAATCAGTTAAATTCATTATTTAAGCCTTGAGTCTCTTGATATTTGAATGCTGTCCATCATTGTCCATTGTTGATGTATAGAGGAAGATAGATCCAAAGTCCACCCTGTATATAACCCTTCTTTCACTACAGTTTTTTTCCTTAAACCACAATGATATAAGATGTGCTATTCACTAGCTAGTCCCTGTAGTTATTTTTCCACACTCCTGTCATGACTGAGAGAAAGCTGTGTTGCAAGAATATAGCCTTCCCAGGGGTAAAAGAGGTGACCTGCCTACACTGACTGTTTGCAGAGACAAACAGAACAAATCAAGCAGAAGCTCGGTGCTTTTCAACCATAGCATACACTCTGCTCTTGCCAGTTTAGCTCATGAAAGATTTCTCTGTCCTTGAATGTCAGAGTCTTATGTTCTGTGAATGGTATTGTAATTCCATTCACTGTGTTTGGTAAAGGAAGCAAAACCATCATGGATCAACTGTGCAGGCCTTCAAGACTAGTTCTGACACTTGAGAGTCTTGTGAAGCTTTATTCAATAATTTTACTTCAAATCTTTGAACCCTATGGTGCTTAAGACTACAGTACATTTCTTCGGGGATAAATGACCCCCAAAATAGTGATAAACAAACCCTTCTGACCTAATTGATTTTTTGTGCATGCCACACAAAAATCATTTGAGGGGTTTTTCAACAAGTAATTAAAACATCTTATGCCTTTTCCAGATCTGTCTCGCCTTTGCTTTTACTCTAATTCACTAGAAACCTTTGGTACAGACAGATAAGTACATTATTTTCTCTTAAAACTTAACTTCTTGACATTTAAGATCTACTTCCTTCCTCTCTCATTGCAGTTTGAGGGGTTAAAACAAACTCTATTTGCACTGCACTTCCCAGTAGGAAAAAATTCTTTTCACAAAGATAAAGTGTATATGCTGTTCACTGACTTGTGCTTTGGTTTATTTTTCATGCCTATTCTACTCTTTCAGGCCCCTGTGCTTTCTCTCAGGTTTAGTTTAGGTGTTTGGTTGACCTGTGGTGATGAAGAATATTTTAAAATATGATGGATACATGTGAATTAATGTATGTCTTAGGAGATGAAACATCATTAACCTACTTATTTGAGTCACAATGATTAGAGGAACAGCATAAGAGGATTGTGTGGCACATGCTACCCTTATCTGGCCAGTTTCCCTGAGATCCATGAATCACATGAATCACAAAACTACCATGAGAAAAATATATTGCCTGACCGGCAAGCAAAATTTCTGCTGCAAAAGACAGCTACATCTTGTTCTCTGCTCCCAGTCAGTATTCAGAATCAGATCCTCAGGATCTCTTGGTTTTCTTTTTTGTTTTTATTACCATGTTTGTTTTATAAAATCACATTTTTAATGCGAAGTGTTTGATTTTCATTGTAAATCACTGTCTTGGGAAGCTCTGAGAGCCACAGTCAGAGAAAGAAACCTCCTCTTCTCCCCCTAGTTGAAAGAGATGCCCCAGCAAAACATCTCCTGTTAACTATGATAACTCTGATCAAACAAGATTGCTGAAAAATGCTTCTTCCCTTGTTTCAATCTGCAGACAGGCATACAGCCTTTCCATTAGGAGAATTACTAAACTGCTGTGTGAGTGCTTGGAACCAGGTGCAGAGAGCTACTCCTGATCACTCCCTCAGTGGATGGCCCTGGAGGTGCATGCCCTAGACATAAGGAAAGGCATTTCAGAGGGGCAGAAATAGTTCTGGACATTAAAGAACTACCCTGTGAATACTGAGAGTCTGTTGCTACTGCACAGACCAAGTTCATTTGAGGTCTGACTACATGTGCTTATAGAGCACATGGTTTGAACCTTACACTGGAATATTGAAAAAGCCTACTGGAGGCACCCAGACCTGTGGCACATATTTATTCCTCTATCATAGCTAGGACTCTGAATGAGCCTGAGATTGCTTGTATGAGAATATTCACCAAGCATATTCATAGGGAGAAAACAACCACTTGAAAAAGTTTTCTTCATAAGAAATGTGCAAAATAGTCCTGTTTGAACTCAGATGCTCAAGGAAACCTTATCATCTTCTTGGGCTAGACTTTATCCAGTTGAAGCTGGAAGGGCTGTGCTGCTGTCAACTGGATTAAAATGTTTTACACTGATTGAAACAGCCATTACTAGGATGGAGTACTTGATTCTGGTTACTTGTATTACCTGAATTTCCAACTGTGCCCCTCCCTGAACATGGTTACTTATGAGTGAAGAGGTGCTGCTTGAGAAAAGCTTTAACAGCCAGTTTCATGCCCACCAGAAATATTCAGAATCAGTCTTCAGACAACAGGCAGTTATGAGAGGAAAAACTTCTTCCTACATAATTGCATCAGTGAAAGTAAATAGCACACGTCTTGCTTTTGGACTTCACTTTGTTGCCGCATTGCAATGTAGACAAAGATTAAGAAGGTAATTTAATTTGTTCTACCTATTTTGGGGTTCTAATATCTTGCAAAAATGAAAACCTTGTGTTAAGGTTTATAATCTGAATTCTGGCTCCTGCTCTGTTGGCACAAATCTCCTAAAAAAACAGCTTAAATAATTTTAAGACTTCCAAACTTGGAATTGCTGCTAATACAGTGTTTAGGGCATTTTTTAAAGTGCTGCAATGTTCCAATTGTAGAATTTCTTAAACCAGATAGGAAAACATCCTCAAGGTTCTCAATGAAATTAAATTGCATAAAGTACAAAAGTGTAAATCATTGTTGCTTTTTCATATGCAATGTGATATCGCTTGCTCCATTCCTGACTCATAGAAGCATGTAATAAGCACTAGAGTGTGAATTAGAGAAAATTAGATTTTTGCACACAAAGTTTGTTAGATTTTGCCTAAGTAACCTGTATTGCCTCAATTGCTTTAGCATTTGAGCTCCTGAAAGATTTTTATTCCTACAGTATGAAGTCTGTAGCAGGTGGGTAATATGAAGTTCTTAAATTAGGACAGAACAGCACAGAGAAATTGGTGGCCCTCTGTCAGGGCAGATAGCTCTACAAAAATGTTGCAAACCCTGTGCTAGTTTTCAATTAGTTTAGCTAATCTTTATTCCTGTTGCTGCCTAAAAACATACCTTCTTCCATGGAGAGCTAAAATATAAGGGCTTGCTCTTGTAGAGCATTTATGGCCTCCATGAAGAGAGGATAAGGAAGTTAGGTCTTTTCAGCCTGGAGAAGAGAAGATTGTGTGCAGACCTCAAAGCAACCTTCCAGTATCTCAAAGGGGCCTCCAGGGAAGCTGAAGAAAGACTCTTCTTCAGGAGCCCTGGTGGAAGGACAATGGCTCCAAACTGAAAGGGGATAGCTTTGGATTAGGTATTAGGAAGAAATTCTTCACTGCAAGGGTTGTGAGGCTCTGGCACAGGCTGCCCAGAGGAGCTGTGGATGCCCCAACTCTGTCAGTGTTCAAGGCCAGTTTGGACAGGGATTTGAGAAATCTGGTTTAGTGGAGGGGTCCCTGCACATGGCAGGGGGAGTGGAATGAGATGATTTTAAGGTCCCTTCCAACCCAGGGCATCCTATGATTCTATGATGCATAATTCAGTTACCCTGTCCTTCTACTGAAAGACTAAATTTGAAGATAAGACCTAGAAATCTCAAGTGCACCTTTACAGAGAAAAGTCCACTTCAAAAACAAATAATGTTAGATATTTTGTAGTAGGTTTTGACTCTGAAGTCATGACTTTAACATTCAACAAAAGCAACTTCTATAATCAAAAATTCCCAAACACTTGTGCAGGTCTTTTCCACAGAGCTGAAAATTATACAAAACAAATGGAAAATTCTTTCCATAGACTCATACTAAAATAAAGGTGGGGTTTTGGAAACCAGCTAGTTCTAAATAAAACAAAACCAAATATTGACCTGCCTTTGGAATTCCCTTCTTTCCAACTGCAGAACAGCTAGTTAGGAGGATCCCAAACAGACGAGTGAGTCACTGAACATTAAATGCTTACCTTAATTACAATGGATTTCTCTGAAACAAGTCCTGCTCTCTATCTGTAAGGGATAGTGAAGCCACTGCAAGTAACTGCATTTTCACACTGCCACTAGCTTGTATTTACAATCCCTGTTGAAAGCCAGCTATAGGACAACCCAGAGAGATTCCAAAGCTCAGGCTGTGCCATGGACTGCAGCTTCCCTGGGATTAGCTGTGTGGAGACATTCCTACAGTCCAGTGATGAGCCATCAGCACCAAGAGTCACCAGTGGTTTGAAATGGACAGGTCAGGCTGTCAGCTATCCATCTGGATATGCATGTTTCAGAGGCTGGTGCCTATTTGTAGGTTGAAGATGCTTCTGTGCCACCACTGTCTGCAGCTTTGTATATTAAGGTCCACTGATATTAACACCAGATTTAATACCTGGAAAGCAATAAATCACCAGAGCTCATGAAGAGCTATATACTTTCAGCTGATCTTGGTGCAAGGTGGAAAGTGTGCCAGTAAAGTCACATTCAAAAAACAGTGAGGCAGCAACCCATTAAACTGAAAATCTCCTCCTTCCTAATTAGGATGAGAAGAAAGAAAATTTTGATGTTGTACTACGTATACTCATCAACACAAGACTTTGGAACTACTAGTGGTTTCTTTAGCCCTCTACACAGATGTCTTGACCTTGTTGTTAAATAAATACAGTGGCTTGAAAGCAGCTTCATGACCCTAATGCAAAGCAACAGCACATTGAGTTAGCACTCAAGTATTCCTACATCCTATGCCACAGTCTGGGCTCATGGAAATTATCTCATGATTAAATAAAGAGAACTTTAATGGCCCTGGATGATTGACCATGCAGAAAAGAAAGAAAGATGATGACCTTGGATCAAGCAGTTTAACTGGCAGTAATTATGAGGTCCTAAGATCAGAGTTTCCTACACAAATCAGATCTCAAAAGACTATTATATAGAAGTCTTCAATCAACTCACAGTCTTTGCTTCCTGATAAGCAAATAAGATCTCTACATGCAAGATTCCCTTAAGGACTCTGCTGAGACAGTACCCTTAGAAGACATCTGGAATTATTGATTGGTGAGAGGGCAATGACTTAGCAGTTAAAAGACATGTTGATTTTTCAGTGTTATAACTACTGATGTTATTGTGATGCAAATAGCTTATGCCAAACATTAGGAGTGCTGAGAAGAGATTTATTTTTGTTGAATAAGTACGTGAAATTCCTATTAGGGATCAAAGTCCATGGCCTTGCCTGCTAGGGTAGGGACACCATGGATTATAGGAGCCAGTATTGCCATCTCATTTGAATGAATCATGGGTGCATCTCAACCAATTATCTTTTCCTGATTGAGAGAGATCTGTTGCATGACACCCACTGGAGCATGGTTCTAAGGGTACACTTTGGGCTGACCCAATGCTTTTGGGTTGCTGCAGCTTGGCTGGCACTTCTCCTAGAGAGCAGAGTCTGTACTAGCTACCTGTGCATTGGCACAGGATCTCACCAGCCCAGTGACTTCTCATGCTTCCACTGGCTCTTCCAGATACGTCAGTAGTTTCCATGGACTCATCCTCTGGCATCACATTTCCAGATGAGGCACAAGGAAGGTAATTGACTTATAGACAGTCATAATGGGTGGGGGTTGTTGTCTTTGTGATAGTGGGATCTTGTAACTCATTTTTATAATTCATAAATTAATAAGAATAAGGCTCCAGAGACCCATAAAATAAAAAGCAAAACAAAACAAAACAAAAAAACCTCCATCAATTTATACCACAAGGGTCACTAAATCAGCTAGCACAATTAAGAAAGAAGGACAAGTTTCAGGCAGATACAATGTCTTCCTACATGGAGATAATGAACACATAGAATTAAATCTCAGAAGAAATTTGTGTCAAAGATGGCAACCCACTGGTTTACAGGAAATTTCTTGATGGAGGTGGGATTCTTTTATAGAAAGGAAATATCACCCTGAAGAAAAGAAAATGAAATGGGATCGACAGGAAGAATTTGCAAAGTAAAACAATGTCAAAGTTCAGAAAAGCTTTTCACAGAAGTGCTTCTATATTAAACTTTGAGTTTAACTATTGATCCCCACAGAAATAGAGCTGGATGCAATGGTCTTCATCTCTCTCAATCCTAGTGATGCAATGGTGAGTTTTTGATGTTGTGCATTTGGAAAGGACAGCAGCAATTCATCAATGTTCTTTATCTCTCTTAGATCCCCTTCAGAAGACAGTTGTGATTTTAAAATTCTTGTGAACTCTCCTGAGTCAAACAGGAGACCAGCTGTTCTTCCAAGAGGTGCCTAACACCAGAAGTGTGTGGGCTATCTGGGATCTAAGACTGTGACGGTTTTTGTTATGTTCTGGCTCCAAACCACTTGTTTTCTCTACTTTCCAATTCCTTTTCATTGCAGGGCACAATGTTAGTTCATCTCACAGGAATTTGTTTACTGTTTTCCACTATTTCGAGCCTGTTTCCTGGTTAGTTTTCAACTTGGATATTACCTTTTTCCACATAGACACATTTTTCCACCCACAGCTCTGATTAGATACTATTTTTTTTCACTTTTTGCTTTACTCCCATAAGTACCATTATTCCTGACTGAAGAACACCAGTTGGCCTGCAGCTGTATTTTTGTTATATTTGAAGGTCCTCTCCAGTTAAGGGGGTGTCTTCTTTGCTGTGTCTTTTGCTGCTGGATGCAGACCAAAAATAACTCAGTGGAGCAAAAGCAGGGAAAATAAGCCAGGCATTTTGAAGGGCAATCTTGATGTGGTTTGTAACTTATTATTAATTATCATGTGTCTGCAGGCCACAGTCGTGCTGTCAGTTTAAAATCTGGTTTTATTCCCTCCTTTTCCCCCCTCTTTCACCCCTCTTTTACCATCTTGTTTTTGTTCCTTTTTCTTTCTGACTTTCTATGCTATTTTCTTTCCCCTCTCACCTTCCACCACCACCTTCTGCCTTAATGATATTTTCTAAGCTTCATGGGCTGTAGCCAGGAGAGAGAATTTGGTTTTGTGGTGAAGCTCTAACAAAGCAAGAATGGGATATTTAAATGGATTGGCAAAGCAGCACATGCAGTGTGGAAGATATACAGGCTTTTCACCTGTTCTTTTACCAAACTGTCTCCAAATATCTTCAAATTATATCCTTTTACAGGGATTAAATCTGCCAAACAAATGTGTCAAATTGACAGGGCTCTCTGTCTTGCCTCTTTCTCCTAGTCAGTGGTGATTATGCCAAGGCTAACATAGTGGCACAATGGAGGATTCTGTTTCCTTAGTGACTTCATATTTGCTAGCATTAAGTCAAATTCCTTCCTTTAGGTCAAATAGATAGGATACTGAGGTTACAGTTAGGGCACTGAAGGGGAAGGATAAAGGAGGAGGATATTGAGGTAACAAATAAATTGTCATTTCAGAGTGAAAACTCCCCACAATATGCAATATCTTCCCTTGGTAGTCCTTTTAGTTCTTAAGATTAAAGTGTCAAAGGTCTTACATTGCCAAGGGAAGCAAGAAGAAGAAATTCAAGAGCCAGATCTGCTGTCTGTGCAAACAAAATGCTCAGCACCCTCTGGGGGAGCCCTGACAGACATGCTGTGCTGTGTTGGTGGTGTATCATCACTGCTGTGAGCATGGTGGAGTACAGAAGTAAAACAGGCCCTGCAATGCCAGGAGACCCCAAAGTTAAGTGTAACATAAATGCTGGCAGCTAACAGGAAAAGTCCTGCTGGAATATTGCACAGTTGTAGCTGGAAGACACTATATTACAATTAGAATTGGCTCCTACTCTAAGGTTTGTTTAAGATCTGAGTGCTTCTCTCCTTTAGTAGTAAAATATTTTAAATCATAATACAGTTTTAAATAGACAATATATACATAGTCACACTATAATACATGAGTTCCATACCCACAGGCAGGAATTTAAAACTGTGTCCTAACGTGCACACACTCCAGATTTATTTTACATTTTCTCTGGCTCTACTAATTTTCTACTTTCCCAATATTATTTACTTTCTAAATGTATAAACAGCTAAACTGAATATATACAGAAAAACAAATTGGGACGCCTCTGAGGTGTATATGTTCCTGTTCTAGGCATATAAATCATATAGTAAATCCTAAAATTATGATCATGATTGCTTTGCCACAAAAGGGTTTTTTTACTCTAAAAATAATTACAGTGAGAGGTTATATGGAACCAACTGTATCTATGTGGATATAAATAAACCAACTCCCAAGAACTATATCTGAATCTGTGGGTACAAAGTGCATGTGTGAGATGGGAATTACCATTTTAAAAATTAAATTAATTTGTGCCTAACTGCCTTCAAAGCATGCATACAGCTGTGACCAGAGCTTGAGCAGGTGTCCTGTATTGCTTCTGCTGCAACAGAGTTAAAAGTGACCTGGACCCCATAACCTGCATTGTTAAGAGCAGAGTGCCTGGGGATTTGACTCATGCTGTATGTCAGACCCTGCAGCTCATACAGTCATATTCCTGAGGGACAGCCAAGACAGAGCAGGGAATGGACATTGTGGTGTCCTGGAAGGAGAAGACTCATTGTAGTCTCATGTCACGATGGGTGCAGAGGAAGTAGATTGTGCAAAACTAATTCAAGACAGTAGCACCTCTAAAGGGAAAATACTCCTCCCCTTAGTAGAAGAAAAGAGCTGGAAAACTGGTTTTGTCCTTTTTTCTTGGATTCAACTGCAAATGTCCAGTTCTCAGTGGCATTTATCAGATTTCTTGCTGCTATTTAAACTTAGGCCCTGTAGTTGAGATGACATGTTTGACTTAAGTCCATCCACAAGTTTCTTCTCCTTCTGCAGCTTTAATGTCTGGTTTGTTAGCCCATCTCTTACTCCTTCAGATGTACTCTCCTGTACACAAAACATTTAAGCCATGCTTTGGTAAATGTCTGGGGTTTCATATTTTGTACTTCAAGGTATTTATTTGGTCTACACTTACTTTGATTTTCTTGCACTGCCATTAATTTAAAGTTCTGTATCTTTGCTTAAACATGAAATGTACTAGTCAATGATGTGATAGTTTGAATTCTAGTTTATTACACTAAGGTGGAGCTGGCAAAATCACATGATTATATTGACCTGAGCTGAAGTTGGGGTTCAGTTTTGACCTTTGACATAGACAGAGTTCCTGCTGACTAAAATGAAAATTAGGCATATGCTGCCAAGGCTCAGCATTTGGCCTTTGATCAGAATGTGTATTAGGTTTTGCTCTTCTCTGGAAACAGAGGCTGTGTCAAAAACATTGCCTATTTGAAACTTGTTTACTTTTGCTTGTCTAAAGCGAGTTTGTTCCGTCGTCTGACCCCACCTGAAAGTCACAGAGCTAGCCTCTAACTTTGCCAGCTGTAGTTCTCCCAGATTGCCAGTACTTTTGCATCAATGGTGGGGACAGGTCACATCACCTTGTTGACACAAAGATATGTCTTTGCAGTGCAGCCCAGGGATGACACAGGTGACACTGTGCCTGTCTGTTTCACAAACAGAAGTATTACATCAGTTCTTATTGGAAATTCCCCCCAGCCAGGCACCCAGTGAAAAACACTGGTTTAGCTGTTTAGATGGTACTTAGATCTGTTTATACAGGAACTGCTAAACTAATTTAACAACAACATATTTAAAACTGCCACTTTGCACAATGGAACCAAAAAGCTGAAAACAGCTAAAAGTAATGTTAGTTTGAATGGCCTAAACAGAGCTGTCCAGATTATTTTAGCATTTATTTCAGTGTCATTACAACAGAGTGCACAGAAAGTTGAAGGTGAGACAGGGTTTTCTCATTCTGGTTCCAGTCAAAGGCACAGCAAGAAATTTCCTGTAGAGAGAGTTTCAGACTATTGTCTGAAGATAAAACCAGAAAAAGTTGCAGGGGAAAAGAAGAATTACTACATAGTCACTAAGATAAAAACCCCAGGCAAAGAAAGAAGAATGATTTGCCCAAAGTTACCAGAGGTTGTGGTGTTCTAAGGACCTCCACTTACTACTCCTGGACAAAGCACCAGAGCATTTTTCCACTCAAGTTTTGCTCCTTGAAGTAACATTTAATAGTGTGCATGGCAGGGTATAAATACGCATAAAAACAAATCAAAGTAGTTCAGATCAGATGTGGTTTATGCCTAACCATTGTTTGCCTATGTCTCCCATAATGCAGGTGAAAATAGCTGTCCAGAACAGCAATCTAGATCGACTTTTTAAGTATCTCTAGAAGCAGACCTGGGACAGACATGAGGAAGAAGGGAATCACATTTACTGGCCAAAAGGGACTGTGAGGGTTTGGATGAAGTTCTGAGACATCCTTACTCACCTGACCACAGGTACTGCTGGGCTGAAGCCACCACAGAATAGGGCTATATAAAATACTCTAAAGCTTGTGGCCCAGTCCACGTTGTACTGATGTATTTCTGGAGATATTTTGTTTAATTTATTATGAATTTTTAAGGCTTTTTAACTGAACTTAGTGATGTGCTTCTGATGCTAGAATAGGCCTTTCCTGTAGCAACCTCGAAGTCAAGTTTTGTAATCACCTGAATTCCAAAAAACTATGGAGAAAATTGAATTTCAAAGAATGATGGTGCTTATATGTAAACATTTAGATATGTATGTACAAGACTTAGGTGTATTTAGAAAGCAAGGATTGTAAGGCATTATCATTTAAGAGGTAGGGCTCAAAGAGGCTTCCTTTTCTATATGAGGGGAAATTTTCTTTCTGAATTTCTAAGTTCTGTGGGATTGATTTTTTTTTTGGTCTTGGCATACTACTTGTGTGGGCCCTACCAAAGTGATGGGTGCATACCTTCAGGCAGAGTTCTCATTGTCATTTGGTAGGATTTTTTCCCTGATTTTCATCTGCAATAATTTTAAAGTTCTCCTTTATAACATTAGTTAGTTTAAGTTTTTTTAAAAAGAGTTTAAAATTGGAAGACAAAATTGCAGTCTAAGTCTTCTACTCAAAGTTCTCTTCTTCTCCCACTGTGCTCCCAAAATCTTGATCATAAGAAGCCTGAAAATGGAAAATGGGTTTCTTTTCTTCAAGAACTGAAACAATTATTGCAGAAATTGAAGCTTTAAGGTGATGATAAAAGCCTGTGCAACATTACAAAATAGCAGTTACTACTGAAAGCTTGATAGTTAGGTTGTGAAGAGATCCATTGGCATTTCTTTTGAGAGGCTGGTGACACCAGCAGCTTCGCTGAAGAAATGCGAGGAGACGCATCCTTAACTCAGACAGATTCTGGGAACAATGATGCAAAGCTTTCTTGCCACACTGTCAGAGTCATACTCTCTCTAACAGTGTAAAAGTTTAAAAGAATGTGAAGGGCAAGAAGATCTGTTCTGTATCAAGTAATGGAGGAGCACATGAACAGGTGAAAATTCTTGAGAAAAGGGTGGACCTCCTTCAGAATTTACATACAGAGGAATGTAACAAAACTGTTGGGCACCCAGAGAACAAAACGTCACACAAGTTTTTGTCAAAATGCTGGATTGGACATGTACATTTAGGAGTAGCTTACTATTCTCTTTTGCTGCTTCCCTCATCTTTTCACTATCTTTCTCTCTTTTGAAAAACAATAATCTTGATATTTCTATAGATTCAATTATTTCACATTTATTTGACATGTCACAATATTTGGAAACATTAAATTAGATAAATGGTCTCGTACAAGCAAGACAATTCAAATGCTAATGTAGACAAAGACCCTTTATTCCTGGTATATTATTATATGGTGAATATTAGGGCTGACTCTGCCTGACTTGCTATATGTGCATTCAAAAAGTCCACCTCTGAAACAAAAATACTTCTAAGTATTTTGGCCCATGTAAATACCAAGTTGTTTCCACATATTTGAAAGACAAAGTCCAACATGTTTACCCTGCAATACCCAGGTAGGTGTTTTTGTAGAATAATCAAAGTTGGGAGAGACTTCAAGTCCACCCAGTCCAACCACCAACCCAGCACTGCCCAAAACCCCTAAACCACATCCCCAAACACCAGATCCAGATGCCTCTTGAGCACCTCCAAGGATGGTGACCCCACCACCTCCCTGAGCACCCCATTCCAGCACATGATCACCCTATCAGTGACAATATTTTCCAGAATCTAAACTGAATCTCCCTTGTCTCAGCTTCAGGCCATTTCCTCCTGTCCTCTCACTTCAGGCACTGCAGCAGACACGGGCCCCACCTCACCACAATCTCCTTTCAGGGAGTGGCAGACAGTGATGAGATCCTCCCCAGAGCCCTCTCAAGGCTCCCTTTTAAAGGGAGAAATTTAAAAATGAAAGCACAAAAATATTAAAAAAGGTAGAAGTAGCAGCTGAAATGGAAAGTTTGCACCATTTCTTTTAGTAGATTATGTGTAAATACTGCTTAAACATGTGAAATAGCTTTTAGAAACTGTCTATTTTCTCTGGGTTATTTTCTGGCTTTTATTCCTTGTAGAGAAAACAAGATCTCATTACTTAACAAGGTCCATCTCTTCAACTTCCAATATTTTCTGCCGTAGAATTTTTAAACGTAGGAACACCCAGCCCTTTTAACTTTGTTCTTCTTTCATTGAAATGATGTGGGAAGAGACAAAACACCTAGTAGAAACCAACAACCTCTTTGTTAGATGGCATGCTGATGTGGATGGTAGAAATATCTACCTTGAGTACAGGGATAGAGTTGGACTAGGAAAAAAAATATTTTTCCTTCTTGCCTGGCTTTCTGAAACTCAATAATCTTTCAACAAAAGACTCTTTAGATTTGCAGTTATTTGGGACTGAGAAAGAGGTGTTCAATTTCACTGTCGGCTCCTTCCAGCCAAAGCTATAATTCAGCAGCTTCCACCAGCATGCAGAAAAAGAGTTGTCAATCAGCAGTTAAATACTGACATGAATAGTGCCTTTGTCAATATTTCTGTTCTGCCTTTGAAAGCACACAAGCCAAAACAAAAAATCTTTTGACAATGTGCGAAAAACAAAACTGAAACGCTTCAACAACCTTTGGCAGCTAGAAAGCTGCCCATATAAAGTCTTAAAATTGAATGGTCTTTGTCAGGTGGAAGAAAGTTTGTGTTCTGATATTTTACCATCAGGTAGTTCAGTAGTGCAGCATTGTGTCTTACAAAAGCATTTCTTAGATATGTCAGTTTGTTGGTTGAATTTTTATTCAAAATCATGAAGCACTTACTGTCATCATTGTATTCATCTCGACTGAGCTTCCCTTTTTTAAACACATTAGCAAGACACTGAGTTTCCAGATCTTCAGTCAGATTTGATACATTCTAAGTTCTGCCAAATAAATCCCCAAGCTGGGTGATTTCCTTACCTGGAAGAATAAGGATTTGAGTTGGTATTGTTCCCTTTATAATTCTGAATGTTCTTGATGTCACAGACTCGGGACGATTCTTTGGTAGCACCAGCAGAAAGCATTAGGTAAGTCAGGCTTAAATAAAGTATTTTTTTTGTGTAATGTTCTAATTCAATTAAGTTACTCAAGCATATCTCCGACTTTAAATACAGGGACAATTTGAACTATTCAAGTGAAATGCTGCCCAGCTTCTGAGATGTTTTGCTTGTTCTCCATGAGTGGCTGCATTGGAGGTGTTAGCAAAGCCTTTCTGAGTGTGAAGTGCAGAGAGCAGAGATGGAGGCAAAGAAAGAGAGGTAGCTTTTTAAGAAGCAGTAGGAAAACAAGAGCTTCATACACAGAAAGAATACACTTTTCATACACATAAATTTAAAATCATCTCTATTGGATAGTGTCAAGGACAGGTATTACACAAAATATTTCAGGCAGTGACTAACTAAGGAACATTGAGACAGAAGTGGAACAGTTATCTTGACTTGCACAATCATACTTGCAAAACAGAAAATTCAGACTTGCTCAGATAAAAGGGCACATAGGCCTAAGCTGCCAATTTATCTACTGCTTTTATTCTCAATTGTCTCAGATTTTAACTTTCACCAGTGATATCAGGAAAATTATTAATAACTATGTAATATTTAGCACACTCTAAAGCAGCACTACTGCTCAGTCTGCTCAGAAGCTGCTGGGAGTACAAATTCTTTCAACAAAATTAAACCCAAGACTTGGTGTCCTGGTTCATCGTTTTTGGAAAATAGGAAAATTTCTGGAAAATTGTTTTTGTTTTAGGTATTTTTACAGGATAAATTGCTTTGTGTTCACACACTATTTGGAAGGGGTTTTTTCAATCATCTGCCATCTTTTGTCTAGGAGCTAATACCCTTTGCAAGAGCATGTCTATCATAGAACTGTTATATTTTCAGCAGTTACCTACAATTAGATCAACAGCTTCCTCTGGATAGTCATTGCTCAATTTACAGCTGATTTAACCTGTGTCTTTCATCTGTAGGTCAGGCAAGATCAGCTCAGCTGACTGTAACCTTCCACTTAGATTTTAAAATTAATTACTTTTGGAAAAATCCCAGTACATTTATACTCAACATCATTTATATTGGAGCAGCCCAATTGCCTACCTCTAGGTGCATTTGCTAGGAAAGTTCTCCATTTTATGACCACTGGGGAAAGAAAGAAATTCCCTGACATGTCAAGCCAGCAGCACTGGAAATGATGGATAGAAGCTCTAGGGTCTTTCAAAAGCAGGGAATGTGGAATGCATCTAAGTGACTGCAGGTGCCACAGAGGGATCTCTTTTCCAAAGAGAAATTCCTCCAGATTCTTCTAAGTAGATTCTTCTAGAGCATAGCAATCTTGTGGATACCTAAGACACATGTAAATATTTAGGTGGAGAACTAGCCTTCAGCTTCTGCTGAGGAGAATACCAATAGCTGGAATCCAAGCTGGTGTAAACTTTGTAAAAATTATGATGTATAACACATGGTCTTAATTGAAAGCAGATCAGCACAGCTTCACAGGAAGAGACAGGTGTAAACTCTGAGGTAGAAATAATTTCCAAATTCTGCCTGAGAATATATGCCTGTAGATAGATGGAGAGATACATACAGAAACTTTTAGCATCCAAAGGGAAGCCGAAATTGTAGGGCTTTAGATCACATTCTATAAAGTATGTTGCGTGAATCTGTTTTTTCTCATGGCACCAGGGGTACTTCCAGTCTGCTCTTATTAATGTAGGTAAACTGGTGGCATGGAATGAAGAGCAGAAGACAGCTGAGTGAATCTTGCTATTTATCCTGGTGTAATATTCTTATTGTGGTAATTAAAAACTTAGAGTTAAATTTTGAATTGGCAGTCATTGCTTATGGCAAAATAATTGTTTTCTAGATCTTTATCTGGGATGTGTAGTCATATAGTCCTCTGAAGCCAGTGAAGTAACAGTGACCTAAGTCATCTGAGCTTTAATCCTGCCTATGGCTGGAAGCCCAGTGTTTGCTTCCAAAGCTTTGAAGCAGCAGAAGAAAATGCATTAGACAGAAATTAAACTTCAGTTTTCAACCAGAGGCCATTTCTTTTGTTTGGCTTTGGCTTCTGGGCTTTTTTTCTCATTTATTAGTGTATTTATGAATTAGTCAACACCTACCAAAAGTCATACTGCAGCTGAAATGGTAATCAATTATAGATCAGAAGATTGTTTGGCCTGTGTATGCACTGATAAGTAGGATAACAAGCAGAAGTGGATCTATAAAGTAAAACAATTCATGGGTATTCCACAATACATTAATTTCAGAAGGTTTTGCTTCAGATTAGTCCTGCTCTGATTCTGTTGCTCATTAATGGCTGAAGCAGTCCAGGGACACATCTGGGTTGGGGTTAACTGTAGGTAAGCCAGATAATATGTTTTGATGCCTCTCTGCAGTATGGTAAGTGGGACAAACTGGGAGGTTTTCTTCAAAGTTGTGTTCTGGTCTCACCTACAGTGCAGTGCAGAAGTGCAGAAGGATGGTTCATCACTCCATCCTGAAGATAAGCCATCAGTTTTTCATACGGCAGTAAATGCAGTCTGTGTGTGATCTTCCTTTGTTAAAAGTCTTCCTACAGCATTATAGGTAAACTTGCTTGCAAAAGGATTGTTTCTGAGCTGAAGTAAAACATAACATGGGTATAGCATTGTTTACACCCTTCTGAGGCTTTCCAGAGAACACCTGTTTCTTATTTTAAAAGTATAGTGAAAAGGAGGCACATCTGGCAGAAAAATTCAGAGGGGGTGGTAATAGCTTAGAATTTCTGCTCCCATCTTCAGGCAAGGTGTTTGACCCAAAGAACTTGAAGCTGGCAAGCTTGTTGAGGCAATACAAATGCCAGAGTAATTGAAATTTCCAAACAACTGACCAATACATTTTTATCTGAAGAGAAAATTACGAATCTATTAAGTTTAACACATCTCGAGTAACACACTTTCATTTTTGATGTGCCCAAACAACCAGCATCACTTTATTTCTCACAAAGCAGGAACTTGTCAAATCAGAAGGCAAATAATAAGAGATTGATTTGAAGTCATTAAAGCGATTAGTCAGTATGCTTATTCAACAATAATGCTTCCTGAAATAAATCTGGAACCACTGTTAGCCCCATATCACGGTTGGTGAGAGCACTTTCCAGAGGGTAGCCGGAGGTGGCCCTGACAGCTGCACTGAACTGTCACTCTGCACATTCCATGGTTTAAACAGTAATTTATTTTGCAATCCCTGCATCATCAATTCTGGGATGTTTGTCCATAATGTTTAATGTTTAAAGAGGTCAATATTTAAAGAGACCTGTTTTCAGCAAATAAAAGCTCTTCGTTGCTTTAAAGTTAATATATCACATCACACTCTGATGGTGGTACAGAGCAAGAACTGTCATCCACAAAATGTCAGTGCCTCCATTAAGACAAGAAATTATGGTGCCAAGGGAACCTCTAGTGAAAAAGACTGTTTAAAACTTCTGATGTAGTTTCTGAGTATCTTAGTAGAGTTCAACAGAGCTTAAAGGGAAAACTCCATTTGTTAATCCTATTCAAGACATGCAGGGGAACAAAAAAGTGTGAATAGTACAAAACAGGCTATATAGGATTTGCCAATGGAGAGAAATCTGCTATTCTGCTTTCCTCTGCAAGCCAGCCCAGGAATAAACAAGCATGTGTATTGGCAGACTGTGGGACACACTGCTGCTCCCAGCAATGCCTCTAAGAGTTTACACAATATCTTCCCCTAGGATCTCTGCTTTGAAGTAGCATGGTCATACTTGGCATCAAAGTTCCCAAAGGGATGCTGGAATAACCAAAATAGCAAATTTATGAGTAGTGCTGCCCACAGGGGAAGGTGATGGCAATAAAAGCTGGTACAGTAGGCACAGAAATCACAGTGTACACAACTGTACATGAGCAAGTGTAACATGAGCAAAGAAGCAAAGGGCTGGTGGAATCTTTTCCTGTGCTGATGGCTCGAGGTTGGCAGGCTTTGCATCTGCTAACCCTGCTGCTTCTACATCACCCCCTTTGCTTGACAGGGCTTTCTGCTGCCAAGGTCTGTGGCAGTGACACTGGGGAGTACAACCTTCCCTCCCTCTCCTCCCACGCAGAGGAGGAGTGCTGCCTTAAACAGCAGATGGGCAAAAGAACACTGAGAAAACCCACAGCTAGCAGAACCTCAAAGATCCTTATGCACTTGTCAATTGAAACTCAGAAAGATGAGTCAAGAGACTTCTGAATTTATCCTACTCATTACATAAATACAAATATAAAATATATTATGACTTGGGAAAATTCACACCTACAAGCAAAAAAAAAAAAATTCCATTGTTTTAGAAAAGCATCCAATTAATCTAAAATTAATTCATTTAAAGACTCTAGTTAAATATCTTGATGTAGTGTATTTGTTGTGCAAATACAAACTATACCAGAAGCATTCTTAACATTTTAATTTTTCTGAATAATATTGATTTTTCAGAAGCTGTGGTCATTTGTTTCCAGATACTCTATGCAGTTCTGATAATTCTGGGAAAAGGGATGAGGTTGAAAAACATACTGGCTCTTGACAAGGAAGTTTGGCATTTCAAGCTGATGTGACTTTCACTTACTGAAAATCACATCAGATAAAAGGTTTCCTTGGCCAGAAGTATCTTTGTTTGTTTGTTTAAAAGGAGGACAAAATACAGCTTGACATTTCTAATACCATTTCCAAAAAAAAGGGGGATGCATTTTGTTTCACCAACCTAAGCTTTGAGAGCTAGATCCTCCATAGTCCCTAAAGACATCAATAATTTCTGGTAAATAGAAAAGAGAAACAAACAAGACTTACAAAACCATCTCAGTAATCAGGTCTCTGCACTCCCTCTCTCTCTGCACTTTCTGTCTCCAGACCTAAAAATGCTGTGAAGTCAAGGCAAACTGCCAAGAGTTTCACACCCAGTGCTGAACTGGCATAGAGTCAAAGGTTGCTAGTTGGATTTGGATGCCAAAACAGACCACTGCTCTCACTGCCGGCTTTTACACGTCCTTTTACAAAGCCAGATACTTTGTAATCTTTTCCCCTTCTTCAAGCTTTCACTGCTCGCTTTTCCAAGTTTTCATTGAGTGCTAATCTTGCTGCTGGTAAGAAAGCATCTTGCATACTAAAATATTCCTTCTCAGTAGCAGTTGTTGATGTAAGTCCCTCTTCTGCAATGGGAAGCACATGCTTCAAGTGTTGCATGCTCTGTATATCTCAGCAGTATCAGCTCAGAGCTATACAAGCCTGCTCTTTGGTCACACTCAGCCACACTGAGTCAACCCCCAAAGCCCCACTGAGAGACTGCCTCAGTCTAAGCTCCACAGATGTGCATGATGGAGACAGACTGCTCTTCCTTAGAGCCCCCAAACGTATCCAGACTTCCACTAAAAAATGGAGCACGTTAAGTGCAGTATTGCTCTGACAGTGCACAGCATTGGCCCTCAGTAACACTGTATGAATACACCCAGGGACTGACCACGGCAATTTAAAAAGCCACAGGTCACACCAGCTAGGATCTGTCCCTGATCCCTGGTCACAAGTAATGTCTACCCTCAGAAGATAACATAGTGGTACAGAAAGATGTTTGACCCGTAACTTGCAAGAATACTTTTGGGACACCAATTAGCAACTAATGATGCATAAACTTCACTTTAAGCTCAGAAATATTCCCACTGAAGAGTGTTAAATGCTTTAGGATCAGCCACATGAGGGATGCCATGATCTCAGATCTGCCTAAAGTCCTGCTCTTTTATGAGTGTGTACACGTATCAAAGCACCTGACATGGTAGATTGTCTACCAAAAATGGTAGATTGACACCCTGACAATATATGATATTGTGGCACTTTAATATGAGACTCTTCTTTGGGAAAAGCGAGGGCTCAGTCACAGAAAACTCGATGTAACATTATTTTTTGGTGGATGTCTAAGTGGGCATCAGAAGCAACCAACACAACTGAGCAGAAGACTCCTTGTACTAGTACAGAGTTAACTCTGGCAATAGGGGGGAAAGTCACTGCAGCCTGTGGGGAAGTATTTAATCTCTGTTCTTCTGTGCAATTCTCAACAACACAGTAGAAGGAACACGCACTACAATTAATGATTCACGTATTTATAACTCTTGACCTTTGTTAGCCAAAACACCTAAGTAAACCAATCTCTACACTTAAATTTCTTGTAATAGCTGTGAATAAGGCAAATGTTATAAAAAAAAAAAAAAAAAGTTGGGCTGGAAGGATAACTTGTTTAATTCTTTAAGGTAACACAAAGTATGAATACAGTAACAGTCAGAGTTAAACAATAAGACAAGCAGTAACTGCTGAAAACAAAATATAAAGAGCTATTTTGCTTGTGTTGCACACTTCAATTTTGCAATGAGAACAAAGTTGTTTGTTTATCTCATCCAATAAACTGTTTCCTCATTTCATGTTACAGCAAACAGCTGACTAGGTGAAAAGAGTTGATCAGTAATTTTGAAGATTATAACTACATCACTGAACTGGTTCCAAGTTAATGGTCATTAAAAAATCTGTTATCTTTGCAGCATTTCATTGGATAGAACACAGTATTTTGACTGTATCCAACTCTTAGAATGGCAGGGAGGTCCCAAAAGAACATGTAAAATATATACATACTCTTTTGAATCACCACCTTTTTTGGCTTCATCCACATACTGAAATGAACAAAGTTTGAAACTAAATTTTATGCTCTTGAACAAGAAACAGGACTCCTTTTCTGAGTACATATCACTGAAGCTCCTACCGCTTGTAGCTAGATTTCTGTCTTACGGCAGCAGTGCATGCTATCTATTTTGCAGTATGACATAATGCTAATTTAGAAGCCTATTTGTGTCAGGCTAACAAGGATAAGCCAATGAAGAAGCAATGTTTTTAGCACTAATAGTGCATCTCTCACTCTCAAGAATTCAGCACTCTCTTAGGCCCCAGTGAAGAAATTCTTACCCACTTTTAGCATTCTGCTTTAAAGGTCAAAAAGTAAATTGGGATCCATAAGCACTAGGGATTCCTGTACCTCCACCTATTATCTATTACTGCCAGATCAAAGCTTTTAACTGAGTAAACCAGTTTATGCTTCTATATTTGAGTCAAATATACTTGACAGTGCACACCCTGCTGATTAAAAAGAAGTGATTAATCAGCATAAATTCATGCCTTGTGCACAAGAACCTGGAATTTCACTGGAAACAGACTGCAGCATTTCAGCTGAGGAAAATGGCTGTTGTCCAGACAACCAGTGATTTGGAAGATTGTTTCTGTGTGGACATATTAGGTACACATAGAGGCCTGTAAGGCAATGACTGCTGGATGACACTGGACCCACAGCGAGGCAAAAAGGTCAGAAAATTTATTGTTAGAGAGGTTTTAAGGGGGAATGGAAGGTGTAATATATAGTGTAATATATAAACAATCAACATGGGAGCTCACTCAGCAATTCCTCAGAAGTAAAAGAGTATCACTGTGGCCTCCTACACAGAGACATGTGGATAAATGTTTGTGTGCCCTACAAGATTTATCTTAGGACAAGTTGTTACTGAGGACAAATAACAGTAATATAAACAAACAAGTAAACAAGCAAGCAAACAAACAAACAAACAAACAAACAAACAAACTGTCCACTCCAAACATTTTAAATAACCTAATGAAGGTTATTTTTCTCTTCCAAAATCAATCTTTGCTCTTCTCTATTATGGAGTCACTATTTTCTTTGTTCGTCATGCTCAGAACTCAAAAAGTAAAGAGAGTCTTCATTTCTGAAGTGAAATAATGCGGACTTAAGGCTGATTTAGAAACAAACTTGCAGCTTCCCTCAAGCCAGCTGCTCTAGGACACAAAGATCTAGTGTTCTTCACCTCCAGGACTGAGAAGCCAGAAGAACAAAGGAAAAGCTTTCTTTAATTTTACTTATGTTTTACTTGTGTATTTCCTTAAATAGAAGGCAAACAGTGTAATCCAGAGCATCTCTAAACTGTTTTCTATGCCTTTAATTGTATGGAAATTTGAATTAAGACTCTTAACTAACCTGAGTCTCAGTGTTGTACACCAATGCATCCTTTCAGTGTATTTTTATTGTAGTGTATACCTATAGATGTTGAATTCACTGGGTATTTAGGCATAAAATCTGGACTAAAGGCATCAATGGGAATTTCGCTACTTCCTTTGTAGCCTAGATTTCACTTACAGCTTGTTGAATCATTGTTTGGTTTGCTTTGGTTGGTTTGGTTTTTTATAAACAAGGTGCAAAATGCAATCAGATGCTACATATCCCATTAATATTTCTGATGACTCCATTGGTAACTAACAGTTTATGCCTGAGTTTTTCCAACTGTGATATGAGAAAACCTTGCTCTGCTTTCAGTATTACTGCTTTTTGCGAAGAAACATTTCCTGTTGATCTGCTTAAATGGGTCTAAAAAAACCCAAAAATAGGAAAGCAGAACAATGTTTTTAAATTTTTGAAAGAAACCTATTGTTTCTAGGTATGCAACAACAATTGCAAAAGCTGTATCAGCAGGACAGAAGACCATCATACCAGGAAACGAGAAACTAACCACTGAAGACCTTGCTCTTGATATGTTGCAAGAATATCTGAATGTTCAGGAAATAAATATTAACATAAACATATTCAAATCTATCTTTCTTGGAAATGTGACACTTCTCAGCAAAATGGATCTGTGTGAGTGAGCCTTGGAAAAAGTGACCTTTGGTGTTTTCCCATTAAAGTAAATAATCATCCTGTTTTCTAGCTGTACTAAATATTTCCATTGTCCAGTGGGACAGTTGTTCTTTCACTCTTTTTGTCAGTGAAGCAGAGGGAATACCTTCTTCAGATTAGATGCATGTGTACCGGTATATTATAGCACAATTTAAGAGACAGATCTTCTTGAAGCATACCAGTATATAAAATCACTGCTCTGGGTCACTTAGTTTTATTAGAAATGAGCAGTGCAGGATCCTTCTTTGCCCAAACTCACAATTTCTGATTACTGTCATTTCTCCATCTTTCATTAGCATTCCCATTTTGCAAAGCAAGCATAAACCTGTTCCATTTGGCACAGATGGAAATGACTTAGCAGTTGAAACCACAAATGCCCCATTATGTAACTGCATTTGCTTCCTATTTTAATCAGTGCAGCAAATTAGCATTTGTATAAATGTGCAATTAAGAAACCTGCTGATAAGAAAGCACAACAGAGAAACCTTCCTTCTGAGATGCCACTACCTCCAGCTGAATGTATCATGTTCAGTGCTGTAGTTCTTGTCTGTAATGACACACAGCCAGTTAACCTGTTTACGCTCTGAAATGTGATGAGTTGTAACTTTTGTGCCCTTTTGAATAAGCAAGAGAGGACAGAATCTGATGTCTTCATTTGGGTGACCTCTGCAGGTGCAGAGATTATCAGTTTGATGCATTAGAGGGATCATGTATTGATCCAGGGTAAAATTTAGCTATCTCCACACTCAACATCCTTTTAGACTGGGGGTAGCTGACCACCAGTGAAAGAATTAGCTACTTCCAGAGAAAGAAAAAAAGTGTGTTTTCCCTGTTTGTATTTCTTTATTTTCTTGTACAGATGATTTCCAGACTACAGATTTTCCTCTATTCTCTATGCAACACTGATAAAACAGAAAAGCCTTGTGGAGGACTACCATCCTGGATAATTCTTCCTCTCAAGTTACGGTAACAATCTGAATGTCATCACAAGGAGGAAAGGCATGTGTGTCCTCTGACATACACAGAAAGTTAAAAATGATCCACAACTAGTGACAATATCACCACCTTGAAAAGGAAAAGCACACATATATATGGATGGAGGGAGTAATTTCATAAAGTTCTCTCTCTCATTTATAATCTTAATGTTATGAAAAGTATTACTTACAGTTTCAGAGGCTATTTTATTGCTTGTCCAAGCCCAAAGCTGTTTCAAGAATGCAATATATGCATAGTTAACATGCCTATTCCAGGAAAGAAACAGAGGTTTTTTGTTTTCATGTTCTCTCACTTTTTTCAGCATCTAGTATATTAAAAATGTACAAATGCAAAGAGCATCCGTGAATGAAAGACTCCACCAGTTCTGTTTATCACCAGAAACACATGTATTGGTATCCAGACCTGCAGACTGCAGTAATGATGATTGCTATCATTTTTTCAGGTATAGCCTACAATTTAAAGTCCTCACCAATTAGTAATCATGTCAACCCAGAGACATAAATTTTAACCCAGAAAAATTAGCAGAATATATACTATAAGCATCTATATTCCAGGGAAAAAAAAAGTGCATGGATTCATTGCAACCACCTTATAGCTTTTTCTACAAAGTTCTTTAATATCAACATCAGTATTTTGCAATGTAACTATAAGTGTAATTTTTTTAAGTCCTCTGGAATTAAAATGCTGTCACACATGACTTTCAAAGATGGAAGCAGTATTCTAAATGAAGCCCCTGGATTTCTTGAAATACTTTATTTTCTCTGCAGTGTTTCCTAACATCAGTTTTCAGTTTCATCTAATGTAGAAAAAACTGTTGTCAAAATCCTGCTTGTACCATGGTAAGTTATTAAGCAAATTAAAACCATACTATGACATTAAACCAGACCTTGGTTTTTATTTCTTCATACAACTTTAATTATTACATACTCTTTACAACATAGAGAGTTTTCAGTCTATCTTATTTTTTGGAATTGAAAATATGTCACAGTACTCTAACTAGAATGAAGATGCTGAAAAATAAACAATTGCAGCTCCTTGCACCAAGCTGATCGATGTACCAGCACTTAGAGCTTTAGAATAAAAACATGTATTAGGAAGCTGACCTTTGTTACTGCCTCTCACTCATCACCAATAGTATCCTAACCTTTCTTCTTCTTCCCATAAACAAATCTAACTGTTGAAGCAAACTCTTGTATTCTTGATCTTGTCTCCCTACCACAGTCACTTTAGAACCCTCCCTTCTCTGTTTTAAAATGCCTCTATCAAATAGGACCAGGTTTGTCAGATTACCTGTTTAGCAGTTTTTCTGCACTGAAAGAACTTGTGAGCATCTGTGACACAAACATACTGCAATATTATCAAGTCACTAGAAGTATTTTTTGAAGGCAGCTGTGGATACACATGTAATTTTACAGACTTGGCATAAGGACACCATCCTTCCATGTCTGTGCTTAACTACCAGCCATCATCAGAGATCACAATTTGTAATTCAAAACACAGCATGGAGACCTCTCTGGTTTCATAGTCCATACTGGTATAAACCTGGTTATCTATTAACCTAGTGATAGCTACCTGTCTTACATGAACACGATGGGTCCTGCGGACTGGACAGTGTCCCTTACAAAGACAAGTAACAAACTTTACAAGATTACGTGGGTTGCGTATGCAAATAATTTGAAAATATCTTTGGTAGGGCCTGATGAGATAACAACCCAATAAATTACAGGAAGTGGAAACAGAAAATATGAGACTGGAATAAAAGCCTTAAGAGAGAGAAAGTGAGCAGGTTTTATTGTCCATCAACGTTACTATTTTCCTGTGTCCTGGATCCAGTAAAGAACATCAGCCATAATCAATCCATAAAAGCCTGGCATCATGCTTGTTCTTTCTTTCTTTCGAAAAATATTTCCCCATTGCCTGGCAGATGCCCTTATTCATCCCATTCATCAGATTTTATGACAGGACTTGCATTGCTGTTTTCTCCTAACAGAGTGGCAGATGAGCAGCAGATGCTGATTGTAGCAACATCTCTAATATGAGCTGTTTTTGTACTTCCTCACAGGTGCTTGTCTTCCACACGACTGACAGCTGAAGCCAGTTCAAACAGATGATTTAGGCTGCAATAGATATGAAGCCAAGTTTTCTCCTGGATTCTCTTCTTCCTGCTGTCCCATGTGGCTGGCAGAGATTTGCCATTGTGGAACAGAAGCTGCTGGAAGTGAATTCTTCTTAAGCAGACTGGCTTTTGTTCAGTTCTGACTTAGGCTTCCAGCCCAAACTCTTGAGCAATCTGCACTGAGAGAGCTCTCTGTGTCTAAGGTTTGTGTTGGGGTGGGGGTTTTTTTTGGCTTTTTGTTCATTTGAATTTTTTTGGTTGTTTGATTTTTGTTGTTGTTCTTTTCTGAGGCTTCCAGTCAGAATCAGGCTGTGGTACAGAGAACCATTTTCTGAAAGACTGTGTTCTGGGCAGAGGATTTTCATTATCAGCCTTGTACTAGCATATCCTTCAAAATTTACATGAAATTTGGATTTAGATTTAGCGCAATTTAATGCAAATTAAATTAAATTCCTAGGTTTCTATACCTCTTTTTCTTTATGTGGACCAATTGCAGAACAGATCAGGGGGCCACACTGCATTCTTTCACTTCTTGTCCATGAATTAATTCCTCCTTTTCCCTGTACAAATGGGTGAAAAAAAAAAAAAAGGTGTTTACACATCAAATTTTTTTTCTGAAAAATGAACACATGGTTCAGCAGCTCCTTTTTTGTCACAGCCAGAATTTCATCATGTGAAATCCAAGGTTGCTCTGTGTTCTAAAAAAGTGAGCATGTTCCTCATCTTTTGGTGGACATGCAAGAGGTTAAATAGTTTTATGGGTTTTACTAATCCTTCTTCACTCTCTTGGTATGACTTCCAGAATTCAATATCTGCAATGTCTTTGCACAAGTGTACAAACTGAGACACTCTTTAGCAATATAATTTTTTGGGTGCACCCATGTTCACCAAAAAAATGTCCACAACATTCACAGAGCATTTTGTGCAATTGTTGAAGGGGTATCCCTCTTTCATTCTATTAGTGAAATGGTAGACAATCACTCCTGCCTATTAGAAGTTGTCATCACCTCTCACACAAGTTCAAAGCATTTCTAGACAGCCTTTACCTGACAGCAATTTTTGTTGAACGCTTTGGCGAATCATATAAAAACCATATGTGCCTTTTGCTGCAATATGTACTTCACAGATCCTTCACTTACTTCTTCTCCAGCTAAAAAGAGAGGAGTGAGGACTATAAATAGTTCCCATGTTTCTTCATCTAAGTCCGAAAATTCACATTCACTTCTCTCTATCTTTTTCTGCACAAGGCAGTTTTAGAACAGCTACAAGCTCCTGGGTAACAACTTTGTTGTTGTTATTTTTAATCCCAACTAAGATGCTTGCTTTCCCCCCTTAATCCTGTTTTCCCCATCCTCATTTCACCTCAAGAAATCCTTCTTCCTCTGCCTCTTCCTCTCCCTCTCCACACTGCTACATGGGGCTTTTATCCTGAAATTGTTTAATGGATGATCTTTGCCTGGCCTTAATCTGTTACAAATCGTCACATCCAGGCTTGAACTCCTACTTTTTGAGCACTTTGTCAATATATTGCTTCTCCAAATGCTTCTATTTTCTGTAAGGATACATGATTGTACCAATATCTCAAATACCTTAAAAGCAGCAAATCATACAAAGTGAAAAAAGCCACAAAACAAAACTCCAGCTGATTCACAGTGGACCTGATTATTTTGGTGGAATCCCTATGAATGCAGAAGAATCATTCAGTTATATTACAGAAAAGAAAAACTGAACTATAGAACAGTATCAGCTGGAAGGGCTATAAAAGATCATCCCGTACTACCCTCCCTGCCATGGGAAGAAAATCCTTCCATTAAGCACCATCCTCAAAACCTTCCTCCAGCCCCATCCAACCTGGTCTCAAGGACTTCCAGGGCTGGGGAATCCACAGCTTCTCTAAGAAATCTGTTTCAGTGTCTCACCATCCTCTCATAGTAAGGAATTTCTTCCCAAAATCCAGTCCAGACACACTCATTTCAGTTTAAAGGCATTCCTTCTTGCCCCATCACTACACATCCTTTTTAAAACTCCTGCTCCAGCCCTCTTGTAGGCCTCCTCAGATACGAGAAAGCCATGATAAAATTGTCTTGGAGCCTTCTGTTCTCTAGACTGAGGGTTAGGGTTAGAATTGGCTTTCTGGGCTGCAAGTGCACATTGCTGGGTCCTGTCCAGCTTCTTGCCCACCAACAAGACCTTCACTCAAGGGCTGCCCTCAATTAATTCCCTAGCCAGCCAGTACTCGTGCTTGGGATTGCCCTGACACAGGTACAGAATATTGCACTTGGCCTTGCTGAACTTCATAATGTTCACATGGTCAAACTTCTCCAGCCTATCTAGGTCCCCCTGGATGGATTCCTCTCCTCACGGTGCCAGCTGCTCCACACAGCCTGGTGCCATCAGCAAACTTGCTGAGGGTGCTCTCATCCCACTGCCCCTCGTCACCAACAAAAACTTTAAATAATGCTGGTCCCAAGATTCCCTGACCAACATAATTTGTCAATTGTCTCCATCTGGACTTTGAGCTGATGACTGGAACTGTCTGAGTGCAACCATCCAGTCATCTTCTTATCCTTTAAGCGGTCTAAATGCCAATCCACGTCTCTTCAGTTTAAAGATATTGTGTAGGACAGTGTCAAATGCTTCACACAAGTCCAAGCAGATGAGGCCAGTCACTCTTCCCTCATCCACTAACTCTGTAATCCTGTCAAGAAGGCTACCAAATTTGACAGGCATGATTTGCCTTAAGTGAAGTTTGTCACAAATCACCTCTGTATTTTCCACGTACTTTAGTTATTTACCAGAAGGTTTGGCTCCATGATTTTGCCAGGCACTGAGGTAACTGACTGTCCAGTAGTTCCCTGGATCTTTCTTCTTTCTTTTATTAGAAATATGGATTATGTTTCCCCTTTTCCAGTCAGTGGGAACTTCATGGATTGCCATGACTTCTAAAGTATGATGGATACTGACTTAGCTACTTCCTCCACCAGCTCACTGAGGACTCACACAAGAATCCTGTTGGGTCCCATTGACTCATGCACCTTCAGGTTTCTTAGACATTCTTGAATTTGACTTAGAGAGGTTGGTTCTTTGTTCTCTCAATCCCTGCCTTCACCTTGTGCAATTTGGATGGTGTGACTGCAGACCTTACTGGTGAAGAAAGAGACAAAAAAAGTAATTGAGTACCTCAGTCTTTTCTATACCCTGAGTAACCAAGTCTCCTACACCCATCCTGAGAGAGCTCACATTTTTCCTAGCCTTGCTTTATCACCAGTGTACCTATAGAAGCTTTTCTTGCTGCCCTTGATATCCCCTAGATAGATTTAATTCTACCAGCCATTTAGCTTTCTTAATCTGATCCCTGGGCATTCAATCTGTCCATATTCCTCCCAGGCTACTTGTCCTTGGCCCAATTCTATGTAGGCTTCCTTTTAGTGTTTGAATCTGTTTCGTAGCTCCATGTTCATCTGTGCACACTCCTGAGGTTTTCACCTGGCTTCCTGTTCACTGGGAGGCTCCTGAACCTGAAGGAGGTGATCCTTGAACATAAACCAGCTTTCCTGGGGTCTTCTTCCCACCAGGGCTTTATCCCACGTCACTCTACCACCAAGCAGATCTCTCTAGGCCAGGGCAGCTCCTCTGCAGCCCAGGGCTTGCTTTGCCCCTCCTCACTGCCCTAAGGATCTCAATCACCATCATTTCATGGTCTCTGCAGCCCAGGCTGTCCTTGAGCTTCACATCCCACACCAGCCCCTCCTTCTTGGTGAGAACAAGGTTCAGCACAGCACCTCTCCTTGTCTGGCTTCTCTATCACTTGGAGAAGGCAGTTTCCATCGGGGCATTCCAGGAAATTCCTGAGTTGTTTAATGCCCTGCTGTACTGTCCTTCCAGCAGATAATAAGGTGGTTGAAGTCCCCCATGAGGACCAGGGCTCATGAACATGAGGTTGCTCCTACATGCCTATAGATGACTCATGTCCCCTGTCCCTGCCATTCCTTTAATCCTGGTCCAGCATCCAACCCCAGACAGAACTCCATGCACTTCAAGCTTGTCATTGACATAGAAGGCAACACATCCTGTTTATTTCCCCTGCCTGTCCATTTTAAAAGAGGAATACATAAAATATAGAGAATTATTAATGGTTTTGGTCTTTTAGAATTGTCCACTATTATGAAGCCACAATTTTGGTTTCTAATACTTTCAAAACAGTTTCTGTAGGGAGAATGGTGTATTTTATTAGATCAATTACATATAGTTGTAAAGATAGTAAGTCATTAAGTATTATCATGGTTTAACTCCAACTGGCAGCTCAGCCTCATGCAGCTGCTCACTCATTACCCCTAGTGGGATAAGGGACAGAATCAGAAGGGTAAAAGTGAGAAAACTTATGGCTTGAGATTAAAAACAAATTAATACGCAAAGCAAAACCCACACACGCATACACAGTGAAACAAGGAAATAATTCCCTCCTTCCTATGGGCAGACAGGTGTTCAGCCTTCTTTAGGAAAACCAGGCTTCATCATGTATGAGAGTGTCTGAAGAATACAAATGCTGTTTCTCTGAACCTCCCTCTTTTCCTCCTTCTTTGTCTTTCCTCAACTTTATATGCTGAACATGATGTCATAAGGTATAGAATGTGCCTTTGGCCAGTGAGGTCAGCTGTCCCAGCTGCAACCCCTTCTTAGCTCCCTGTGAATCCCAGCCCACTTGCTGCTGGGGTGGGGTGAGAAGCAGAAAAGGCCCTGACTCTGCAGAAATACTGCTCAGCAAAGAAAACATCCTGAGTTATCAACACAGTTTTCAGGACAAGGCCAAAACCTAGCTCTATACCAGATACTGTGAAGAAAATTTACTCCATCCCAGACCAAATCAGCATGAATGTTCCATAATGAGTTGTAAATACCCTGAATCTGAGTGAATAAAAGTGCACACATGGAAACATAAGTCTTTCTTTCATTAGGTCAAGAGCAACAGGACTATCAAAATTCAGACATGACTGGGAGAAAAAAAACAAACCAAAACAAAAGCTGAGCCACAGGGAGGAGTGCTTTGGGAAGGAATCTTAAAATGCTTTGCTTAAAATTTGGCTAGGGCATCCTTTGGGGTTCCTATCTTAAACTGAAAGAGGGTAGGTTTAGAATTATTTAAGGGAAGTAGATTTTTGCCATGAGGGTCATGAAACACTGGCCCAGCTTGCCTGGAGAGCTGGTAAATGCCTCACCCGGGACACACTCAAGGTCAGGTCAGATGGAGCTCTGAGCAGCCCCATTTAATTGAAGATGTCCCTGCTCACTGCAGGGCATGGACTAGATGACCTTTAAACTTGCCTTCCAACCCCAACCATTTGATGATGTGATGGTTCAGTGTAAATTGTGGTGACCAAGAGCTCCCTCTTGCGTGTCACACAATGAGCAGCAGGCCCATGTCCCCACAGGTCTCACCTTGAACCTACAAGTAAAAACTTTTTCCAACATTTGAAATCATGTTGAATTTCCTACCTGGTCTGATAACAAAGAAAGAAAGAAACAAACGAAAAATAAACCACCACAGAATGGGCATTTCAAAACAAATTCTAATCCATTTGATATTCTTACGTACAAACATATTTTCAAAGGATGCTGAAAATCAAAGGACTGTTTTAATACGAAAACAGGCTCACAAATTGTTCTTGTCAATAACTCAGGACACTGCAAGAGTGCATGTGCAGTATTTCAGATGGTAAGAGGGGTCACAGCTTTCCCAAAATTCTCCCTTCTTCCAACTCCTTGCACTGCAGCAGCTCTAAGCCTGCTCCTCTGTGAAGCTGCACACGTGGAAAGACCACAAATGTTTAATTTTGGGTGCACCTGCATTTGGTTTTCATCTAAAACATTTATTTGAATTTGTTATTTTCTTGGTGTATTCTGTTTGAAGGTGTTTGGGCTTTTATGTAATCAACTAACACAAGCACAGACGTAGTGCACTGACTTTTTAGACCCAAGCTCATTTCTTGTTCAGTGCAGTTTTTGGAAACAGGAGAACAGAGGTTAGAAAATGCATTGAACCTTGAAAAAAAGGATATATTCAAGTATTTTTAAGGTCCAGTGACTTTCTCCTCCACAGCATGACTTTGCACAAATTACACAAAAAACGGTGTGACGAAAATGTATTAGTATACTTGACTGCACTTTAAGTGTTTTTTGCAGGTGGAGGAGTTATTCAATGCTGCTTTTTAAAGTACAAAGGCCAGTGAAAAGAAAGATTAATCTGGATTTTGTCCTGTCTGGCTTATTTCAGTAACTTTAGCCTATCCAAAATTAGGCACTGTACTGGGAAGTAAAGAGGAATTAATTATCTTGACATCAAAGTCTATTTTTTATAAAAAATCTGCCAAAGCAAGCCGACAGCAAAGTCTTTTATAGCAGAGGTACTTAAAATGGAGAAACTTTACCATTTTAGGTAATTTGAGTATCAAGATAAAAAGTGTACTGTGGAATATGCTTTAAATGTGAATTAAATTAAAATGGCAAAGTGGATTCTTAAAAATTGTTACACACAAATAGATTTCTGGAAAGATATTAAAGGACTGTAAAGGTGAAGAACAGGTTTTTTCCTGTCTCACTATTTAAATAACAGAAAATGTTATTTCAGTCATAAGATCTTACTTTATAAGTCTAGAATTGCTTCCATATCTACAACCTCTAACATGGGTAAAAGGTCTCTACTTCAGGAGAAAAGATTAGAAACTTGATTCAGCTACTAAGCAAAGAAGAAACACTGTCACCTGAAGATCCTGCATTTTGCAGATTTCTTCGGTCTTTCTGCAGCGGCTTCTGTGTGTTTTTGAAGGAGTAAGAACTCCTTGTACAACTATGGTTCATTAGCAGTCTTCAGGAGAGTATGTTTTACCTGTCTGCACAAGAAACACGTGTCATTTGTCAGTTTTAATTTTCTGCACACAGAAAGCAGCAACATACACTTACAAATCAAACCAATGGAAAAACAAAATGAATCCTTGGGTTTTTTCCCAGCCTTTGACTTTGCATGTAAGGTAAAAGGATTATTAATAAAGTCATGTATCTATGCATGAGTGCATGGGTGAAGTTGTAATACAGACTTCTACTTGCTAATATTCTGTCATAATAGAGAAAAAAAAACTACAAAGATTTTTCTCAGGAAAAAACTATGCTGAGAGCACCTGAAACTGGGTCTCACCCTGCTTAAACAGATTGTCCAGTAAAAAAGAAAAACTCTTCATATGACTGCCTCTAAAATATATTTATTGAACTTACTATTATATTTATTGAACTTACTTCAGTTTCAAGCAATGAAAGAATTACTGAAATTCATAATGCTAGTAATCTAGTTCTCAATTACTACCAAGATTGCTACATATATAAAGCAATTAGCCCTTAACAAACCCACACCAGGGGAGCTGCAAGCACACCACACAGTGGAGCTGATGCTATGCAGTTAGTGCTGTCAGCTCTGCCTCTTGGTGCTGTAATGAGGAGTCACCTGGGTTAAGGGGACCAGTCTGGAGAGCTTCTTGGATGCAGTCTGCCTTCTTCACTCTGTTGATGTCTTATAATCTCTGACCCAAATCCAAAAAGAAAAGGATGTAATCTCATCTGTTCTTGCTGATTTATTTTGGGTATTGGAACATTATCTGGGTTTTTGCTTATTCTACAGGTGTCACCAGACTCCTTTCTTGTCTGCTCTGTATCTATCTATGCTATTGTTCGATTATTTGGTGATAGATTTCCAATAATTTCCTAGATAAACTTTGTTTTGCCCATTCAGTGAAACTTCAAGAAAAGAGCTGGAAAAAATTAACTAGGAAACTGTAAGCTGTACACAATCACTTCAGCCGCTGTGAAAAATCACAGAGGAAATCCTCCTGAAATTTGCCACATGAAGGAAGTGATTAGTTTATACAGTTTCTACAAGCCTATGGTGACTGATTTAAGTTAAATGACTGAAGCTGCATCATATGGCCCAGATATATAACCTGCTTTTGAACCATCTCAGCTATCAACCAACACTTAAACACCATCTAAAATAAAACAGTGTGTTGAATTGAAAACAGCAAACATCAAGGATTAGTTGTAAATGGACAGTATCTGCCTCAGCTGTAAGGTGGGTACTCGGTAAAGTATCTGCCATGTCATTTTAATCCACTAAATCTATCAGAGCCTTCTACATAGGAATTTTGGGTATGTCTGCCTTGTGAAATCCAGAGTCCTCGAACTGATGCCCAGGTTTCTTACGCAGTCACACATTTCACAAGCTAGCACAGGACTTCTCTCTTCAAGGCTAGAGGATTATGCAGCAGCACCTCAGTATGGTACCACTTTTGGCAATAGGTACTTCATGCAGATTCAATGCAAAACGGGTGCATTACAAGCTCATGCTCCTGCCTGGGAGGTTTGAGCTGAGTTTTCCTACTCTGCCTGATTTGCCACAGCACTTAATAGAATGAAGAGTATCTTTGATTCCTTTTTTCGAATTTGTAAAAATAACTGAGAAAGCTGTGAATGTTGGGGCTAGAGGAAAGGAAGGTTGTGTGCAGACCACATAGCAATCTGGCAGCTTATACAGGGAAGCTGGAGAGGAACTGTTCATCACGATCTGTTGTGGCGGGAGAAGAAATAATAATAAATAACTGGAAGAAGGGAAACCCAGGTTAGACATAAGGAAAAAATTCCTTACAGCGAGGGTGGTGAGACACTGGAACAGGTTGCCCGGGGAGGCCGGGGATATTCCAAACCCGGCAGCGTCCAAGGCCAGGCTGGATGGGGCTCCGAGCAACCCGGGCAGGGAAGTGTCCCTGCCTGCGGCAGGTGGGCTGGGACTCATCTTTAGCATCCTTTCCAACTTTTAACATTCTACAACTTCACGATTGGCTGGACTATAAATTGGAAGTCGACACTCCTGAAATCAACGTCAGCACTTTAATCGATGTTTTGTATCTCTGTTTATTCATTCATCTCCGATTCATTCTCCGCAATGAACGTTCAGGGATACGCGCAGAACTCTCTAGTCTCTTCCCCGTGTGTCCTGCTTCTCGCGGGGACCGTGGTCGCTCTTTGCGTGTGCTCCCCCGCCATTTCCAGCTTTAGGGCCTAGCGCGACCCTCAGCAAACAACCTGAGGGCAACGGCGCTGCGCGCGCACCCGCCCTCAGCGGCGCCACGACGGCGGAACAAGGACAGGCCACGGCCGCCGCTCGCCCGCCCCTCGCCGGCCGCTGCCCGCCCCTCGCTGGCCGCTGCCCGCCCCTTAACCGCCGCTCGCCCGCCCCTCGCTGGCCGCTGCCCGCCCCTCGCCGGCCGCTGCCCGCCCCTCGCCGGCCGCTGCCCGCCTGTTCCCGTTCCCCGCCCGACACACGTCCCGGAAACGCTCTGGGAAGGCGCTGCCGCCGCGCGGGCACTTCCGGGTGCCGCCGCTCGTCGCCTCGGCCACGCCGCGTCCCGCCCGCCGCCCCGCGCCCCGCGGCCCCTCCGCGCCCTCTTCACCCTCCTCGCCTCTCTCCGCGCCGGGCCATGTCGCCGCGGGGCTCCCGGGGGCCGCTGCCGGTTCTGTTGCTGCTGTGGGCGCTGGCGGCCTGCGCGGCGCGGGCCTCCGAGATCACGTTCGAGCTGCCCGACAACGCCAAGCAGTGCTTCTACGAGGAGATCGCGCAGGGCACCAAGTGCACCCTCGAGTTCCAGGTACCCCGGCGGGGAGAGCCCGGGCCTGGCGCCCCCTGGGCTCCGGGCCCCGAGGCCAGGCCGCTGCCGGCGGCTCGCCCTCAGCTCCCTTCCTCTAGGCAGAATTTGAGCGCCCGGCAAGGGAGCAGCGCCTGGGCCCAGTGGGAGGTCTCCAGCTTGACTAAGGAAAACTGCGGAGCCTTCCGTGTAGTGCAGGACAGAGTGGGACACGGAGCTGGCCCTGAACACTGGCGGTGTTGGTACCCCGGTCTCTGCCATGTAGTGCCCCACCTGAACAGCGCAGAGAATACCTAAAGCGCGTCTGGCCGACAAGGTGCAGCTGTTGTGATATCCTTGGGGTTTGTGGAACATCGGCTGGATGAGCACGGCACATCTTAAGAGCTAATTTTTCATATTTCAGGGTACAACTTAGATTTGGGTTACGTACTGAAAAGTGAAAGGATGATGGGAGAAGGATGCAGTGCAGCATCACTGTTTTGGTGCCTCTGAGTGTATCAGCAGGGTTGGAACCTTTCAGTCTGTCACTTCAGTAGATGAAGTCACTTTTAGTACAGCAACAGCATGAGAGAAAAGTCGTTCCCGATGACAAAAATCACAGTTATTTTTTGGGAGATTTTGAAAGGATTGTGTAATTTTTATGGGCTGCCTTTCTTGCTGGAGTCCTGTTTCTAGTTTCTCTGTTGCTGTTCCATCTCAAGTATATGTGGGGAATGTTGCTGCCAAATACCAGTCCGTGTTGCCCTGTCCTATGTGGTCTAGGTCCTATATATCTTTTTCCCTGCCCAAATATTTCTTGTCCCTCTTTCTTCAGTGCAGTCTTTTCTGTGCAGTACTTTCCCCTGCAGTTTTGAAGTAGGTGTCACTGGACAGATAAGCCTGCTGTTGCCACTTTTATTGGTGACCAGAACAGGATTAGTACTGCTAAAAGAAAAGTCTGGATTTGGCCAGCCACTGTCAGCCCCAAGTGCTGTGGGAGTGTCCTCCTCTCAAGGGCCGACAGGAGGCACAAGCAAGTTCTGTGGCAAGGAATCCTGGGGGAACTTTAAAGCTCTGGCCAGTCCTTACAACCTCAATGTAAACCGATATTTTCAGTGAAATATCATACACAGCTGAAAGCAAGTGACTTCCATGCAATTGGCAAAAAACACACCCTTACCAAATTGTAGGTTGTGTTTCAGAATGAAGAGCTTTGTTATTGCTTGCCAACTGGATATTTTTAAAACTGTTTTTGTGGAGGAGCTGCTGCTCCAGTCTGTTGTTATTTCAGTTGTAGCACTAACGTAATCATTTTAATAACCTGGTACTTCAGTAAACTGATGAACATTTATACAGTGCCATGTGGACTGAAATGCAAATGCACATATTTCAGTGATTTCTGCACACATATGAAATAAGTCTTCTTTCTCCTTCAGCATGCTTTATCTTAAAAGTAAAAAGTGTGCAGCAAGGATAAAGTGTAAAACTGCTATGGTTAGAGTCATCAGAACATCAAGTTGTGAATGCCTAAACTCCCTGTCAGTCTCTGGAAAATCCAGATAGTATTCAAAACCTCAAAAAGCCCCTTGGGGCAATCATGAGGTTTTGAGTTGCAGGCATTGTCTGCTTTTTGGCAGGCATTGTGCTGTTTTTTGGAAGAACTCCTGTGTCTAACTGCAGGTCCCCCACAGCCTTGCTCTGTTGACAGAAGGAGACAGGAAGACTGGACAGATTGAAATTCCTGTTCTTCCTGTTAGACACCATTCCTGCAGCCTAATGCAGCTGATAGAGTAGGGCAGTTGCACTTTCCTAGCCATACAGGAAGGAAGTGTCTTGCTGCATGTTAGCAGTCTCAGCTGGATGAACCAATTCCATAGAGGACTTGAGCATACCGCAAAAGCAAAACCTAGAGCGTTTTAAAATATTTTCTGTGTGTTGTTCATGGGAAGATAATTTTGTAGACTTGCTTTGAAAGATTCTCGAATACACTATATTTTAAAACAAGGCAAAAAGCTTTGCAGTTTCACCTGCCAGACTATACTTCTTAGAAGAAATAAATAAATGTCCGTTTTTTTCTAAAAAGATGATCTCTTGGTTTTTGTTTCTAGGTGATCACTGGAGGTCATTATGATGTTGACTGTCGGTTGGAAGATCCAGATGGCATTGTACTGTACAAAGAGATGAAGAAACAGTATGATAGCTTCACATTTACTGCATCCAGAAATGGAACATACAAGTTCTGCTTCAGCAATGAGTTCTCTACTTTCACACACAAAACTGTGTACTTCGATTTCCAGGTTGGAGAGGATCCACCTCTGTTTCCCAGTGAGAACAGAGTAACTGCACTTACCCAGGTAAAACGCTGCTGTGCTTGACAGAAGTTGTTAGGTGAAGGCAATTTTCCTTCAGGTTCCGTTGCTTTAGTTATTTGCATCACTTTTGAAAATAAATGAATCTAAGCTTTTAAAATGCTCTAAATTTCAACAGATAGGCTTTCTTTATAAAGATAAGATTGGTAGAACACAGAGCTGAGAAGGAATCACCAAATGTTCAATAGGAGATTAGGACAGAAACTTGAGACCACTGTTCGGGGTTTTTTTTGATGGTTTCACTTTCATGGGAACAGTTAAAGGTAAATCCATAAAACCAGAGTGACCTTGTGTTTAAATCCCTTGTACAGGTCACACAGAGGATGTTTCTACAATTTACCAATAGCAAAACTTAGTTTGGAAAAACTCATCCTGAATTTTGCCGAGAAGATTATCATAGACTTTTTCAGACACGTCTTAAAAGTCATTGACTGGAAAATATGGTTAGACTCAGATATAAGTGACTCAGAACAGCCCTAAAATGGCATGAAACATTTCCTTTATAATAATTTGTTCTGTTCGATCTTCAGGAAATACTATTTTAAGCCATTAAAGAGAAACCTAAATTGTGAGTAGAAAATAAGTCTTTTGAAGATCTATTGGTTAACTATTCTCTCAGTGATCAAAACTCAGTGAGGAGTACTTTTACTTGCAGTAGATCAACTGAAACTGCAAGGAGTTTATATAAAAAATTATCTAGGGCTTGGAAAACCAATAATGCTTTTTTTTTTATTTTAATGAAAAATTATGAAGTTGGCCAAGTTGGTAAGTATTTTTATATGAGTATGGTATTGAAGGATAATAATTGTCTGTTCTCTAACCACTTTCTGTGTACATGACTAAGAAAATGGTCTCTTGAAAACAGAAGAGACGTTATACTGCTTAAGTGAGAATTAATCAATGAAGAGTGTCAAATTTGTGAAACAGAAGTGTTTAGTATATGCTGTGTGTATCTTAATATTATAAACAACTGCTTGTTTTCCTGTGGCGGATCACTGACATTTAAAAAATATTTATGAGGTTCATTTTGAATCCAGGTATGAATTTGGAATTTGTACATTAATTCTCAGAGCTCATAGCTTTTTTATTATTTCTGTTGTTCTATCTGCTTCTGTATTTAACAGCATCACATTTTTGTGTGTGAAGCTTCATCAGTTTAAGTTACATTTTACTGTATTTACACCATTTCTACCTGACATGGGTCTGAATTAATTCTTAGCTTTCAAAGTTACATGGCTCCTCATTTAAAATATCAAACCACTAGCAGGGTCCTTAACTCTGTGTCGTGTGTTTGTTTCTCCAGATGGAGTCTGCATGCGTTTCAATTCACGAAGCTTTGAAGTCTGTCATCGATTATCAGACTCACTTCCGCCTGAGGGAAGCGCAGGGCCGCAGCAGAGCAGAGGATTTAAACACAAGGGTGGCTTACTGGTCAATAGGGGAAGCAATCATTCTTCTTGTTGTTAGTGTCGGGCAGGTATTCCTCCTGAAAAGCTTCTTCTCAGATAAAAGAACCACAACAACGCGCGTTGGGTCCTAACCAGTGGCAGCAATGCTTCAGGCGTGTTACTCATTAAGATTAGCGGTTCTCCAGTTAACTCTAGGTACAGAGGTCTGAACATATGCAACATTCAAATGTCTATACTCCTCATCTCTTAAAAATCACAAAATAGACCCAAAAGGTTATGAAAGGGACACATAATTTGAAATATTTTTAGCGATCCTTTGGAACTTAAGTGTTTCAATTCCTAGATTAAAATATCTGGCAGTGTGTAGTCTCTCTTTATTTTTACCGATACTAATCCAAGCCAAGTTTGATTTTTACCAGTACAATTAGTCAACTGCAGTATAACACTTTAAAATAACCCAACAGTCTAATGTCAGTTATGAGAGATGATACATATGAAAATGCAGTTTCGTTTTCAGGTTGAATATCTTGGATTATAGAAAAAAAAATGTGATTAATCGTAGTGAAGTGTTCTGATTTGCTGTTTTAAAACAAATTTGCAAAATTTACAAATTTACAAAAATTTGTAAAATCGTTAAAAACTTGGCACTATATTGTGGTGCACAATCTTTATCAGCCTGGAAAGTCTTTTATCTTCAGAATTTGCTGAATTTTTTACTTCTTTCTGATTGCTTAAACATACATTCTTCTGTACTAAAATAAATGCATTTTCTCTTTTGCAACTTTTGTTTTACTATGAAATTGTAAGCTGAGGCTACTCAGGAAATCCACTTCTGCATACAAAAAAAAAAAAAAAAAATCCAAATTTCCAAGTTTATGTAAAAAACATGCAGTAGAATAGGGAGTCTTCTAATTTTGTCATTGAACCTGTGCAGTACTCATATATGCTGCTGCTGCCTTTTGGATTTAAGTCCAGAAGTAGCTTGGTGTGTTAAGCAGCACAGCACCAGCACTGGATGAGGTTATATTATGTGTTAGGCACGTACAAAGCTTTTTACTAAATTTTTTCCTAATAGGAGGGCAATTTGAAATTGATACTGCATTGCACAAGTGCTGTAAATATTCCTCTGTGTGGTGCACTGAGGCATGACAACCTTGTGCATCTAATTGCCACTCTGTTTTGTTAGTAGTCAGGAAATGTTTTAAATATTTCAGGTTATCTTTTCGGTAGAGTTATTAGAGTTACCTTGTTTTCACTGCTTATGTCTTCAGTAGCATATGTACTGTAAAATTCTGTTTTATTTGGTTGTGGAAAGTAGCAAATGTATGTACATGCCCATTGCTTGAATTGAGCTGGTCATAGTAAGGCTGAACTCCTTCAAACGACTCTGGAAAAAAAAGTAGGCTGACCAATTCTTAAATGCACACAAAATAAACTAAAGTGAAAAATTTTTCATGTATTACTAGCTAAATCAAAAGATGCTTTTTGTATAAGTTTTTGGCAAGGAGAGAAAGAGTGCTACATCCTTATTAATTGCCTATAGTATTTCTAGCAAAAATTTGAAATGACATGTTCAGGTGACACTTGAGCAGTCTGAAGAATTTATCTAAGATGACCTGATTTTAAAATCATGTCATGTTGAAAAAAATGAAAGTGCCCCTACTCTCCTGTCAACTGACTGCTCTTTTGGAAACTGAAGGAAAACATCAGACAGCTCAAAGATTATTTAAAAAGTCATGGAAGGATTAAAAATCTTCAAGTAAAATTCAGGATGTAGAGTTTTGCTGTCATGTACTGAATTTTGAATACTGCAGCCCTGTTTTGGGATGCAGGTTCCCCAGAAACAGTTAGACCCACTAATACAAGAAAACAAAAGTCTGCTTTTGTCTTGCGATACAAATCTGTGCTTGCACACAATATTCTTGATTGTACCTCTATGCTTTCTTGTGTTCAGCAAGTAATGTCTAGTAGTTCTTCTGCATTGTACACAATAATGAAGCAAGTGGTACACTTTGGGTGCAAGTATCAAATGAAAGCATGATTTGCTTTTGCTAGTATTCATTATTTCTGGAGTTTAAATATTAGTTATGTAGCTTTAATCACAACAAAGGCATTTGTTTGAAGGCTTGAATTGTGATGGGTTTTTTTTCCAATGAGTTTTTCTGTGTGCTGGCAAAATTGGTAAATAGTGCTATAGAACTGATGATGGTCAGCTATCGCATATATGTCTCTTTACTCTTTCATAATGTTTGAATGTGTGAAGTGGACTGTTCCATTCAATGTTACTCCCACAGCAGAGGTTTAGTGGACTTAACTTTTCCATTAAAGTTAGGTGTCTGAACCAGTGCTCTGGCATCCTGCTGCATGATACGCAGCAACAGCTTAAAAATGCCTTTATTTTTGTGTTGTTAAAAACATGGCACAAACACACGTTTAAACGTAGCTGTATATAGTTTTTAACTGACTGAATAGGATATAATAAAACACACATGCTAAGCGCAGTGGGTGAAGAAGTGCATTGTGACCTTTGGTTAAAGCCACACCTTTTTGAAGTTTGAGCAGTTTGGTTAATGGTGTGACATGCAAGAAAACACGCTGCGTTAAAGGGGATATAACTGTGTTTTTAATTGCTAAATGCTCTGGGTTTCAGCTATGCGTTGGATGTTTTATGTTTACAACACTTTTTTTGGTGTCCTGAAATGTTGGTTCTTTAGTATGAGGGCATGGGTGGGGGGGGAAAATTTAGTTTGAATAAGACAAAAAAGCAGACCCTGTGAATATTGTATGGGAAAATAAAAAATTAATATATGAATGTGGTCTTATTGTTTTGTTTGCATGGGGGGTTTGGGAACATTATTCTTCAGAAAAGCTTTGAATCATAATTTGAATTGTCAACTTGTGTTTTAACATATTACAGTTAATCTGCCTCCTGACACTTGATCATTACTTCAGCCATGCTTAGCAAGGTAGTGTGGTTATTGGCTCTTTGCTCAGTATGTCAGTAATGCAGGCAGTCACACTCATAAATCTCTTCATGTTGGAGTAGAATTCAAAGTACTTAATTGCAGATGCCAGGAATTGTTTGGGACCTACTGTATTTTTTGACATTAATTCTGTAGATACAAAGTTACAGGGGAGACTGCAAAGGTGCCTTCAATTAGTGTCCAATTACAAGATAGGAGCTTCAAGTAGTAACTGAATGTGTGATTTGAGGTACCTTATATTGAGTTGCTTAGGTTTAAAGAAGATATGGTAGGTGATGGTATTTTGTGTGGACGCCTTCCAGAATTAACTCTTCTTGGTAAGTCAATTGCTATATATTAAAAAAATGTCAAGGCTATTTATACAGTAGTTGAATTAAGAAAAGCTTTTGTCTAGAAGCATGGCTAAGTTCTCTTTCAGTGGTGTGTTACTGTTATGGCCAAGTAGTTGTCCAAGGCTTTTTTAGGTGCATGGCACCTGCGATTTTAAAGTAATTTAAGTTGTGGTCTGAAGTGCTTTTTGGCTGTAAGCTGATAATCTTGCCAAAGAACAAAAAAACTAGACAAGGTGAAAAGATGAGTCAGTGGATTAATGGCATGCATGATGATGATGAAGGTTTTTATCAAGGAGGGAATAGAAATGTACTCTGGAGGACCACAAATTTAAACAATTCCTAAACTGCCAGACTACCAGGTGCAGCAGTGATACCACAACCTCCTTCAGGGGTGAGATAAAGCCAGGAGTTTAACAAAGGCCATAAATTAGGTGGATGAAAAGTCTTTCACATTCTTCCCCTTGACCTGCAGAGTCAAGTTCCAGAAAAGCAAGGTTATGCTATGTGCTCACTGAGGGTACTGATTTCAATCAAGTATTGTGAGACATGAAGGAAAGTGGTGACTCAGCTTTGCTTAGTAAAAACTCTTGACAATAACAGCTCTCAAAAGGTTCATTATTTGTATTAAAAAGTCCATGTTGCACTCCATGGGGCAAGATGTTACATAAACATAAGGTGCTTTTACTTTGCCACACTTCTAAGGAAATTGATTTGACTCACTCATGCCTTCTTCTTCACCTGCTGGCAAAAGTCTATTGTGTGCAACACATTTTTAAGCACATGGACTGCATTGTGTGTCCATGTTATGGTTCTTATTACAGGCTGTTTTGCTGGTGAACTAACAGGAAAGGGAGTGGCATGGATTATGCTGCAGTTTTGTTGCCAGCCTCCTGTTTCAGGGTGGAAAGTCCTTAAATGAATCATCTGAACTGTGGTTTTACCAAAGTGCAGAAACTAATCCTGAGTGGAACACCAGGTTCCTTAATTTCACTGCTGATCATTGTGTGTGTGGTTATCAATAGAGGCCATTGAACAGAACTTCCTCCTTTCTGGGATCTGAATCTCACTGTGAGACACTGTCCAGCTCAGAATAAAGCACATTAGGGGCAGTTCAGGAGGATGCCATCCCTTCAACAGCCTGCATTGTTGTCCTGGTTTGAAGGACAAGTGTCTGCCAATAAAGGCAGAAGCTTCTCTTTGAAATGGAGAATGTAAACCCCCCTCCCTCCAAATTATTATTATAATTTTGAAATTAAGGGGCTGTCAGGCAAAGATATGGGAATTAGGAATAACAGTTCTTTACCAGGAAAATTAAAATAGAAATGCAGTATTACAAAGAACAATCCCAAAAACACTGACAGAGTCAGAATACAACCTGACATCCCATCAGTCAGTCAGGGTGTTGGTAGCGTCCTCCTGCAGTGGCAGATGTGGTTCAGCTGAAGCAGTGCTCCTGTAGAAGGTGCAGTTTTCCTCTGAAGGTCCAGGGATGATGTGGAAAGGTCCAATTTTCATCTGGAATGCAGTGGAAAGGTGGTGTCCAAAATCTCAGGTTTTTATCTAGGTAGGAAAGGCTTGGCTCCTCCCCCTGGCTGGAGCATCTCCCAGTGGGATGATGTAATTTTATCAGTCATACAGTAGGACTCAATGGTCCAGCAGCAGATGATATCTTCCTGGAGGGAGGATGGGTTGTGGAAAAAATAAAGATGATTGCCCCATCTTGTCTCAAAGATGGCCCATTAGCAGATGGTATGTGCTACAGAGATAAGGAATCACTGCCCCACCCAAATTCAACAGATGGTGACAGAATACACATTTCTGGCTATATCAACTGAAGACAATTGTTCAGGTGCACATTCCATAGCTGAATGTATTTTTTGGTGCATTTCCACAGGAAGGATGCAATGACCCCCTGCAATGACCCCCTGACGTATGTGACAGTGCATGGTCCACCAACTGCACATTTGAGAGGCCTCTACTTGGTGGAGTACTCCTGGCTTTAGCAAGAACCTTTTGCTTAGGGATGGTTTTGATGCATATCTTGGACATTACTTCCTAAATTTATGTACAGGGATTTGCCTGGCACTAAGGGCAACAGATTAATTCTGACTTTACTGTAAATTAATATTCTTTATAAGTCACAGAAAAAAAGAAGTGTATTGATTTACTTGATATGCAGAATATGAAAAACCAAAGAGAAGAATTTTCTTCCTGGAAAAAGTCAAACATGAGGAAAAAGGGGTTGGGAAGGCTAACACTGGTATGAGACAAGAGCTGTTTTGGCACAGCACTGTCTTTTCCTCTGGTGTTTGGAGAACACAATACCCCTAGGTGTCAAGAAAGTAACTCAACAGGGACAGAAAGAGGGCTGAGGAGAGGCAGAAAGGAGAGGGGAAAGGAGAAGGAGGAGTTAGGGAGTAATAAAAGGATGGAAGAAAGGGAGAGAACAGATGGGAGAAAGGCTATGGACAAGAGGTGCTCCCTCTCTGGAGATGCTGCTGGCCTTTGGTGGCTGCTGTCCCCAGTACAGGTTCACAGTGCAATCTGCAAATAGCAGCTGAAAATCACACCAGAATCAACTCTTTCTAATGCATATTGGCACACACATAATGAAGAATTCAATGAAAATTGCCCTGGGGAAACTTAGAAGAAATGTGTCAAAATGTGGACAAAAGCTCAGGCAGCTGCTGCAGGGAGGATATGTGAAGAATAGAAAATGGTAACAACCAGGACATCCCATCACCTGTGAAATACTCTGCCTCACCTAAAACCAGCCTTTAATGCACTGATACAAACCCACAGTGACTTTGCATTTCTGTGTCAGTGATTGTCCTGAGCTACTAACTTAAGATAGTCAGCTGCCCACCCATTCTGCATGTGCCTTTCACTCACAGAGATGCCTAAGACATTCAAACCTCACTTAATACCATAACACACTTGCTCTGGAACAAAAACCACCAGAGTCCAAAAATTCACAGAGCAGAAAATTAGTCCATATTTCCTGACTTGCACAAATCCTTAGATCAAGGCTCGAGAGAGTTACACTTCATTAAGTGGAATTGTGCAGCAAATGGAATTTTCACTGTCTTGCAAGTTCCACCTTAGAAAGAAATCGCTTGAATTTCAAAATGCAATTAAAATCTTCATAAAGCATTGGAAAATAATGCTTTTAGGCAAAGTATGTGATATTTTTTGTCAAAATATTGCAGTTTAATTTCAATTATAGACTGTTGTTTACAATACATTGGAACACAGCACATGACAGGATGTCTAAAACATTTCTTTCCTCTAGGTTACAATACTTCACTTTGCAAAAATATTCAAAAGCAAAAACTTATTTTTTACTTCCCCCCAAAACCCCAAGAGTTGAAAGTTGAGCTGCTGGCAGCCAAGACTCCTGCACGCAGTGCAGTGAACAGTAGAGGAAAACATTTGTGGGTGTCCTGGGAATATGTTATCAACCTGTGGGGTTGGGCTCAGGATATCTGTTTCCTTTCCATAATATTTTCTCATGACCTTGACTGGAAGCGGGACTGCTATAAACTAGGATTGTTTGTGAGCACTTGTCTGGAAGCAGTGATTTTACTGAAGCAGTTTCTTGGAAGTACACTGAATGCATATCAATAAAGAAATAGGATAAATGGCACATGTCTGCAAGTGTAATTCAATACACTTCATGAATGTCAAGCCACAAACATTGCTGCCTACCTTCAGCTCATCTCTGTAGGACTGAACTTTCTGATCATAAATTCTGACACTGGCTCATGGTAAAAGAATCCAATTAAGTACAAAAATTAAATAGAAATATTGAACTTCTGGCAGCCATACAGGTAAAACTCCATACAGGGAAGGATGACTGATTTAGAGAGTGCTAATAAGTGCATTGGCAACTCATTTTCTTTACTGATGCATAAAGAAAAACAGTGTCTGTGGGTGATAGGTACCAGGGTCAGGATCAAAAGGCATTCAGAAATGCAGGATCAGAAAGGTATTCAGACAGTCTTGGGGTGTCTTGCTATCATGTGAGAATTTCAATATCTGAAATCACTGCAGAAACTGTATTCCTGCCTGTCATTTCCATTAACTGACAGACCAAACACTGTACTGGATATTTGGATAGGGAATGCTCTGATGGGCTTTTACCATACTCAAATAGTGATAATGATAAATCCCTTCATCTTTGTCATCCCTTGGTGCATATTGATACAACCTAAATTCCCAATAAGCTTAGACTGAAAGCAGCTCTGAAGTCTAACAAAAGCCCCTGGAGAGTGAGGCTAGCCTGGCATTTAAGCTGACTGGATATGCCTTCTCCTCTTGAGGCCCTACTCCCTCCTCAGGAGATCTATCCATTTTATGGCACACAGAACCATCCACTTCCACTGAATTCCTAGGAATATGGCAAGATAAAAACAGGGATCATTTGAATAATTAAATTTTATGTCTTTCAGATCCATCAGCCATGAAATGAGCATTTATTCAGGAAGGGCTCAAAGAACATCCTCCAGCCACTACTACATCCTTCAGAACTTAAATGGCAAGCAAGTGCCCTGTAATTAAAATACAAGCTCACAAGTCTCAATGAAGATTCCCCAAAAAGCAGTCCACTGGAAAACCCTTAGCAGATCCGAAACAAATGTCAGTGATGGAAAATAAAGTTGAAAGAAAGAAATTCGGAAGCACCCAGAGCCATTGCACCCCCAGACTTGTTCACTTAGGTCACTGTTAGATGCTGAGCTGGAAACATCAGACCCATCACAGCTCTGCACATAGATTAGCAACTCCATGCTTTCAAACTTTTTGTGACTATCCTTCAGAGCCCTTCACAATGTTTGTATCAACCAGATATGGATACACAGATGGTGGTACAAGATAGGCAGAAGAAACAGGTGCATTTGAACGGGTATTTCCTTTCTACATAATAAACACTAGGTCCTTTTATGTGGATTTGGAGGAAGAAAGGTTCTTTTTCCCTCATTCTGCAGACCAGGCAGAGGATCTGAGGAGGGCAAATCTTTCAGTCTCAAGTTCCTCATTGAGCTTATGGAAATAACTCCAAGGCAATACTTGAGTTGAGCTATGGAGTGAGACTGTCTCAACTCCATCTCACACTTTCAGGACAGCACAGCAACCCACCTACCCACCCTGTGAAACCTAATAACCCTCAGTTTTGTTCTTGCTTTTGCTTTCAGCCCACCAGGCCTGCATGGTCTGCATGGTCATCATCTTTCATTTGGGTCCTAAATGCAGCACAATAATCTCACACCAGAAGTCTTGCAGCCCAGCCACAGGGCAGGCAAGACAGATGTTGTGTTTCCATGTCAGTAGCCTATAGAGAAAGCCTTTAGTGTCACTCTAGGAAGCAAAGAAGGATGGTGAACAGATCAGTCTGGCTCTTCTGTGTAGAGTGGCTGGGCAGATGGAGAACACAGGTAAGTGTAGAGGCTGCAAGGCCAGATCATCCCCAGACCCAGGCAGAAGTGAAGGACAGTAACTGAGCAGCACTGGGAACCACAAACAGGGAAAGTGCTGTGGCTGTTTGCACCAGGTAAGGTGCAGCACTAGAGGGACAGCACAACAGAAGGTAAATTAGCTGAACAGAAAAACTACAAACGTTCAGTCAACACAAGCTGTCCCCAAATGCCACATCCAGGCTTTCAAGAAGGCAGAGACTCCCCCCCTTCCCCCTGCCAAAGGTCAGCACTGCAGGAGTTGGGTTGATTCACAAGAGACAGTTTCCTATTGATGGCTATGGGAAAAGAATCTGCTGCTTGTATGGAGAAGATACTTGTTTTCTCAGCTGGAGAGCTCTCCAAATGGCAGCAGCTGAGAGAAATGCTTCCAAAGAGTTGTAGGGCAATAGCAGTCCTCTGAAACTTATGCTCTCCTCTGGCTGTCTGAGTTTCCTAGGCAAGAAAGCAAGGATTGCAGTGCACCTTGAAGGAGCAAAGAGTAGAAAGAACAGCAAGGAGCAACTTGATGTTGTCAGAAAAGTCCGTTACTAGACCTGGGTACCTGTGCTTGGCAAATCAAATGACAGCCAGCTTCTGGGCATAAAGGCAGCAGGCTTTGTGCAACATCTAGATGAGAGGTTCCAGGGTCACAAATTGTTATTTTGGTCTATCTTTGTTCCATAGATGCAGGTCAACGGAAGGGGCGAAGTTTCAGCTGTCAGACAGGTAGCTGAGGATGAGGACCTTGCATTCTACGAAACACTGTCAATTCCATATATGAAGACACAAATATAGAGAAATCCAGAGTCTTAGTGCCCAAAGAGATGCAGAGAGCAAGGACTTAGGTTCATGGACCACTAGGCAGCCTTCTGGGACCAGAGAAGAAGTCTTCACTCTGATCTTTATGAAATGAGGCTTCTGGCCCTAAAAATTTGAAGGCTCCCAGAGGAATATTAAAAGTAGAAGCTGGGGGAAAGCAAACAGGCACAGAAGAGCATGTAGTGCAGACTTATGTAATGTTAAAAAGTGGATACAGCTGGGGTTCAATGCCTCTTGGAAATACCAGAAGGGAAATGAAAATAAAAATTGCAGTAAGTAAGGACAGCAAGTTAGAGTGCTAATGCCAGATCATTTTCACATGCAAAATTAAATGTTGGTGTCAGGGCAAAATTGGCACATCCTTGTGTGGACCCTGGAGAAAGAAGTTAGGGATGCTGAAATGCTTACCTTGAAAGAGCAGTGGCCATCTCAAGAGCTGGGCTATGGAGGATCAATGGACTCAGTGTTACCTTGCCAACAGTTTCATGGCAAGGAAGCAGTCAGTCCCCTCACTCGCCCCTGCAAAGCTCTGGCCAATACCTTCTTGCCTCCCTGGCACCAACAGAATACTCCCCATGTCCACTGAGTGCTTTTCTGCTCCTACAGGAATGCTGCCTGGCCTTCATGGCCCCTTCCCACTGGCACAACTCCTGTGATGCCAGCCGTGCCTGTGCCCAGCAGGACAGGACCAGATGGAGATGGGGTGAGTGCCAGTGACCCCAGTGTCCACAGTTCCAAGGAGCACCTCCTTCTCTGAGCAGGGATGGGGCTTCCTGTGGCACAGGGTGGCAGCCACTGCCCGCCAAGGCAGCTCTGCTCAGTATTAACTGGCCACTGGGCACAGATGAAGCCAGCTGGGAATCGTGGTGGGATGGAGTTACTGAAAGGCTTTTAAAAATCTTCCACAGACCCACCTCTAGTGGGTCAATGGACAAGTGTGGGGAATGAAAATCTGCACATGAAACGGGGCCAGCAGCACCTGTGATTTTACTCCTGTGCTCAGCACTGGTGAGGCCACACCTTGAGTCCTGGGTCCAGCTGTGGGCCTGTTACCAAAAATCATTAAAAATAAAAAGTCCTTAACACTAATGTAGCATTAAGAAGCCAGCATTCTTTATTCAGCTGGATGCATGAGGGGATATCTCCTCCAAAATCCCATTCATGCTGAGTACAGAGAAAGCTCTAATTTATTTCATGTATTTTACATACGTATTTATAGGTTTTCCTAGAAGAAACACAAATATGAGAATAATTTCTTTGAAGTCATTAACATATGTTAATGACCCTCCCCTCTCTCCATGTTCTTCTGTCCTGGGGCTCCTGTTGGTGATCCCTGGTGGTCAGGGACCCCAAAGTCATAGCTAACACCCTAGTGAACCAGTAAAAGTTAGTACAAATGTGCTGGTTTCTTTTCAATTCTTCTTCCTACAGAAAACACATTGTACAGTTCCATAGGTCAATGGTTGTGAATAATAAGCGTTCTTCAAAATTATTAAAAGCATTAACCCAGCAGATGCAAACAATTCTTCATCAGGGCCCTGTCTTCAAGAAGGGTATGGAGTGAGTCCAGAGAAGGGCAACAGAGCTGGTTAAAGGTCTGGAGCTCAAGTCCTCTGAGTAGCTGAGGGAGCTGGGGGTATTTCATGTTAAGGAAACTCCGGGGACTCATCACTCCCTGCAGCTGCCCAAAAGCAGGTTGTAGACAGGTAGGGGTTGGTCTCTTTCTCTCATGTGGCAAGACAGGACGAGAGGACAGCCTCAAGCTATGCCGGGGATGTTTAGGTTGGACATTAGCAGGAATTTCTTCACAGAAAAGCTGCCCAAGGACGCTACCATACCAAGCAGGCGGTAGAGTAAGTGTCCCCGGAGCTGTATAAGGAAAGACTGGATGTGATGTGATGTGATGAGCCGAGCCGAGCCGAGCCGAGCCGAGCCGAGCCGAGCCGAGCCGAGCCGAGCCGAGCCGAGCCGAGCCGAGCCGAGCCGAGCCGAGCCGAGCCGAGCGGGGCGGGGCGGCTGGCGGCCCGGCCCGGCCCTTCCCGTGTGTGGGCGGTGGCGGCGGCCGCCATTGGCCAGGGCCGGTTCCGACATGGCGGCGAGCGCGGTGTCCAACCCGTCCCAGCTCCTGCCGCTCGGTAACGATGGGCGGCGGCCGGGTTCCCCCGCTCGGGGCCCGGGTCTCTCCCGGGGGCAGCGGCGGCTGCGGGCTCCTCCCGGGCTCCTCCCGGGCTCCTCCCGGGCCGCGCCGGGCGGGAAGCCGCGGGCGGGAGCGCGCGCGTCAGGCGGCGGGGCCCGCGCGCGGCCCGGCAGGAATCGCGGTGTGCCCGGGAAAGGGTGGGAGTAAGGAATGGGTGTGGAATGCTGGGGTCCGGGGGAGAGGTGGGCTGTGGGAGTCCGAGGAAGGCCGGTGGGTGTAAGGATGTCGGGGGCAGGCTGGCTAGTGCGGGAGAATGGAGGGGGAACGTGTCTCTGTTCGTGTAAATAAACACGAAAAAGCTGTAAGGCACGAAAGAGTTGCTTTACAGAACGTTTTCTGTGGTTTTCTGTGTATGTACAGAACTTGTGGACAAGTGCATCGGTTCACGCATTCACATCGTGATGAAGAGCGACAAAGAAATTGTTGGGACACTTCTAGGATTTGATGACTTTGTCAGTATCCTTTGATAGAAGTTTAAGGCTATCTGCTTTATGCTCTGGCCTAAGTAATTTATAGCTCTTGAGAGTTTTGAGTTCAGTGAATAGAACTTTTTTTTGTATGGATCAATTGTATTCTGATGTTTTCAACTTCCAGGTAAAATCACATTTTGGTTTAAAATAAAAATAACATTAAATATTCGCACTTGAAAATGTGGAAAATAAAATCTTATTTTCCTTGAAAACTGAATTTTCAGACATGGTGCTGGAAGATGTTACAGAATTGTAAGTATGTTTTCTGCCTCTTATTGCTGTTTAGTGCTTGGTTCACTGAGGCAAAATGCTGTGTGAGGTCTGCTAGCAGAATGTTTTGGTATTTTTTGAAAATACAGCTGACTAGATTAACCTTGGACTTAAAACTATATGAAATGGTATGTTCAGGGCAGCCATGCCATAGAGTAGCTATTGCATGGCTTATGCTTGTATGGGGATCCTATTTCTAGTCTTAATTTTGCATGGGTTGTGTGGCAAACTTCCCAGTAGTTAATTTGATTTTACACTTCCTCAAGACCTAGGCAGAGATTCAACATAACAAAGTAAATGTGTTGATATGTCATATTCCAGAAATTGCCAGGCTTTAGAGGTTGAATACACATCTCCACATACTGAGTAGAAGAGACCTTTTTAGATGCCAGTTAGCTTTCTGTACCTGGGTGCCCCATTTATCAAGATCATGCTGCAGTGTGGCTGATTTGTTTGTTAGTTCCAACAGTGGTCACCTTAATGCAGAGATTTCTGTGGTCAAAACTGGAGCTATTGTCCCTGGTTCTGTGTTCTTACTTGCTGTTTCTAATTTCCTTCAGTGAGATCACACCTGAGGGCAGAAGAATCACAAAGCTGGACCAGATTCTGCTAAATGGAAATAACATAACTATGGTGAGTCATCAGGGGCTGCATGTGTTGACTTTCTGTGCCTGTAAATCAATTGGTGATTGATTACAATCAATCTCCTTTAAGCTGAACTTCCCTGACAGTTCTGTTACATCAGGGAGTTTCAAGTATCTTGTCTGCATAGCTGGCCACAAGGCCTGGATTCCAGCACAAGGGCATTGCTAATTTTGTTGGAAAAGGAGGGCTCAAGTGGGAAGATTTGAGTGTAAGTTGACTCTGTATGAATGAGGAATTGCCTCCACTGTGTTGTTTTACCTGTCTTGCACCTCTGCATTGTGTGTCTGAGCAGGTGCCATCCTGTGTTAATTTCTAAGCCTTTTAATGCTTTGGTTATTGTTCTGCATGTTGAAGGGACAGCATATGTTCTGACTCCCTGTTTGGGGTGAAATTCCCACCATCCAGTTAGGCTGGTGTTGTCGTTGAAGCAGAACCTGGTGAATTTTCAGCAAGACATAGACACATTTCTGCATTACTTCTCCTGTCTCTTGAGAAGTTTTGGGGACATATCTTCCCATATCAGGAAGTCCATGCTTTACACTTTATTTTGATCCCAAAACCAGCACTTTCTCTTTAGAAGTGCTCAGCTGATTATGAAGAAGATACCATTAAAAGGAGAGACTAATCCTTTTTTTTCTTCATGTTTTTCGATTTGTATTTCTTTTTCTGTTCTTCATTTCTTTGCTTCCTTCACAAGGGGATGCTATGCTGATTTACTGCCTGCTGCCTTTTTGGTGTGGGAATCTCTGGCAATAACTGACTTCCTCTGCTGGGAAGAGTCTAAAAGACACTTTTGTGGTCTAACATGAAGTCTCCATGTCCTGAACTGTTTGTTGTTAAGCAATATGTCATGTATGAGTTTGTAAAGCTCAACTCCATGGCGCTAATGCAAAAATGTCTTATTCTTTTATAGCTGGTTCCTGGAGGAGAAGGACCTGAAGTATGAAGACATGATATTCATATGTACTTTCTATGTACATAAGCAAAATCTTAAGTAGGGGTTTTGGGATATAAGTGTGTTTGGGTGTGGATTGTTCACTTGCTTTGATTACACATTGGACATTTTACAAATCACAACTCTTTAGGAAAGATGCTGGTGGTCATTTTGACTTTGTAAGTTGAAATCATGACTTTCTCATAAAGACACAAGAACCTCTTCTGAATAAAAGGTTTTTTCTTTGTTGGCTACTGTGTTCTGTTATATAAGTGTTAGATAATTTTATAACTACTTGATGGAGTACAAAAATGGCAATTGTGTTTCACTTGCCATCAGTCTTAAGTTTTTTTTACATCTGTTGCATTTGTTTCTGGCCCAAGTCTGTATAATACACGAGTCATGATCCAGGATGTTTCTCTCCTTTGGCATACAAGCAGATACTGAGCTGGATGTTTTGCTCAAAAGCACTGGAAACCATATGGCAGAGTTCTGAAAGCCCTTCAGAAAGCCTGGGTGCATCTGTTTGATGCTCAGCAGCCTTTGGTTCTGCTGGCCTTAAGGTTCAACTCTTGTGGACCATTTTGCTTGGCAGATAGCCTTCCTTACAGCAGAGGCATCTGGCAAGTGAGAGAACACACCAACCAGTTCAGACCTATTTCTATTCTATTATTGGTAAAAATCCCCAAGGCTAGTGCTGAAACTTTTCACTGGTGTCAGTGGTGACTCTTCTTTCACCACTCAATAGTGTTGTCTGTACTCAAATTGGGAGCTGCCTGTGGCTGCTTGCATAGTTTGGAAAACACATTTTATGGTAAACAGGAATTTCTGTCTCCATCTGTTCGCCTGTGATATAAAAATGTGACAGATACTGCAAGCTTCTATTTTAGGAAAATTTCTCTAAGGAATTACTGTTTTGTTATGATACCATGCTCTTAGTGCAGCTTATGGTTCCACAGTACACCTCTCACCTGGCTTCTGTGTGTAAATGTCTTTGGAGAGGAATCACAGCTGCTTGCTGTCACTGTAGACGAGGAGGGCTCATGTGGGCAGGACTTGCTTTGTCTTCCCAGCCCCATAAGAAAGAAAGGTGGAGAGGGGGCTCAAGAGCAAGGTTTTGCAAGGAAGCTGCTGTACTGGATCTTTCTGCCTTGCTTAGTCTAACAGAAAAGCTGCCTTCTTGCTGGGTGTGAGCTCACCAAGCAATGAGAACCTCTTGCTGAATCCTGTTAAAAGAGAGGGAGTTGAGTGCCTCCTCTCTCCCAGGGAGTGTGCAGCTCTTGGATCATGTGTTCTGTATATATGATCTGTGGTTGCAGTGTTTAGATTGTGTCCTGGCAATCTATGCCATTTATTCCTTGAACGTGTTTTTTTCCTTTGTCTCCATTTCTTCCTCCAGCTTTTTTTAAAATACATGCATTAAAAAAGGTACGTTTTTTTAAACTTAGATTTGATTGGTCATCTGTGGGTATTTGCTTCAAACACTTTCCTAGAAATAAGTTGAGTCTTTTCACAAGAAATGAGAATGCTTTGAAGACTTCAAGTTAGGGCAGCACTGCTGTGTTGAGGTATGGTTGAATAAAATTTTGGTTTTGTTCCAGTGTATGCATTTGATTTCTACTTCACTCAGTGTTTTGGAAACAGTCATGCTTCTGAAAGAAGAGTAGATCTTGGTTCAAAAGCAGCTTTAACTGACAGCACAAACATCATGTTCTCTCAGTAGTTTGTTGCCTTGAAAAAACCCAAACAACTTGATACTGCCTCAGTTCTTGCTTGATCGGTTGTGTTTTGTTCCACTCATTCCAGAAGGAGTGCTTAGAACTTACTTTTAGGAAGATGTTTTAATTCCTGACTCAGGCCTGCAGAAATCCCTCTACAGTCAGTTTGTGTATGCAAACCGTCCTTTCTAAGATGTAACATTTTTGTCTGTCAGCTGAGAATACAAAGTATTCCAGGTGGGTCTGGTTGGCTTTGCATTCCTTATTCCTGTAGCCTGTTGCTTTGGAAGTGCAGTTAATAAGCTTGTCTGTTCAGTAAGTAGTGGTGTTTTTTGTTCTTCCTCCCCTAGAAATCCAAGTGCTTAATTCTCTTCTTGTGGACACTGGTCTTCTCCAGAATACTATTGAGAGTGCCTCCACATGTATGTAATTTAAAAATAATAACCTTAGGCTTAAAAAAGATAGAAAACAGAATAAGGCTTTAAGTTTAGAGCAAGATAGAACAAATTGAAAGGGTTCTCACAGCTCAGACATCACAAACTGCTGCACTGGCAGCACAGGCTGAAGCCCAAGACTGGAAACTCAGGGAAATCCTAGCTGCTCTGTACCTTAATTCCCAACAGAGCAACAACACCATGACTGTGATGCCAGCTGCTATAACCTCGGAGCATGTTATTTCTGCAAAAAAACAGGTCATGAGGAACTGCCCAGAGCTTAGAAGAATGGCACAAACTTCAGATTGCTGCTCCACCTGCAAAAAGGGACATCATTTCCCCTGGCAGTGATGAAACAAGTTATGGCACCACAAACCTCCAAGGAAGGATTTGTAAATATTCCAGCTCAGAAGCCATTTCTTCCATCACCAGCACAACCCCAAATCATGCCACAGGCTTATTACCCCCAGGGTTCTGGTGTACCCTGCCAACCTCCAAGCCAACAGCATTTTTAAAGGACAGTGCTTATGACTATATTCCAACAGCGATTACGGGAACTTCTCAATATAGGCAAGACTTTTTAGTTATTGGCAAAGAGATGAATGGTATTCTGGGACTGCTTGTTTTGCCTTGTATATTCTCTGTCAATTGCTATGAAGAATTGTGAGTGTTAGCTAATGCCTGCTATCCCCTTTTACACATACCACCAAAACCCCCTATAGGCATTGCTATAGCACTGTTTATGGGGACATGGAGCATATGCCACCATGTGGTTCCTCATCTGATCATGAGAACCCTGAAGTTTTATGGATTCAACACTTAAGTACACAACGACCAATGATGATTTGTGAACTGTCTGTTGGTGGAATTCCAGTTAGAATCAAGGGCATGATTTACAGGAGCAGATGTTAATGTGATCTCTCATTATTATTGGCCGACAGAATGGAAATTAATAACTCCCCCAGGTGCTCTCACAGGCATTGGGGTGCAACCCCATGCTTACAGAGTGAGTCTGTGGTCAGCATTACAGGACCACACATGAAAAAGGCATTGGTCCGTCCATGTGTAGTGCAAAGACACATCACAGTGTGGGGAAGAGATTTGCTTTCTCAGTGGGGAGCCAGAATTGAATTGGATTTTTCATAGGGGATTACATTAATGCTGGGCCACACTTTTGCTTTCTGCTGAAAGAGAGAATGGATTATCATTATGAATTTATCAACAGATTCTGCGGCTTGATGTAATTTTCATGAAGACAGTATTGTTGTTTAATTAAACTGCTAGAAACAAAATCAGGGATTCAGAAACTATGCCATTTTATTTCAGAGGTCCTTGCTTACATTTGTACAATATATTGGATAACTCTCCATTTTCTGCGAAACCTAATATCTATTTCATGGTTTTTTTCTGTAAGCTTTTATAAGCTCACATTCTCTTGAAGCCTTCTTCTACAAGCTCAAAATAAGCACTATGAATGAAATATTTGTTGTTTTAACAGGAAAACAGTTACAAGAAAACACAAAAATATACCTGTTTAATCCATTATGAAGAAATACTTCAAGTAGATTGAACACAATCTTCATACATCAATACTTTATGCAATTTGTTAGCTGTTTTCTTTTTTTGTAATGTATTCAATCAAAATTTTAAAATGCATGTTTTATAGAAAATTGGCAAAGTACTGTAGTTTTATTCTAATTAATGGGTTCTCAAAACCCAGAGTAACCTTTTTAAATCTAATTTTAACCTGTAAACATTAGTCAGTCTTTGATTGATTTGTTGGTTCGTTGGTTTTGTGGGCTTCTTTTAATGGATACTTATATTTTGTTTTCAATACAGATTAAAAAGAGTGGTCCTCAACAGCCATTAAGTGCAAAGTGATTTGGCAAGTGCTGCTGTCACCTGCATTCCCCTGACATTCCATTTGGTGAAGAACTTGACATGGCAGCAGCTTCTGCACAGGAAGAGGAAAACACAGATTATAAGGATTTATAAATATGTAGTTAAAATGTTCATCCATTCAGTAAGCACTGATATAATATTGTGATTTAGGAATATTACTCCCCAATTCAGTGCCCCCACCGAGGCTCTCCCAAACAGCTTTTGACAGTCCAGTGTACTGTTCAAATTGGCCAGAGGCTGATGCATGGTAAGGAATATGATACCTACTCAATACTGTGTCTCTGTCCCAGGGGTCTATGTGGCTGTTTTTGAAATTAATGGGATTTGCTGTTCAATTCCCAAGATGGTGTTCAGGCAGGGCAGATCCCCAGCCATCCAGTGGTTGATTCCACCATTGTCAGCACACAGAACTTGCCTTGGCAGGTTTGTGGACTGCAGTCTAACTCCCCATATTTATATTTTGACCACTGTTCCCCATACCACAGATGCTTTACTTGGCCTACTTGATTGCAGTGCATGTTTCACAGTTAAGGATAATCTGGGCAATAGTATCCATAATTAAATCCACCCCTCTATCACAAGCCCATCTGTATAGGGCATCTCTTTCCTGATGATCTGAAGCATCATGGTCCCAATGAGCCAGAAATAATTCACCCTTTTTTTGCCAGTCCAGATCCACCTGAGATACTTTAATTTTAGCAGTCAAATCCACCTGTCCATTGTTATGATGTTCTTCAGTAGCCCAGCTCACAGGTGCATCTGCATGATGTGATTTTACAGCCAGCTTTTCTATCCAGGCAGTGATGTCTTGTCAAACTTCAGCAGCCCAGACAGATTCACTTCTGTGCTGCCAATTCATAATTTTCCATTGATCCAGCCACCCCTACAGATTTTTGCTATGAGTCAGTGTATAGTTCTCTCAATTCCTCTTGTTCAGCAATATCTAAAGCTATCTGGATGGCTTTCAGCTTTGCAAATTGACTTGATCCACCTTTTCCTGCAGTAGCTTCTGCAACTCACCATGTAGTACTATATATAGCAACTTCCCTTTTTTTGATTTATCCCCATGACATGGCAGGATCTGTCAATGATGAGGGCACGTTGCTGTCCTTTTGCTGGGAGCTGATTGTATGCTGGGCCTCCTCAGCCCTTTTTTGTCCTCTTCATCTGAAGACAGTCCAAAATGTTTGGCTTCCTTGGTTTCTAAGATTCCTGGGTGATGGGTGTTTCCTATATGAGCTTGCTGTATTATCAGCACAACTAATTTACTCCGTGTAGTATCAGTGGCTTGATGTGTGGCAGGGACTTTCCCTTTGAACATCCAGCCCAGTGCTGGCAGTCAGGGTGCCAGGAGAAGCTGTGCTTTGGTGCCCATCACTTCTGAGCAGCTCAAGCCCCTTCATAAGCTGCCAGGATCTCTTTTCCAGGTGGAGTGTAACAGGCCTTACATCTGTTGTATCTCTGAGTCTGGAACCCCACTAGTCATCCTGAAGTCTCCCTGGGTACTTTTTGCCAGAGACTCCAGGAAGGACCATTCTCCCCAACTGCAGTACAGAGCAAATTTTTCACATGTTTTCCTGGCTGGTCCAAAGGCTACTGCATGAGGAATCTCCTGTTTAGCTCATTCAAAAGCTGTTATTGTTCAGTGCCACACTTGAAATTAACCTTCTTCCATGTCACATAATAGAGAGAGGGTTTACAACCTGACCATAATCTGTAACATCCTCTGGAAACCCACGGTGGCTAGGAAAACCTGTCCTTGCATCTTGCTGGTTGGTGGGGTCATAGCTGCTTGTTTGTTGACCACATCCATTGGAATCTGATGACATCCCTCTTGCCATTTTACTTCTAAAAGCTGAATTTCCTGGCCAGATGCCTTGAGTTTTCTTTGCTTTATGGCAAAACCAGCCTTCAGGAAGATCTGGATTGTCTTCTCCCCTTTCTCAAAAACTTCCTTTGCTGTGTTGCCCCATACAATATCATTGATGTACTGCAAGTGTTCTGAGCCTCACCCTTTTCCAGTGCAGCCTGGATCAGTCCATGGCAGATGGTGGGGCTGTATTTCCACCCCTGGGGCAATCAGTTTCAGGTGTACTGGATGCTCCTCCAGGTGAAAACAAACTGAGGTCTGCACTCTGCTGCTAAAGGAATGGAAAAAAACACATTAGCAATGTCAATGATGGTACCACTTCACTGTCCTGGACTGCAGTCACACTGGAGTTCCAGCATGTCCAGCACAGCAGCAGTCAGAGGTGGTGTGACCTCATTCAGGCCACTGACAGTCTGTTGTCAGTCTCCATGCTCCATTGGCCATATAGGACCACCATAGGGTCAGCAAATCTTGCTGATGACTTCCTGGCTCTCCAGCTCTCAAATAATCTCCTGGATGAGAGTCACAGAGTGCTGGTTGGTGTGATATTGCTGACATTGCACTGTTGTAGTAGCCATCAGTATCTGTTCTTCAACCCTCAGCAGTCCTGTAGCAGGGGGTCCTCTGAGAGATCAGGCAAGATCATCCTTGAGACAATACCTTTCCCTCACAGCTGGCACGAGCTTTCTCCGGAGGCTGGGAGTTTCTGTGCTCTTCTCAATCCTCTTGTCAATGCCCACATTCCAGGAGAGAGATCCCAGCTGCTTGGCTTCACCACCATCCAGTTTCATATCATATGCCATGACATCCCAGAATTAGAGCAGCCGGGTTGCCAAGGGCTTTCCTGACTGGTGGTTGAAATCTATTTGTATATCTCACAGCTCATCCAGGGATCGAGACCGGGTGGTTATCTCTGGCCCTGCCTCTTCCTGCTGTTTTGAAGGCTCTGCTTCCTCTTCATCCCTCATGAAGTGAACTGATTACATGTTGGATTTCTTTTTCTGTAAAGTGGTGACTGCTGCTGGCAGGGGTTGTTCCTCTGGTTCAGCAGCAGTTTGAATAGCCATGGTGGTTGTTGGTCTGCTTTCTTTCTCCTCCCCCTGGAGGTGATGACTACTGTGGAGCAGTGTTCATGTCTCTCTGGAGCTACTACAGCATTTTCCTTTGACATATTTCAGCACTTCAACACTTTTTCCAGCAGTTTAACAGGCTCCTGTAGATGCTTGTTGCTAAACCATTGCGGGTGAACTGCTAAAGCATTGGACAAGTCCTCTAAGCACTGGCCTGTGTTCTCCTGCCATTACTGTCCCACTTCAGGGATCTCTGAATAACTTCCCTAGAAATCTGTCTTGGCTCCAAATATGGTGTGCACTGCACTGGTGGACCTAGCAGCAAGAACAGGCTTCCCTTAACATCTAAAGGGAATTCAGAATTTTTAAATGCTGTTGTAACAGGGGGAAAGGGGGAAAGGGGGTAAAGAGCTGGGGAAAATCATCCTCCTCTTTTCCCCCCATAGACTGGATACTTTTAATAATGGACTCCCAAGGATAGCCCCTTAGTTAAGGGTGGAAGAGCAACTCGGAGTACACATCCCAAATGAACCCTTGACGTTACCATGTCATGAGCTGATATCAGACTGTGCAACAGAGCAATCCTGATCCCTCTCATGCTCTGAAAAAGAGAAACATGATGGGCACACAGTGCATATAAGGAAAAGTAACAAGTTCCTATTGGCCAGATTTTGTACTGGAGGGCTACAGGGAATGTCTTCTGTGAAAGGGCTGCTGGAGCCTTCCTCACTGTTTGTTAGAGCCAGTGCCAGCTAGACCCAGGACAGTTGTGTCACTGGCCAAGGCTGGGCCAACCAGAAATTATGGCAATGCCTCTGTGCCAACATATCTAAAAGAAGGAAAAATAAAGTTATTGCACAGATCTAACTGGCTAGAGAAGAGCAGAAGAATATTTTAAAAGAAAACTCTGCAGACACCCGGATTATTGGGGAAGGAGGGGGGAGTTGAGATCCAGCTGCAGTCTGTGGAGGAGAGCCAGAAGCAGGCTCCTGGCAGGGATTTGTAGACCTATGGAGAGAGGAGCCCATGCTGGAGCAGGTTTGCTGGTAGGATTTGCGGCCCTTTGGGGGATCCACATTGGAACAGCATGTTCTTGAAGCACACAGTGGAAGAGTGATCCCTGTTGTGGCAGTTTGGGAAGAACTGTTGCCCATGGGATAGACTCACACTGGAGAAGTCCATGAAGAACTGACTCCTGTGGGAGGGACCCCACTCTGGAGCAGGAGAAGGACTCCTTTCCCTGAGCAGCAGCATAAACACACAATGAACTGACCATCCACTCCGTCTCCCTGCAATGCTGGAGGGGAGAAAGTAGAGCTGGGAAGGAGGAAGAGGTGGGGGGAAGGTGTTTTTATTTCCTGTAATCCTTCTCTGATTTTGTTAGTAACACATTCAGTTAATATCCCTAATTCTAGCTGGTTTTGCCTGTGACAATATTTGGTGAGTGATCTCTCCTGGTCATCTCAGCTCATGAACACTATGTCATATTTTCTCTCCCTTGTCTAGCTACAGAGGGGGTGATAGAGGGGCTTTGGTGAGTGTCTGGCATCCCATCAGGGTCAGCCCACCACGGGTTTGGGTGGCACATCCACATGAGCAGACCAAGCAGCATTGTGACCAGTGGCTCTGTACCTATTACAGCAAAATTTAGATCAAACAGTTTCCAGCTCACACTGGGCACATCTGCTATTATTTCAAGCCTTCAGGCCCTACGTTGGGTTACAAATAAGGCTGTTGTGGGTTAGGAATGGTACTCCCCAGTTCAGTGCCCCCACTGAGACTTTATCAAACTACACTCTGCTCTCTCTTTCTCCCCCATCCTGCTGCAGCATGCTGGAAAGGAGAATTGGAGGTATGAAAGGTAAAGGTCATTGGTTAAGGTAAGAACAACTTACTTAAAAACTGTAATGAGATACATAACCAAATAGTAACAGCAATGATACTAATGTCAGAGGGTAAAAGAAAAACAATTCACGTGGAAAAAAGCCCTAGATAGTAGAGAGTATTGGACACCTCCCTCTGCCACATTTTCTGTTTTGATCAGAGCTCCTTCACTCCAGAAAAGTGAAGTCCCTTTCCCCTGCTCCTGGCAGTGATGTGAGGTGGTATGGAATAATGTAGCCATGCTTCCTCCTGGCTACTGCAAAAGATTAATCCTGTCCTGGCCGAAATGAGGATATATATACTGACTTCAGCATTTAACACCTAGTGATGAAAAAAGAGCCCCTTTTCCCTACTTTTGGCATTGTTGCCCCTTGGAGCCCTGGGAGACCAGGCACGCAGATCAAGAGCCCAGCCAGAGGACACCAGAGCTCCTTCCTGACCCACCAGCAAGTCAGCTGTTCTTTCTCTCTCAGCTGTTCTCTTTCTTTCCTCTGGGAGTTGGCACAGATGAGAACCTTGTCCCACCACCGAATCTGTACCTCCTCTGGCAACAACTAGCAGCTGAAGGTCCCTTGCAATGGCTGCAGCCATAAAATATGACTGTGATTTCAGTCCTTCCTGTATTCGGTGAACTCTTAAATGTGTGCATGAACAAGACATAGAGAAAATTATCCTTGTAATACTCCTGGGAGAAGGCACACTAGAACATTTGCTGCAGCAATATGCGTGGCAGCTTCAGAAAAATGAGATATTTTATTGATTGTGTCCCTTACACTCTTGAAATAAATCCCTAATTCTAAGTGCAAAGCTCTAAGTAGGCACTCAGGCAATGGTACACGAAATGTATCTACAACCTGACAAAAATAAGTTATTAATAACCACACTTTGTTCATGGCTTGGAAAAGTTTGTTTTCTGTATGTAGTTTCCTCTATAAAATAGTTCTGCCTTGACAGCATAAACTAGATTGATTGCCTTGTTATTGTTTTTCACCTTGTATCATCACTGAGTATCTGATCTGGACCTTCTAAAGGTCATGATATAACTGTATCCAGTGTTTTCAGAAAAAAGCAAGCATAAACACACTCCTAACATCACTCATCTCCCTAAAGATCACCCAACTCTTGTTAAAACCTTATTGACGTGACATGCAATTTAGCCCTCTAATAACAGACTTCAGTTCCCAGCACTTACTTTCCTGCTCTTTCTTTTTCTTTAAGCGCTTTTTCCGGTCAATGGCAGCCAACTCAGCTTTCAACAGCAGGTAACGTTTCCGGATTTCCTGCATTTTTGCTTGGAGAACTGTTATGCGCTCAGCGCTGCTCAAATGTTGCAAGTCAGCTGCAAGTTAAACAATTTCTGTTAATTATGGCATTGCAGCATTTCCTATGCCTTCTGAATTTTGATGAAGACAGAGGTTCTCAAATCTTAGTGAAGTGCTTTGAGGTAGCAGGCAGCGAAGCTGAGAAACAGCAGCTGCTGTTCATTGTCACTATATTGATTGACACAAACACACTGAAACTTCTTGCAAGAAATACTAAACAGGTCCTGGTTCATTAAGGCAAAATGGAAGGGGAAGATTTAAAGTTTAATAATCTAAGGGGCTGAACAAGAAACAGAGAACAAGGAGTAAAACAGCAAAAAAAGGAAAGCTATCAGGATATATGACAAAATTAAGCAAACTGAGGATGGGAGGGAGTGATTTTAGAGGGGAAAAAAATCCTCAATACCAGAAAATTCCAAAAAACCTTCTTATAGCATATTGCAAGACCACAAGAGGCATGTGTCAAAGAAGATACTTACACTCTTGAAAACTCCATTTGCAACCTTTGGGCAAATGCTTATTGCATTCTTTTAGATCAGACTCCCTTTCTCCACTTTGCCCACACCTTCCTGTGAGAAGGTAGACTGTTAAAAACAAAGCAACTTTCCCACCCAACCCAAAGCTTACCAGGAGCTGTCTCAATCTAACATGACAGAATCCATCCTGGTGTAGCACCACAGGCACCCAGGATCATAAAACTACTCTGTACTGGGGCTCCTCTAATTCTGGCAAGCTGGAAAAGGGAAGCCTTGCACTGGAAACACCGGCCAGTTAGCTGCTGTGCACCTAGACTCAGATCTGTTCTGTGGATTTATGGGAACCAAAGTCCTACAGGCCTAAAAGGCTGATGAAAGTAGTAGACTCTGGCTCCACAATCCGTTCAGAAAAACGCAAGTATTTAACTGAAAGCATGTGTGCATGAACATAAGGAGGTAGGGTAGGGACACACTTCCTGCAAGGAGGTTCTTGGATAGGATCCAGCTGCTCAAGGTTCGTCTAGCCCCAGTCCACTCTACTATCCAACTGGATCACGACAGCTGTGCACTTATTGCTTTAGAATCACAGCCATAAATAAATTGCCTGCATCAGAAAATAAGGCAAAAAGGCACTGTAACGTGTTCATGTAGGTGCCAAAATTATCCACATCTTTCTAGTTATGGAGCGACATATTTTTTAAAAGACTTTGCAAGTCTGATTATTATGTCCTAGCTCCTGTTTGCCTCTTTTAATATTCTTTTCAAACAAATGACAGGGTACTTTCACGTATTTAATTTCACACTGAGCTGCTGTACTTACTACTTTTATTCTTCTTTTTGATGTTCGCAGAGGTTTTGAGGCCTGTTTTCTGCTTTTTGGAGAAGTTGTCTCCTCCCTGAGCATTTTGAAGGTTTTTTTGGCCTCTAAACACTATAAAGGAGGAAAAAAATCCCAAAAAGTAGACAGAAACAAAAATAACAGCAAGAACATCAACAAAAAAAAACCTTCATTTATGTGTGTTTTTTGTCAAAGTATGTACAGTTGTGATTAACAAAGAAATAGAAATATATTTATTGAAGGCTGCCTATTGACCTCTTCCAATTCACACATTTGTTGAAGAAAACATATTTTGTTGCATTCTTTTAAAACACTTCCAGGTGAATCATAATAGTAACACACCTTAAGGGCATTTTGAGGAAATTCAGTTAATTTTTAACTGAAATCTGTTGCATGAAGAAAGCAATTCTGTCATCTCAGGAGTATAGTCAGACACATATTTTTCTCCCCAGTGTTAAAAATTGTTTAGGCACTACAGCACAGTGAAAGCAGCTGTATTTTTGAGGAACAGCAAAAGAGCCCATCACTTTCACAAAAAAGCTTTTGGATCCAGCCTTGCCAACAGTTAAAAAGCAGACAGCAGTATACTGATATCATGTACACAAGTGTTGGATGTGTTTATTATTCTCTTCTCTCTGGTGGCCTCAGGATCTCAAAATTGCACCAGAATGTGAAACTCAGCTAAGAGGCCAATGTTTGATATCAGCTTGATTTGCATTTTTCAGAACATTAACTTCACAAGGGGCAATGGTTTCCCAAAAATGCAATAACTGGCACTTTCTCCCCCAAATTAAATAACTTACAGGGAATCATGTTTTAAGCAACAAACAGCATCTTCCACTTGTAAGCAGGGCACTCAAAGTACTTTCATCTTCAATAACTTCATATACAATAAATATTCTTTACACAATATATTACAGCTTGTTATGGGCCTTTTTTGTCAGGTCCAGTATAAACATCATTCATATATACTTTTTTTCCTCATTGAAACCATCACAATTCCTAGCAAAAGGCCAAGAAGCTCCCTGGCAGTTTTATTTTATTCACTAGCTGGTTACACCATTTCCACACATTTGAAGCAGACAGTAGGCTACTATTTCCTACAAAAATTCACTTCCCAGCAGCAAAACTATAACAGAATGAAGATACATCCGCAATGGTAAAATGGGAGCTGCCTAGGATGACCGCAGCTCCTTTTACCCTTTGCTTTACCATTTTCAGTATGCTCTGGCTCTGATTGATTACCGCTACTGGAGCTGACACTGCCATCAAAACTTTTGGAAGAAATATTTTGCTCAGACTGGAGATGTTGTATGTGCCCTGCAGTATTCTGTGCCTCTGCTGTGCCATCTGTTTTGCTTGTGATGCTTTGCATCTCTTCTTGATTTGGTAGCAGACTCCCAGAGACAGTGGCAGCGGACTGATGGTTACTGTACTCTGCTACAGCTACAGTGGAAGGTGACTCAGGAGTTGATGGAACATTTTGCACTAAAAACTCCTCTTCCTTCTCTCTGTCAGTTTTATTCTAGGTGAAAGAACAGGTGAAAAACCCTTCTCATTTGAGCAATTACAGCTCTGTAATCTTAAAATTACCTAGCTCTTACAATCACGTCGATCACTCGCCGCGTAGAGGGAAGCTGTCCCTCTCCACAAGTACCTTCCTGCGGTCCATGCTGAGAGCCCTGTGCTTCGGGCAGGAGCGGGGCCAGGAGCAGAGCAGGAGCAGGCAGCCCGGTGGTGCTGAGGGGGCAGGGCGAGGGGTGGCTGGTTTGGGCAGTTTGGTTTGGGCAGTTTGGGCAGTTGGGGCCGTTGGGCAGTTGGGCAGTTGGGCAGTTGGGCAGTTGGGAGGTTGGGCTGCTCCTGGCGCACGGCTTCCACAGCTCCCACCTGTTCCCTGCAGGACCACTGCCTGCTCTGCCAGAAGGAGATTCTTCCTTCTTCAATTTGATAGGTTTGAGCTAAGGTTCTGTTGTCCATGTATTGGGACACGGAGGATGAAAGCTTTTTTACACTGACAGGTAAGAGCAAAAGGTATGGGTTTTTTCCAGTCCGCACTGTACAGTAGGGTCACAGGTAAAACACGCTACCCAAATGAAAATTCGGTATGGTTCCCTAGCAGGTTTACTTCATATATATACTGCAAAAGATTAATAATAAATAAATTCTTACATCTAGATAAAATGTGGCTAGGTAGTAAAAATAAGCACTTCTGAGCCTGAGTGTCTGCAAAGTGGGTATTTGGAGCCACTAACTTTCAACTCACTGAATTTGCACTAAGACCAGTGAATTTGCACTGCTCCCTAGGCACCAATATATTGACAATAGGCATCTTATGATCTAAGGCTGGGCCTGTTGAATCCAAAACCAAAGAGGTGCATTTTCAGAGATTGCCCTGTAGATCCTGCACAGAATTTGTAAAGGGAAAACAAGGAAGAAAGAGTGTTTTTCCAGCTGCCAGATTTATACTAGCAAAGGTATCACATTCTCAGGAAGACAAGGGCCCTCAAGGAAGTAGCAAGCCTTGGCAAATTTACTAAAAAGTTCCAGTATTCTCCTGTGCAGCTTGTAACATGAAAGAATTAAATATTTTTTTAGTCTCATATTCAAATACTGGAATATTGGATGAGGGGTCTGTTCTTAAATTTAATTTATTTTCAAATAATTTCTCTTCTTTCCCTTCTCCCCACCCCAACATACACTACTCTTCAGAAGCTGAAATTTCACCACATGTTCCTTTTTTATTTCAGTAGCTGACTGTAAAGTACTAAACTTGTATATTAGTAAAGTTTCAGCAAACTGAGAAAAAAATTAGTGCTTGACATGCAGCTTTCTGAAGGAAGAAAGAAAAGTGTTGACAAAAGTAAGCCTAAATTTTAAATGCCTAAACACTCAAAAATAACGTTTTGTGATATTGTACCATATGTTACACAGAGTTAAAACAACCACAACTCATTAGTGTCTGAACTTCACTGCCCACTCTGCTTAGAAATGTTGCTTGAAGACACTTCGTGTCAAAGATCCAGTTCACTGTAGTTACAGATGAAAATCCTACCAAAAAATCAGCTCCTGGAAGTTGCCAGGCCTAGACATAAAAGGGTGTCTTGTGTATTCAAGGGAGGGAGAGAAGCATCATGCTTAGCTCTAACTGTGGCCTTTGCTAGCAAATCTTGCTAGCAGTCAATAAATATAAATAAATAATTTGTCTTACTCTTAGCCAGAGCCAGGATGGGGATCAAAGTGTAGGTGACAGAAAGTCACAGGGGCCTCAGCCTTTCCAAGAGAGGTAAAACACAAAGTACAGTGAATTTCCCTGTGTTTTTTACAGATCTATGGACAAGTGATGAGGCTTAAAAAATGACAGCCAAGGACAATCAACAGATATGCTGAAACTGAGTGAAAAGGAAGGAGATTTGCAAATTAACTTAAAAGCTGCACAGAAAGCTTCTCTACTTTTTTCAGTTGCTTCAAGTTTTAAATGGCAAAGTACAGGAGTACTTCAATCTATTTCTATTAACTCTAGGATAAAGAAAATCAAAAGCATGTACTCCTGCTTACATTAAGTAAAGTACAAGAAGATGAAGGAAAATTGTGTTTAGAAGGCTGAGGCAGCCTTAGAGGTAGGAGGAGTGGGGAGGCATGGAAATCAGGCTTGTGGGCACCACTCAAGGAGCATCAGTCCGTGAATAGCCCCTCATTGTGGGTGTCCCAGGAGACACAGTGGAAATGGAGACAAAGTTTCACGGCAGGGAACATGCTGGGCAGCAAGCCATGGGTTCCTCCATCCAGCTGGTAAGCCAGAGGTGGGACACACGGCGTGTGAACCCAGGACCCCGCTACAGAGGAGGCCAAGGAGGCACAGAGTGGGAACGGGGACCTGAGGAAGCTGCACACACCCCTGGGAGATCAGATCAGCCCAGAGGGTCCCTGGATGGGTTTGGGCAGAAAAAGAAGGAATGGGAAGCAGGGAGGAAGGGCTGGATGAATTAAAACACATCGCAGAGCGTACCTATATTAACGATACTTTATTCTTAGTTAAAAAATTCTTTATCAACTAGGCAATCTGGGGACTACAGATCATCAAAGAAATTTCTAAATTTTCCCTAAATTTCCACATCTTAATATGAGACAAAATAAATCACAGTACTAAACTGAACATCGCTAAAAAGAAAAAAATAAAAAAAACCATGAAATGTCCTAGGGCTGGCAGAGGTCCTTATAAAACTCAGGGGATGGCTGAATCTCAGTCCCTACAGCAGGCAAGCCCTCTCCATTCCTCTCAGCTGGCGAGGCACAGAGTCTTCCTCAGGCGCAAGCGTCTTCTCTCCCCTCTTCCTGCACTTGCTTGGCTGAGGTGATGAGAGCAGCCAGGCTGGAGGCAGGATCGCCCGAGGTCACAAATGGATGCTGCCCAGAGGAAAAACAAAACAAGAAAGGAACCCTTGTCACTTGGCAAGACCACAGGCTCCAGCAGGATTGCTCTGGCTCCGGGAAGATGCACAAAGAGGACCGAGGGCACCGTCTGCCCCTCGGCCTCCCTGTGCTGCCCCTGTCTCAGCCAGGCCCACATGGCCCACCCTCCTCTCCATCCCTTCCTGCGGGGCTCCTCAGCTCGCAGGCCCTTTGGCCGCTTGGCTTTTTCTCACCTGCAGCAGTTCCTGGGCAGACCAGCGCCTGTCCTCGTCTGCCTGCAGGCAGCACCGCAGGAAGTCGCACAGGAGAGCCGAGTGGTGCCTGGGCTTCTGCAGTTTGGGGGGCCCGTTCCTTTCAGTTCAAACACCTACAAGAAATGGAAGAGGACACTGCAGCTGCTCCTTTCCTAGCCACAACAGCTGTCAGCCCTTTAGAAGCAGCCCCCTTTAGAAGCTGCACCTTACCCTCAGACGGGCCTCCCTCCGGTAAGGAGCTTCCCCTTCCACCATTTCCAGCCCCATGATCCCCAGCGACCAGATGTCCACTTTGGGGCCGTAGGCTTCTCCTCTCACCACCTGCGGTGCCATCCAGCTGGGAGTGCCCACCCTGGAGCTGCGCTTGCTGCGCTCGGGGCTCAGCTGAGCACAGAGGCCAAAGTCACCTGAGGAGAAAATCAAAGCCTATCAGGGGCAGCTCCCCCGGCCAAACCTCCCAAAAAGCATTGCCCACCCCATGCCTGACAAGGCCACCACGCCACAGCCGGCTGCAAAAGCAGCCGTGTTCTGCTCCCACGGGGCCGGAGCCAGGCAAAGAAGGCATTGGCTGCCACAGGAACACCCTCACCTTGCACACACTGGCCCAGCAGCACTTCTGGGCAACTGGCAGTCACCCAAAAGCAGCCCCAGAGCACATGCTGGCAACGCTGCACCTGCCCAGGGATACCCACCCAACTTGACAGATCCGTCCATGCCCACAAGAACGTTGCCGCTTTTGACGTCTCTGTGGATGACTTGGCGGGAATGAAGGAAACGCAGTCCTTGCAGGCACTGAGAGAGAAAGGACAGAGGCAAGGGGAAAAGTTCAGCACCTGATTCCAACCTACAGAAAAGGAAAGGACTCCACGAGACTGACAGTTGTGTCATGGAGTTGAGAGGCAGGGCGCAACATCACGGTGAGAAAAGAGAAAGGGAAAGAGCGTGCTGCCTCAAGACTCTTTGAAATGTTCTGTCTTCTTGGAAGGCAACTGAGATTCCTAAAGCCCTTCCTGGTTTTGGTCAAAATCACATGAATTTTGTCTAAGAGGTGTCATGGCAAAGATTTTCTTGAGAGCCTTGTGGCAGCAGAGGAGAAAGCAGCACATTACACCTGTGTCCAGAATCCAATGCCATCTGGCCTGCAACGCTCTCCTTTGAAGCCGAGGACATCTCCATTGCCCTGCGCTTGAAAATTGGCAAGCTGCAAGGCTGCTGAGAGGGGCAAGGAATGCAGGACAGCCAGATAGGATGCATGCAAAGGTTGAGAGGAAAAGCTGACAAGACAAAAGAAGTGAAACCAAGCGATCGAGCGAGCATGAGCACCAGAAGACAGACAGTATGCAAATGTGCAAGGACAGAGCCCAGGGAGTGCAGGGACAGCGGCAGGCAGCTCAATCCGTAATATGACAGGAGCTCCAAAAGAAGGCCGTGAGCAAGAAATCTCTGCTGTTCCTTCCCACCAGCTGACAAGGGCCATGCTGGGCAGGCCAGGGCAAGCACAAGCGGCATCCCTCACCTCCCGACAGACAGCGCCGATCTGTCCTTCCTCCAGGAACACTGCCCTGAGCACACCAGACAAGGTGCCGCCATCCATGAACTCCATGGCCAGCCACAGTTCCCCATCGACCAGGTAGCTGCAAGAAGAAAACCAGAGCATGCTGAGAGAGCAATAGCCACAGCTCGCTCACCCCAGGGCCTGAGGCAGCCTTTTGCACCTGCCTCCAAGCTACGTATGCCACAAGAGATCATTGCATGCTGAGTGCCACCTCCTGCCATGCCCTGGCAATGACTAGGGAAATCATCAACAGCTCCCTTCTCTGCCACACACCTAAGGGCTTGCTCTCTTCTACCTTGCCCTGTCTAAAGGAACAGCAACGTGACAAGCAGCCCAACCTGTCTAAGTAGGTGACAATATTGGCATTCCTGTTGTTCCTCATGGCCAGGATTTCACTTGACCGCCAGCTCCTCGGATGCCTCCTCCTGAAGGCTCATTTTCTTGATGGCCACCTGAAAGGACATTGAAAACCAGTAACTAGAGAAATCGCTCCTTGGCCGAGATCTCAGGCAGCACGGAGCGAGTGCTTGTGCAACGACGCAGCGAGCTGTGCCAAACTGCCCCGGTACTGGACAGCAGAGCTTAGGAGAAGCAGCACAGCCCGTCCCAAGTGCATTCTGCACTCTGAGCCAAGACTGTGCTTCAGAGCAACAGCCTCTTCTGCAGACATGGAGCAGGCACCCAAAGCTCCAGGCTGAGCTCACAGCAGTGAAAGGGAAAGTGCTCCAGAGCTGCAAAATCTGCCGGGGGTGTCGACACTTTACCTGCTGTCCTGTGCTGGCATCGAGGGCTTTATAAACAGCTCCAAATCCCCTGGGAAGAGAACAGCAGCAGAGAAAGCCCTTCAGTCTGTGGCAGTGAAAGCAAGGCCAGGCAGGAGATGTCCCCAGGCTGCCTGGCCTTTCTAGAAGATGCCTGGCTGCAGCGCCTCTTCAGCCCATAGCTCGTCAGCCCACCAGCCTGTGCCATGCAGGGCAGGGTGTGCAAGAGCAAACCTAGCTCCAGCATGAAGAGAAAGGGCTGCTGCAAATGTCCAAGGCACACGGCCAGTTAGGTCTGTTCCAAACCTAATGGCAGCTGTACTCATGAGTGGGTGTGCATGCATGCGCGCGCAAAAAAGCGGAGAAAAATCGTATTGCAAACACTGTGGTTGAGAGTCTGACGATTCTTGGGTGCCAAGGTGCTCTTCCTAGGCCATAAAGCTGCAGAGGAAGGGGATCTTCCACGTCCTGCTCTTTGCCGCAAGCAGGACATTGCCGGCAGCCAGTTGGCTTTGATGATCCCTTTGGACTGCCCTGACTCAGCAGTCCTGAGAAGCGGCAGGAGGGCAAGGCTGAGTTTGACCGTGTTTGGAGCTTGCCTGATTTCACGCTTGATATTGCACCAGCCAAAGACCTGGCCCACGCTTTTGTATAAGGAGCAGGCGTCACACTTACCCTCGTCCAAGTTCTTCAAAGGCCGTGTATCTCTGCTTTGGCTGGCCCAGACTCACAATGCTCCCTGGAAGACAAAAGCAGTGCAAGGCGCTCACTGTCAAACTGACATGCCACGCCACACATGATCCCCAGTGCAGCCCCACTGTGGCGAGCCCAGGCAGAAACAATCCTCTCTGCTTTTGCCTTTGGCACGCAGAGCAGCCCAGGCAGAGCCAAGGCAGTCTCAGCTGCCCTCAGGGGCACCAGGAGCAGCCCCAGCGCTCTGTCGCTGCCTCAGAGCACAGGCACAGGTTCTGCAGGGAGACCCAAGTGCCTTCAGTGAGACACTGAACCGAGGAGGAGCTTCTGCCACGGCCAACAGCGAGACACGCAGACAACACAGTGCTCTGGCACACAAGAAATACACCAGACGTACTCAGGGTTTTCAGGCTCTGCTCCTCTCTCCTCTGGGGCTGCCGGGCTGGGCTGCTGGGCCAAGCGCTGGCAGCCGCAGGCGCTGCTGCTCGGGCGGCACGCTGAAGTGCAGAGTGTGTGTGGAGCTGGAGAGGAAAGGATTGCCTGTCAGAAGGGTGGCTGGCACACGTGCTCCGCAGAGCACAGGGCAAAGGCAAGGCCTTAGGGAGGTGCTGTCAGCCACCGCCTGACCACTTTGGCTGGGGGCTTCTGGATGTCCCCTACTCAGCGGCAATGGGAAAACCCCAAAGGCTACTTGGATACAGGAGCTCATGGAGTGACTGTTCTATGCAACATTTTATCAGCTTTTCTGTAAGATGCCTGCCACAATGTATTGAGGCATTTGCAAAAATCCAGAAGGAGCTCAGAGCTCAGCCCCAGAGCATTGTTGCTTTTCTACTTCCTTGTTCTCCTGAGCAACTAACATAGCCTGCAGCTGGCATGTAGGTGTCTAAGAAGACAGTCCAGACATGTGCCTTTTTAGATCTCTTGCATTCATTTCCCCTCTGCATTTCAGGCTTGAAGGAGTGAGGCTTGAACGATGCTGAGCTGCCTGGGATTCTCCTCAGCAAACTCTGCTTGGACCTTGCGCAAGTGCAGCCCAGTCTATGTTGCATCTGCAGCTAATTAGCCCCTGCAGAGGGGTAGGGTCCTTCCAGGGGCCCGTGTCTCCTAAGTATCCCGCAAGGCTGTGATCTGCACCTTTGGACCCCTCTGACCGCTGAGCACAGGCGGCCTGCACAGACTCGGGGCACCAAGGGGCTCACTTCTACACTGCTCCTAATTTAATGCTGCCCGTTGCCTGATGCCAAGAGACATTCTCGGGCCCTCTCAGCATCCCAGCAAAGAGATGCTTCCATGTCCAAATTCAAAACTTATCAGCCAGGGGTGCCTGGCTTGGCTGAAGCAGCACTAGGTCATGGCAGACATAGAGCCGCCAGCATCCTCAGCCACAAGGACCAAGGGTTGACTCATCCAAAACCTGAAGCTTGTCTCTGCACCAAAGGCACTGGCAAGCACAGGTGCAACTCACTGGCTCTGCATGCAGTGGCTGTGGAGGGACAGCAGCTGGCGTCTTGATGTCTCTTTGCTTCTCTTTTGCCTCTTCCTCAGCAAGAGAGGGAGCCAGAGGAGATGCTGAGCCTGCTGTTGAGGCCTGCAGACAGAGAGCAGTGAGAGAGACTGGGAGCAGGCAAACCTTTAGGAGCTGGTTTCTGTTGACTTGCGTATACAGGAAGAGGACGGGAATCACAGAGTTTGACGCAAGTGCATTCAGAGTCATGAAAATCCTACGAGGATGGGTGAATTAGCTGGGACTCCATCTTGCTGTGCATTTTGGCTGCCGCACTTGGCTTTCATCTCTGCAAAGGCTTTTCATTGGAAAATGAGGGCAGAGCCAGTGCTCCCTTTGCTACTGCTGAGGCCAACAGCCACTTGGGCTTTCTATCAGCCTCGCAGGCTGGCACTCTACGCTCTCCTGCAACAGGCCAAGCTCACAGCTTGCCCCACAATTCTTAACACGCCAGCAACGTCACAAGTTGCTTCGCCACTCACCAAAGGACCGTCTTGTCTCCATGCGCGTGTGAGGTGACCTGCAGAGAGCAGAGGAAAAGGAGCCAGATGCCCTTAGAAATGTGCCTGTCTTGTAGAATAGCACAGAACCATCTAGTCCCAACAGAGAACATTTCCCCTTTCCCAACATGCCTCCAGGAGCAACCGTTCTTTCCCATGGCAACGCAGAGAACAATAAGGCCGCTGCCCTAGGCTCTGTCTACATTTGGACCTCTTGTGCCACAAGGGAAATAGAAAGATGGTCACGGAATTGCCTGCTGCTTTTTAACAAGACAGAGTTTCCATTCTGCCCAAGAGCTCAAGCAATGTTTTCCTCTTCTCTTGGCTGCATTTGGTGTACCTCTTCAGAAACTGTATGCAGTAATGCCCATCAATTTTCTGAAGACCGTGCCCAAGGAAAGCTTCCCCCACAGGCCCTCTTCCCTGTGGCAGCTCTCTGCTGAAGACCCCTGGGAAGCCCTCCTGGGTTGAGCAGCAAACCCTAACAGGTTTAGAGCTTCTGCTGCATCGCCAAGGGTATCAGTGTCTTGGCACACCACAAAGGGTCAAGTCAGACGGCCAAGGCCCCTAAATGGCAGAATGTGCAGCCAAAGATGCTTTCCCTCACTCCCAGAGAGAACCGCAGCACGTTTACAAGTGTTTCTGAGGATCTCTCCTTAGAGTCTGCACCTTGCAGGTGCTCCAGGTTGAAGCAGCAAGCTGAAGGAATGACAGACTCCAGTGGCACGCACTGTCCCGTGCAGGGAACGCAACCTGCTGCAGGTTGCATTGCAAATGCTCTCCAGCCAGCACCTGGTACAGACACCCCTTTTGGAACTGACCCTATTGGCAACACATTTCCCACAGTGGGGGCAGCTGAATGGTCCTTTTGCTCCCAAATCAACTGGGTCACTACTCAGGCACAAAGAGCAGAGTGAAGCACAGGCCAGGTGATGTGACCCCCAGGAAAAACCTTCACTTACGAGTCAGTCGCACCAGGCAGTAGCCGGAAAAGGCAACAGAAAAAACGGTGCAAGCCGCGGCACACACTCTCCCGATCATTTTAGCGGTGCTCTGCAGGCTTGCACACTGAATGTCAGCCGAGGGAAGAAGCAAGGCTTCTCTCAGGCTGCTGGCCGTCTGCTGAGAACCCTTTGATCACACGGATCCTCCTGCAGCCGGCGAGCGCAAGAGCTGCTCTGGACAGCGAGGCCTTGCGCGCACCGGGACGACGCTGTGCTGACAGCTCTGTGACGTGGCACCGCTTCCGTGACCTCACAAGAGCAGCTGCTCTGCCTTTGTTGCCGTACTTGTGGCAAGCAACTCCATCTCCTGTACAGCTGATGCACAGGAAAAGCCTGGCAGTTTCTCCTCAGGCATAAAACACCAGCAAAAATCCTCACGCTTCATGAGGCAGCGCTCGACACATCCCAGGCGGTATCAGAAAATGCGCTGGAACAGCTGGCACCCAAGAAATGCCAGCAAACGTCTCTTTTGGTCTCCAGGTCTTTGAATAAAACACAGTCTGCTTCTACCTTCTGGCATCTCAGTTGCTTCTCAAAAGCCAAACTTCTTCAATGATATTCAGGGGGCAAAAGAAGCAAGGCAAATCAATTTCCAGGCCTATTGCCCTGTGCAGTTGCTTCTCGAGCACATGGATGTGTGTTCACCTTAGCTTTGACTCAGTTTGGAGCCTCGTGACCTCCCTTTGTGTCAGGGAGATGCTGGCTTATCTCCTGATGCAAAGTTCTTCTCGTCCTGCTTGCTGTTCCTCTGGCAACTTCAAGTCTCAGAAGATCCAGAAGAGCCGTGCGCTCCTTCTTGGGCTGCCACAGTTTTGTTGCGTTGCAGCTCTGGCTGCAGCCTGTGGCCCACGGCTCTGCAATGGCCTGCAGATGTCGAGCCCGAGGAAGGCCCCTTTGCAACAGTCCATAGCCGCACTCTCACAGGTGTTTGCCCAGGCTCCGTGCTCCCTGGAAGATTCCCTGCAGGCATATGCATAGCCAAATGCCAGGAGAAATGACCTGTACTCACTGTGTTCTCTTGCAGAATCCCAAATGAAAGACAGGAGCCAGCTTGAGAGAGAAAGAAAATACTGGGTGCCAGGAGGGATCAAGTGCATGCAACTCCTCTGGAAACCAGCTCTGCTCACCCACAGAACAACGGTCCCAGGCTTAGCTCACTTTCCTGGTGACTCAGCCCACACAGATCCTCATCTGCTGGACGTGTGGGGAGGGTCCGCAGTGACGCGGAGTCCCCAGGCAGGTGTGAAGGAGAGCCACTTGATTAGAGAACGTTCCACACTTTTCACTCGTAAAAACATCATTCAACCAATCCCCCTGAAGCACAATGTGAACATACCGTGCTTTTTCTACCTCTCCAGTGGCCTTTCTAGCTCCAATTCAGCTGAGTCACTTTCCCCCAGTCCTTTCCTCCTCAGCTGCAGTAGCAGGCCTGAGGCATGATTTTACAAGGCCTTCCCTTTGGGAGCTTTGGCCTGTGTGCAACAGGTGGACAAGACAGTGTTTTGGAGGGGCCTTAGGCTGGGCTCTTCACACTTCAGATGCTGAGGGTAGGATTTGAAAATCAATGCTACTGCAATGGCCCTGCCCTTCCTGGTTGAAAAAAAAGACTGATTGTGGCACTCAGTGCCTTGAGTGAGTAGTTGAGAAGGTTGTAGGTTACACGTTGGACTTGATAAGCTCAACAACCTTTTCCAACCTACTTCATTCTCTGTCATTTTTCATAAGTGTGAAATTCTATTGCTGAAAATCTGCAGTAGTTAGCCACAAGAGTTCCCTCCATTTGAAAGCGTCCGGTTTTCCCCATTTGCAAGTCAGCTCCCATCAAGCAGGCAATTGCAGGGCTTAGAGAAGGAAGAATGACACCTCAGCAAGGAATGCCGAGCGCAGGCCCTCGGATCCCCTGGAGCAGAGCACCTTGAAGGCCCAAAGCATGAAGAGAGGGAATCGTAAGGAAAACGTGTGCTTCCAGCGCTCCTTTACTCTTCCATAGCCAGTGACCGCCAGGAAAGTGGGGCAAGCGGGGCCGGGTCCCTCCTCCTGCCCCGCTGGGAGGGGCGGCTGGCGCTGGAGGATTCCAGGGCGAGAGGGACAACATCTCTAGAGGGCAGCTGGTGTGGGGCCGCTGTCAGGGGGCTGTGGGGCGGGGAGGGGACCCTCCGTGAGGGGGAGGAGTCTTGGGCCGCTCGGAAGCAGAGCAAAGCCATGAACGGGAGAAGCCATCTGCAGCACACGGCTTCCAAGACACGGACCAGTTCAGAGCCAGCGCGGCAAGGAAGGGAAACTACCAGGGCTCTGGAGGCTTCTGAGCTTTTATTGCCACTCCTACTGAAACTAAGGGCTGCAACTGAGTGTCTTCTGGCTACTTGATCATCTTCATCTTCCTCATTCTGTCTTCCAGCTGGTTTTTGGAGCACTGACACGTCGCAGCACGTGCGTGGCCAAGTTCTTCTGAGTCTCAGCTTGTTCTTTGATAGCTTCATTCTTATTTCTCCTTGAAGGATAATTCTGAACTAGCCTACATCAACAATACATCTACTCTTATCTGAACAATGCTGCATTAACAAAGCTTTCTAGACTCTACAGTCCTAACTAAAACCTAAGTAAACCTAAGAAAATCTTCAACGGTGAAATGTCCTAAGGCTGGCAGAGGTCCTTATAAAACTCAGGGGATGGCTGAATCTCAGTGTCTACAGCAGGCATGCCCTCTCCATTCCTCTCAGCTGGCGAGGCACAGAGTCTTCCTCAGGCGCAAGCGTCTTCTCTCCCCTCTTCCTGCACTTGCTTGGCTGAGGTGATGAGAGCAGCCAGGCTGGAGGCAGGATCGCCCGAGGTCACAAATGGATGCTGCCCAGAGGAAAAAACAAAACAAGAAAGGAACCCTTGTCACTTGGCAAGACCACAGGCTCCAGCAGGATTGCTCTGGCTCCGGGAAGATGCACAAAGAGGACCGAGGGCACCGTCTGCCCCTCGGCCTCCCTGTGCCGCCCCTGTCTCAGCCAGGCCCACGTGGCCCACCCTCCTTTCCATCCCTTCCTGCGGGGCTCCTCAGCTCGCAGGCCCTTTGGCCGCTTGGCTTTTTCTCACCTGCAGCAGTTCCTGGGCAGACCAGCGCCTGTCCTCGTCTGCCTGCAGGCAGCACCGCAGGAAGTCGCGCAGGAGAGCCGAGTGGTGCCTGGGGTTCTGCAGTTTTGGGGGCCCGTTCCTTTCCATCAGTTCAAAAACCTTCAAGAAATGGCAGAGGACACTGCGGCTGATCCTTTCCTAGCCACAACAGCTCTGACCACACGCAGCCCCCTTTAGGAGCTCCACCTTACCCTCAGACGGGCTTCCCTCTGGTAAGGAGCTTCCCCTTCCACCATTTCCAGCCCCATGATCCCCAGCGACCAGATGTCCACTTTGGGGCCGTAGGCTTCTCCTCTCACCACTTGCGGTGCCATCCAGCTGGGAGTGCCCACCCTGGAGCTGCGCTTGCTGCGCTCGCGGCTCAGCTGAGCACAGAGGCCAAAGTCCGCTGAGGAGAAACACAAAGCCTGTCAGAGGCAGCTCCCCCTGCCAAACCGGCCAAAAGCATTGCCCACCCCAAGCCTGAAAAGGCCACCACGCTGCAGCCGGCTGCAAAAGCAGCCCTGATCTGCTCCCACGGAGGAGCTGCAGCCCGCAAAATAAGGCTTTGGCTGCCACAAAAACACCCTCACCTTCCTCACACTGGCCCAGCAGCACTTCTGGGCAACTGGCAGTCACCCTGAAGCAGCCCCGGAGCACATGCTGGCAACGCTGCACCTGCCCAGGGATACCCACCCAATTTGACAGATCCGTCCATGCCCACGAGAACGTTGTCGCTTTTGACGTCTCTGTGGATGACTTGGCGGGAATGAAGGAAACGCAATCCTTGTAGGCACTGAGAGAGAAAGGACGGAGGCAAAGGGAGAAGTTCAGCACCTGATGACAAGCTACAGAAAAGGAGAGGGCTCCATGAGACTGCCAGCTCTGTCATGGAGTTGAGAGGCAGGGCACAACATCACGGTGAGAAAAGAGAAAGGGAAAGAGCATGCTGCTTCAACACTCTCTGAAGAGGTCTCTCTTCTTGGAAGGCATCTGAGATTCCTAAAGCCCTTGCTGGTTTTGGTAAAAAACACATGAAACTTGGCTAAGAGGCGGAATGGCAAAGATTTTCCTGAAAGCCTTGTGGCAGCAGAGGAGGAAGCAGCAAATTTGACCTGTGTCCAGAATGCCATCTGGCCTGAAAGCCTCTCCTTTGAGGCTGAGGACATCTCCATTGCCCCGAGCTTGGAAATTTGCAACCTGCAAGCCTTCTTAGAGGGGCAAGGAATGTAGCACAGCCAGATAGGCTGCATGCAAAGGTTGAGAGGAACAGCTGACAAGAGAAAAGAAGTGAAACCAAGCGAGCGAGCCAGCATAAGCACCAGAAGACAAACAGTATGCAAGCGTGCAAGAACAGAGCCAAGGGAGTGCAGGGACACCGGCAGGCAGCTCATTCCACATGTTCCTTCTTCTTCTGCGGGATGTGACATCAGCTCCAAAAGAAAGCCGTGAGCAAGAAATCTCTGCTGACGCCAGATGACAAGGGCCATGTTGGGCAGGCCAGGGCAAGCACAAGCGGCACCCCTCACCTCCCGACAGACAGCGCCGATCTGTCCTTCCTCCAGGAACACTGCCCTGAGCACACCAGACAAGGTGCCGCCATCCATGAACTCCATGGCCAGCCACAGTTCCCCATCGACCAGGTAGCTGGAAGAAGAAAACCAGAGCATGCTGAGAGAGCAATAGCCACAGCTCGCTCACCCCAGGGCCTGAGGCAGCCTTTTGCACCTGCCCTCCAAGCTACGTATGCCACAAGAGATCATTGCATGCTGAGTGCCACCTCCTGCCATGCCCTGGCAATTACTAGGGAAATCATCAACAGCTCCCTTCTCTGCCACACACCTAAGGGCTTGCTCTCTTCTACCTTGCCCTGTCTAAAGGAACAGCAACGTGACAAGAGCCCAACCTGTCTAAGTAGGTGACAATATTGGCATTCCTGTTGTTCCTCATGGCCAGGATTTCACTGACCGCCAGCTCCTCGGATGCCTCCTCCTGAAGGCTCATTTTCTTGATGGCCACCTGAAAGGACATTGAAAACCAGTAACTAGAGAAATCGCTCCTTGCCCGAGATCTCAGGGAGCACAGAGCAAGTGCTTGCGCAAAGACACAGCGAGCTGTGCCAAACTGCCCTGCTACTGGACAGCAGAGTTTAGGAGAGGCACCACAGCCCATCCCAAGTGCATACTGCAGTCCCAGCACAGACTGTGCTTCAGAGCAACAGCCTCTTCTGCAGACATGCAGCGGCCACCCAGAGCTCCAGGCTGAGCTGACAGCAGTGGGGAAAGCGCTCCAGAGCTGCAAAATCTGCTGGGGGTGTCGACCCTTTACCTGTCGTCCTGTGCTGGCATCGAGTGCTTTATAAACAGTTCCAAATCCCCTGGAAAGAAAACAGCAGCAGAGAAAGGCCTTCAGTCTGTGGCAGTGAAGGCAAGGCCAGGCAGGAGACGTCCCCAGGCTGCCTGGCCTCTCTAGAAAATGCCTGGCTGCGGAGTCACTTGGGCCCGTAGCTCATCAGCCCACCAGCCTCTGCCATGCAGGGCAGGGTGCGCAAGAGCAAACTCAGCTCCAGCATGAAGACCAAGGGCTGCTGCAAAGCTCCAAGGCACACGCCCAGTAAGGTCTGTTCCAGACCTAATGGCAGCTGTACTCATGAGTGGGTGTGCATGCATGCGCGCGCAAAAAAGCGGAGAAAAATCGTATTGCAAACACTGTGGTTGAGAGTCTGACGATTCTTGGGTGCCAAGGTGCTCTTCCTAGGCCATAAAGCTGCAGAGGAAGGGGATCTTCCACGTCCTGCTCTTTGCCGCAAGCAGGACATTGCCGGCAGCCAGTTGGCTTTGATGATCCCTTTGGACTGCCCTGACTCAGCAGTCCTGAGAAGCGGCAGGAGGGCAAGGCTGAGTTTGACCGTGTTTGGAGCTTGCCTGATTTCACGCTTGATATTGCACCAGCCAAAGACCTGGCCCACGCTTTTGTATAAGGAGCAGGCGTCACACTTACCCTCGTCCAAGTTCTTCAAAGGCCGTGTATCTCTGCTTTGGCTGGCTCACACTCACAATGCTCCCTGAAAGACAAAAGCAGTGCACGGCACTCACTGTCAAACAGACATGCCACTGCACACATGATCCCAAGTGCAGCCCAACTGTGGCGAGCTCAAGCAGAAACAATCCTCTCTGCTTTTGTCTTTGGCACAGAAAGCAGCCCAGGCAGAGCCAAGGCAGTCCCAGCTGCCCTCAGGGGCACCAGGAGCAGCCCCAGCGCTCTGACACTGTCTCAGAGCACAGGCACAGGTTCTGCAGGGAGTCCCAAGTGCCTGTGAGACACTGAACCCAGGAGGAGCTTCTGCCACGGCCAACAGCGAGACATGCAGACAACACAGTGCCCTGGCCGACAAGAAATGACACCAGACGTACTCAGCGTCTTCAGGCTCTGCTCCTCTCTCGTCTGGGGCTGCCGGGCTGGGCTGCTGGACCAAGCACTGGCAGCTGGGGCAGCGCCGGATGCCACAGGTGCTGCTGCTCCGGCAGCATGCTGAAGTGCAGAGGCTGTGTGGAGCTGGAGAGGAAAGGATTGCCCGTCAGAAGGGTGGCTGGCACACGTGCTCCGCAGAGCACATGGCAAAGGCAAGGCCTTAGGGCGCTGCTGTCAGCCTCCCTCAGGCCGCTTTGGCTGGGGGCTTCTGGATGTCCCCTACTCAGCGGCAATGGGAAAACCCCAAAGGCTACTTGGATACAGGAGCTCATGGAGTGACTGTTCTATGCAACATTTTATCAGCTTTTCTGTAAGATGCCTGCCACAATGTATTGAGGCATTTGCAAAAATCCAGAAGGAGCTCAGAGCTCAGCCCCAGAGCATTGTTGCTTTTCTATTTCCTTGTTCTCCTGAGCAACTAACATAGCCTGCAGCTGGCATGTAGGTGTCTAAGAAGACAGTCCAGACATGTGCCTTTTTAGATCTCTTGCATTCATTTCCCCTCTGCATTTCAGGCTTGAAGGAGTGAGGCTTGAACGATGCTGAGCTGCCTGGGATTCTCCTCAGCAAACTCTGCTTGGACCTTGCGCAAGTGCAGCCCAGTCTATGTTGCATCTGCAGCTAATTAGCCCCTGCAGAGGGGTAGGGTCCTTCCAGGGGCCCGTGTCTCCTAAGTATCCCGCAAGGCTGTGATCTGCACCTTTGGACCCCTCTGACCGCTGAGCACAGGCGGCCTGCACAGACTCGGGGCACCAAGGGGCTCACTTCTACACTGCTCCTAATTTAATGCTGCCCGTTGCCTGATGCCAAGAGACATTCTCGGGCCCTCTCAGCATCCCAGCAAAGAGATGCTTCCATGTCCAAATTCAAAACTTATCAGCCAGGGGTGCCTGGCTTGGCTGAAGCAGCACTAGGTCATGGCAGACATAGAGCCGCCAGCATCCTCAGCCACAAGGACCAAGGGTTGACTCATCCAAAACCTGAAGCTTGTCTCTGCACCAAAGGCACTGGCAAGCACAGGTGCAACTCACTGGCTCTGCATGCAGTGGCTGTGGAGGGACAGCAGCTGGCGTCTTGATGTCTCTTTGCTTCTCTTTTGCCTCTTCCTCAGCAAGAGAGGGAGCCAGAGGAGATGCTGAGCCTGCTGTTGAGGCCTGCAGACAGAGAGCAGTGAGAGAGACTGGGAGCAGGCAAACCTTTAGGAGCTGGTTTCTGTTGACTTGCGTATACAGGAAGAGGACGGGAATCACAGAGTTTGACGCAAGTGCATTCAGAGTCATGAAAATCCTACGAGGATGGGTGAATTAGCTGGGACTCCATCTTGCTGTGCATTTTGGCTGCCGCACTTGGCTTTCATCTCTGCAAAGGCTTTTCATTGGAAAATGAGGGCAGAGCCAGTGCTCCCTTTGCTACTGCTGAGGCCAACAGCCACTTGGGCTTTCTATCAGCCTCGCAGGCTGGCACTCTACGCTCTCCTGCAACAGGCCAAGCTCACAGCTTGCCCCACAATTCTTAACACGCCAGCAACGTCACAAGTTCCTTCGCCACTCACCAAAGGACCGTCTTGTCTCCATGTGCGTCTGAGGTGACCTGCAGCGAGCAAAGGAAAAGGAGACAGATGCCCTTAGAAATGTGCCAGTCTTGTGGAGTAGCACAGAACAATTTAGTCCCAACAGAGAACATTTCCCCTTTCCCAACATGCCTCCAGGAGCAACCGTTCTTTCCCACGGCAAGTAAGAGAACAAGAAGGGACACTACCCTAGGCTCAGTCTACATTTGGACCTCTTGTGCCAGGAGGGAAATAGAAACATGGTCACGGAATTGCCTGCTGCTTTTTAACAAGCCGGACTTTCTCTTCTGCCCAACAGCTCAAGCCATGTTTTCCTCTCCTCCTTGCTGCATTTGATGGACTTCTTCAGAAACTGCGTGCAGTAATCCCCATCCATTTTCTGAAGACCATACCCAAGGAAAGCTTCCCCCTCGGGCCCTCTTCCCTGTGCCAGCTCTCTGCTGAAGAGCCCTGGGAACGCCTCCTGGCTTCAGCAGCAAACCCTAAACTGGTGTGAACTTTGTGCTGCATCGCCAAGGCAATCAGTGTCTTGGCACACCATAAAGGCTGGAGTCAGACGGCCAAGGCCCCTAAATGGCAGAATGTGCAGCCAAAGATGCTTTCCCTCACTCCCAGAGAGAACCGCAGCACGTTTACAAGTGTTTCTGAGGATCTCTCCTTAGAGTCTGCACCTTGCAGGTGCTCCAGGTTGAAGCAGCAAGCTGAAGGAATGACAGACTCCAGTGGCACGCACTGTCCCGTGCAGGGAACGCAACCTGCTGCAGGTTGCATTGCAAATGCTCTCCAGCCAGCACCTGGTACAGACACCCCTTTTGGAACTGACCCTATTGGCAACACATTTCCCACAGTGGGGGCAGCTGAATGGTCCTTTTGCTCCCAAATCAACTGGGTCACTACTCAGGCACAAAGAGCAGAGTGAAGCACAGGCCAGGTGATGTGACCCCCAGGAAAAACCTTCACTTACGAGTCAGTCGCACCAGGCAGTAGCCGGAAAAGGCAACAGAAAAAAACGGTGCAAGCCGCGGCACACACTCTCCCGATCATTTTAGCGGTGCTCTGCAGGCTTGCACACTGAATGTCAGCCGAGGGAAGAAGCAAGGCTTCTCTCAGGCTGCTGGCCGTCTGCTGAGAACCCTTTGATCACACGGATCCTCCTGCAGCCGGCGAGCGCAAGAGCTGCTCTGGACAGCGAGGCCTTGCGCGCACCGGGACGACGCTGTGCTGACAGCTCTGTGACGTGGCACCGCTTCCGTGACCTCACAAGAGCAGCTGCTCTGCCTTTGTTGCCGTACTTGTGGCCAGCAACTCCATCTCCTGTACAGCTGATGCACAGGAAAAGCTTGGCAGTTTCTCCTCAGGCATAAAACACCAGCAAAAATCCTCACGCTTCATGAGGCAGCGCTCGACACATCCCAGGCGGTATCAGAAAATGCGCTGGAACAGCTGGCACCCAAGAAATGCCAGCAAACGTCTCTTTTGGTCTCCAGGTCTTTGAATAAAACACAGTCTGCTTCTACCTTCTGGCATCTCAGTTGCTTCTCAAAAGCCAAACTTCTTCAATGATATTCAGGGGGCAAAAGAAGCAAGGCAAATCAATTTCCAGGCCTATTGCCCTGTGCAGTTGCTTCTCGAGCACATGGATGCGTGTTCACCGTTGCTTTGACTCAGTTTGGAGCATTGTGACCTCCCTTTGGGTCAGGGAGATGCTGGCTTATCTCCTGATGCAAATCTCTTCTTCTGCTCCTTGCTGTTCCTCGGACAACTTCAAGTGTCACAACAGCAGAAGAGCCGTGCGCTGATTCTTGGGCTGCCACAGTTTTGTTGTGTTGCAGCTCTGGCTGCAGCCTGCGGCCCACGGCTCTGCAACGGCCTGCAGATGTGGAGCCCAAAGA